>NC_140497.1:18836099-19406099 GCF_964271855.1 Acomys minous | reverse complement strand
AGTTCTCATAATGTAGGCGTGGAACTATTTCTCCAGCCCAGGTCTTCTTGCACAGTTTAGCAGCAATAAACAGTCTTTCTATCTTGAATTATGCAGGCGTAAGAGCAGCCCAGAAGGCCTACACACACGCCTAGCTGCAGATCTGTAACTCAGCAGTAATGTTCCGTGGTGGGTCTGAATCAGGAGCTGCATCCCGGTCCTGCTGAGACAGCAGGGGGTTAGTGTGTCTAGGTGGCACATCTCCCCTCCCGATTCTCTTTGCAAATGCAGGCTGCCTGTGTTTTTTCAGCTCATTAAGATGGAAATAAGCAACCACAACCACATGCCATCAGCAGCTTCTCCTGGCAGTCCCTTGCCTTGGGGGGGGGGGGTCCTCAAGCCCTCAATGCTCTCCACAGATACCTGGAGCCGCTGCTTTTTTTTTTTTTCCTTTTAGTTAATTGTGGGTGATGATAATGAGCACTAGCCCTGTGGACATTCTTTCCTGTAACTGCCAGTAAAACAGAGTGTGCCCATTTCTCCTTCATGGGTGGTGTAGAACCCTGCAGAATAAGCACCTGCCTACAGGTGCCGTTGAGACGCATCCAGCTGATCTTATTATGGGTTGGCTGTAATTCTAGAACCTGCCGCTGAAGGAATTCTAGGTGGCCTTTCATTATACCACAACCTCTCAAGGCTTTTTCCCCCCCTCTGTAAAATCTTAAGGAGCCATTGTGATCTGCCCCGGGAGCCACCTAGTTTCAGCAGCGTAGTAAGCACAGCAAGCGAGGGAGTGACTTACTGCAAGTCCCTAGACTTTGCCTTGTACAAGTTGCGGTGGCTTCCACCCCACTGATTGCAGGCATGCCATCCTAGCTGAGCAGCTGCACAGCTCACCTCACACGTAACTCAGATTCACTTGGCTCTATCGGTTAACTTTCCAAGAAAAAAAAAATCCAACAGACACTCAGAGCCGAACAGCTGATAATCCCCTGCTGTGGTGAATTTTGATTTAAATATAACCCAGTCTCTCTTGGCTCTGGCTTAACTGAATTGGAACTGTTCTTTTCATTGTTGATTCAGTTTTGGCTTGCAGATCTGGCTGTCTAATCACACACCCCCCCCCCCCGCACCCTGACAGATTCTCAGTGGATGTACTTATTAGTTATGTACAGTATTTCTGAACCTCTGTGGACTGCCTACAGTGACCCTTTATAATAGTCACAGTGGTAGGTGAAACCTCCATTTCTGTCTACCGGATGTTGAGGCGATTGTTGACTTGCTGGCTAGCTGGTTCACTTGAAATTCACACGCTAGGGGCAGCAATGGTGGGTGCGCCAATGGGACAGGAACCCATCGCCACATTGTACCATCACTGACAGGAGTGCATATCGAGCTAGGTGGCTAGGCTAGTCCCATCCCTCAATATTATCATCTCTGTGCTATCTGAAATGCCTCTATTACAGTATCTGGGCACGTTTATAGGGAACACAGTGTGCCATGGTAGTGAGCTTTTATATCTTTGTGTAGAAAGATGTCTGTCTCCCTGTAGAACTCACATTCTCATGAAGTTGGTCCAAGAATAGGAGTCATGGAATGGTGCTGGCGGCGGGTACTAGGAATAAGAGATAACGAAGGAAATTAACAGTGCTAATATGGAGAAGAGGCTTCAGAGTGGGTCTGGATGCTGAACTTGCTTACGTAATGTTTTCTTTGATGCCCGGATCTGCCAGAGTGACACAATCTTCACTAGTGAAGGTCACCATTGCTCACAATTGTTTGAGACCTACATGCCAGGCTTCTTACTAGGCACTTAATGCGGGGAGTTCTGTTTAGCACTTTTGTCCAACTTACTGTTTTTCATTATATAGATTGGTAATTGAGACAGAGGATAAGTAACTTTGAAGAGCTCCCCCAGACTGTAGGATCTCTGGTTTTTCTTTCTTTCTTTTTCTTTTTTCTTTTCTTTTCTTTCTTTCTTTCTTTTTTTTTTTTTTTTTTTTTACTTCCTATATAGCTTTTGGTGAAGTCGGATACTATCGATTGTCACTTCCTCTATGCCAGGAAGTTGCCAAGTAAGGGAAGAGACTAATGCATGCCACCGGGGGATCCTTAGCCTCATACAACACAACATTCCTCCGTGATGCTGGTCTGCTTCCCGTTTGCAGTATCAGACCTTAGATTAATGACTATCCATAGCCAGTTACGTGGTTGGTTCCTACAACTTTACCTTTTGTCGCCACAGATATCAATGCATTTAATAGAAGAGTTCTTTGCGTCAAAGTATTTGTCAATGAGTGAGATACTTTGTCCTTAATTGCTTCAAGTATTAAATAAATGAGGTAAATATGGAAATAAGACTCTAACAGGGGGCTGGAGGAATGGCTCAATGGTTAAAGTATCTACTGTTTTTGCAGAGGATCTTGATTCAATTCCTAGCACCCACATCGGGCTGCTCATAAATACCTCTAACTCTAGCTCCAGGGGATCTGACTCTTTTCTGTGGCCTGTGATGGCATGTACATGCACATAGCTACATATAGACATGAACACATACACATAATTAAAAATAAAATCTTAGAAGAGGAATCTAACAGTGAATGTTAAATGTAAAAATAATAGTAATAAAATAGAGGGGATGTGTCTATTTCTACTGACCAAGACTTCTCCTGATAGCACTCACATGCATGTTTCGGAAGACTGATTATAAGGCCATTGTATGGAGGGTTACTGTAGGCATCACCTTTTTCCAAACCTACTTTATTCGGGGTTCTTTAAATGCTTATACCTCCCTTCCAACCTACCTACCCTAGATAGGAGAGAAAGATTTATAGAAACAGGAGAAGTAGACCATTTTTAATTTAGTTCCTGGGAGTGATTCCCCTAGTGTAGTCGGCAGAATTTTAACAGACCAACAATTCCTCCAAAGTTGCTGTTGGAACCTGGAACAGCAGCCAGAGCCCAGAGCCCCAAAGCGTTCTCTGGAGCAGTCTCTCTAGGAGCATCGCAAAGTGGAGCAATTAACAAGACCCAAAATGTTCCAGCGTTCTGTTTTGGGATTGTGTGTGTGTGTGTGTGTGTGTGTGTGTGTGTGTGTGTGTGTGTGTGTACACATATATGTATACATATACATATATGTATATATGTGTGTACACATATATATATGCATATACATGTGTGTGTATACATGTGTGTGTGTGTATCCTCTCAGAGTGTGTTCTAGGATGTTTTTCAGCTGGCAAAAACCAAGCCGCCCCACGAAGTGGTTCGACTTCTAAGTGGATAAATATCACCTACTCTTTCATAAATCTGTTCCCCATCCCGTACTTGGGATCAAAACAAAATCATGTTTATATTCATTACATATCCCACGCTTGGGAATCAAAACAAAAACATGTTTATATCCACTACAGGTTATATTGATGGAGAGGCAAAGTCACATGAGTGTGAAATGACATGACTGGTTAGGAAGTACAATCCTTTCCTACGTTTCATTTTGAGGTGGCCTAAAGAGCTACTAGAGTGTAGGTGTTAGGGAGTAGACGGACAACAGAGGATCTGCTGAGAGCCTGGGCAGCCTTCTCAGGTGGTGAAGAGACATTGAGGGATGTGCATCAAAGGAGTGTCTTCCTTGTTGGCCCCTTAGTTTTCTTCAGAGACCACATTGTTTCTCAGGCCCAGAACCTGGACTTGGAGTAAGAAGCAGGCCGGTAGGAAGATGTAAGCTGATGTAGAGGTCTTAACGCCATTGTTGGAAAGAACAACCAAAAAAAATATTTTTAGATAAACTCAAATTTGCATTAAAAGCTCCAGAATAAGAATAAAAACATGTACACTTCTAGGAGGACCCTGACCAGTGCTGCAAACCACAGTCATCTCTCCCTCTCTAATCACAGCAAGTAGTAAATCTGTCTCTTGAAGCCTTTTACTTAGGTCTGCCACCCCTGTCCTGTGGAGCAGATGAAAGGCTAGGCAGAGCTGTGACCACTTTGTACTCGTGACCTAGGGCAGCGAGTCCCAGCCCCGGCTCTGCTGCCCCTGCCTCTGAGCAAACCTGTCTAGACTCCACTTTATCCACTCTGCGCTGCTAATGGGTGTGCTCCTGTTCCCTGCCACAGAACAAACATTGCAGCTGAGGAGAGGGAGGGGTCACGAATCCTTGTGTCATTCAGTGCCCCTGAACTAGCCCTTCCACTCTGCATTCAGTGTGGACCCCCAGGACTCTCTGATGGAGCCTTTGAAGGCGTCCTGTCTCATCTCTGCACTTGCTCCACATCCTGCTCCACGAACACAGGGTTCCTCCCATTTCCCAGCGCCTTTGATCCCATTAGAGCCATGTGGGAGACTCGGGCTTCTCAGGCTGCCTAGAGTCGTTACATGATGCCACTGAAGCTTGCGCCCAGGGCTGGTGGAGTGCTGTCATTATTGTTTCCATGCAGCAGGGTCCTTTCGACCATATAATGATGATATCCTCTCAACACTCCTTTGGCATAACAGCATGGCAGAAGCTTTTGTGTCCTATCAGATCATACGGGTGCCTTACTGTATGAAGAGAGTTTCTGCCCACCTCAGGTCTTTAACCCATTGGCTCAGCCGCATTGTACATCTGCTTTATTCTGCATGCGTTGTGCTTACAAGTTTATTCTGCCAGGCTCTATCATAACTTTAGGTCCGGCTAACCTTGCTACCTACATTCAAAGTGCCTGTGCTGCAATTTCTTTCATTTACCTTCATTAAAGCATAGCTTCCTATTGGGACTCTAGGTGAGAGAAGCAAGGGAGAATGGGGAAATAGAAGGATCCAGAGGGTCCCAGAAACCTACAAGAAGAACATTATGATGGGCAGATCTGGGCCCAGGGATCTTGCTCAAACTTTGGTACCAGCCAAGGGACAATACGTGCAGGAAACTTCGAACCCCTCCCCAGATCTAACCAATAGACAGGACATTCTCCACAGTTGAGTACAGAGTCGGGTCTGACTTTCACACGAACTCTGGTGCCCCATATTTGACCACATCCCCTGGATGAGGAGGCCTGGTGACACTCAGAGGAAGGATAGCAGGATACCAAGAAGAGACTTGATACCCTATGAGCATATACAGGGGGAGGAGGTTCCCCTCAGTCACAGTCATGGGGGAGGAGAGTAAGGGGAAAATGGGAGGGAGGGAGGCATGGGAGGATACAAGGCATGGGATAACCACTGTGATGTAATATGAATAAATTAATAAAATATATTTTTTAAAAAGCATGGCATTAGCTCTGACTCACTTCTCTGCTTAGCCAGTTCATGCTTTTATGCTTGGTTTTCATGCCTCAGTTTCCTCCTTTCTGTTATTTTCCCAGCTATTGTAGCCATTATGGAGTCCTGAGGCAAGCAACAACTGATTCTATCAAACAAAGTCTCTAGCTACCTACACACATATGTCAATTGATCCTTGACCTTAATACTGATGTATTTTGTGGACAACTTCTTGCCCTGGTCAAGGGCAAGCTGTTCCACAGCATCCTTGGCCTCTAGCTACCCTTTGATATTATGAGGCTAGCAGTGCCCTAGCCAACCCAAGGGTAGCTACCCAAAACTGTGTTCCGGTATCACCAAACATCTGTTGTTGAAACTCTGCCAGAGCCATTGGTTTTCAGGGAATTTAGAGTTTTATTCTGATACTATACTTATGGGAGTGTAACTCATTTGGAGAGTTCTGGCTTAGGATCCATAAAGCCTTGGTTTCAATCTCCAACCACAAAAAGATAAAAGAAAAAAAGGGATTGGAGGAACTGTGTAGGGCTTTAGCTCATTTTGTAGTATTCTTGCCTCTCACACACAGAGTCGTGGGCTTTACCCACAGCATCACATGAACCCAGGCATGATGGCACGTGGAGAAGTGGAGGCAAGATGCACAAGGCTTCACAGCCACTCTCAGCTACACGGCATCACTGAGGTCGTCCCAGGCTACAGGAGACCCTGACTACCAAAAACAAAGCAAAGGAAAGGTGGAATGAGAGGGAATCTGCTGCACAGGGTGTCTGATAGTGTGACTGCTGTGGGGCTTGACTAGAGCTCAACGTTGATCAGTGTTCTGTAATGTATTCCCACCGGTCTGTGGTCACTTGAAGTCAGTAGGTATAATGTCATATCCACCTCTTAAAAGCCTGTCCTTAAGCTTTAGCAGAGTATGGGACCCATAATAGATACTCAGGAAAAAATACATTGAGGCGATGCATAATGATAAGTTCAAATGAGAATAATTGTGCTGGGGTTGGCTGTTGACCAGAGTTCCATGTATTGTGTAGGAGTAAGCCGTACTGCAATCACATCTGTATGAGAACCGAATGAGAAGGAAGTAAGGAGCGCGGCGTCAGGAAAGAATAAGTTCTCCCCAGAGCATGGTCACTGTGTGTGCTATGTCCCTACACCCTCCTAGCCCACTGGTTTCCACAGGACAAAAACAAACAAGCAAAACTTACATTGGGCAACCAGGAACTGCAACTCTGTCCTTGAACTGGTGCTTAAAGGTGTTTGGGACAGAAGGCTTATAGCAAATGCGAATCATATCAAGTGGTGGCCGGGCAGAGCAAGGGACTGCAGACAGTTTTCTGTATAATGTCAAAATCTCATAGTTATGCAGTGAAGAATAGAGCATTTTCCCAGAGCATATGCAGCAGTCTTCACTAATATCTCTCAAAAAATCTAAGAGGGACCCATGAATCCAATGGCTGCACCTGATGTGATTTCAGAGGACATGCAGCACGTGTTCAGGAGACTTAGAGTCCAGGTCCAGACTTCGTTCTCAAAAAAGTTACAGTTCCGTGAATGGAGACACTACTGTTTTTCCTGTATAAAAGTAAGAGGCACCAGAAGACAACTGATGGCCTTTTAAAGTCCTTCAGAAGCTCTTCCGGTCTCTTTGGCTTCTGCAACAGACGCAAGATGATGAAGGGAATGCCATCTTATGGAAAGCACTGCAATAAGATGAAGAAGACCATCAAGGCTGGCGCATCTGCGTGAAGGGGGCCTGCACATGCTGCTGTACCAACCAAGGACAACGCATACAATAAACCTAGACCCCCTATTCAGATTTAGCCAATGGACAGCTCATTCTCCACAAGTTGTATGGAGAGCGGGGACTGCCTCTGACATGAACTCTTCTGCCCCATATTTGACCACTTTCCCTTCGTGGGGAGGCCTGGTGACACTCAAAGGAAGGGGAAGCAGACTATTTGCATGAGACCTGACAGGCTGTGATCATATGGAGGGGACGAGGTTCCATTCTGTCACAGGCCTAGGGGAAAGGAGTAGGGTGAAAGAGGGAGGGAACAGGAAGATACAAGTGAGGGGGTAACAATCAGGATGTAATCTGAATAAATTATTTAAATAAAAAAACTTTTTAAAAAGATGCACACATTGTGCTGCTGCTGTGGCTCTAAGGCCTACCACCTTCAGAAGTTGACCTGTGTGGCAAATATGGCTTCCCCGCCAAGACCAAGAGAAAGTATAACTGGAATGCCAAGGCTAAGAGACAAAAGACTACTGGGAGTGGACGGATGAGACAATTGTCTATCAGAGACTCAGACATGGATTCTGTGAAGGAATAAAACCTAAACCTAAGAGGGCAGCTGTTGCAGCATCCAGTTTATCTTGAGGATTTCAATCAGTCTGGTTTTTTTTTTTTAAATCCTTCAGAAGCTGTTACTTATTATAAGCCTCTCCCCGGCCCTCCTCCTCTCTCTCTCTCTCTCTCTCTCTCTCTCTCTCTCTCTCTCTCTCTCTCTCTCTCTCTCTCTCTCTCTCTTGGTTTTTTGAGACAGGGTTTCTCTGTGTAGCCCTGGATGTTCTGGACTCACTCTGTAGACTAGGCTGGCCTCGAACTCACAGCCATCCACCTGCCTCTGCCTCCCAAGTGCTGGGTTTAAAGGTTTGCGCCACCACACCTGGCCCCTGAACCTCCTCTCTTAAAAGCCAGATGAGGTGACATGTTCTGGCTGCCTCAGCTACCTTGGATGCTAGATGGGAGGAATAATTGCGCCCAAGATTTGAGACCAATCTAGGTGTTCTAATTAGGGTTTCTGTTGCTGCTGCTGCGGCGAAACACATCAGAACCAAAAAGCAAGTTGCAGGAGAAAGTGCTTGCTTGGCTTGCACTTCTATATTGTTGTTTTAACACTGAAGGAAGCCAGAACAAGAACTCAAACAGTGCATTAACTGATACACAGGGCATGGAGGGGTGCCGCCCACTGGCTTGCTTCCTCTGGCTTGCTCAGCCTGCTTTCTTACAGAACCCAGGACCATTAGCCCAAGAATGGCCCCACCCACAGTGGGCCATCCTTGATCAATCACTAATTAAGAAAATGCCTTACAGCAGGCTCCTGTTGGAGGCATTGTCTCAGTTGAGGTCCTGTCCTGTCAGATAACTCTAGTTTGTGTGTCAGGTTGCTGTAGGACTAACCAACACACTAGGAAACATGCTAAGATTCATCTCTTTAAAAGAGGCAAAGTGTAAACTCAAAAAGAAGGTTATATCTGTACTCATTGTTTACATAGCGCGTGTATGTTTATATGTATGTGTGTATGTGTATGTATGCATGTATTAGTGTGTATGTATGTATGTAACAATAACAAAGAGAAAGTCTATCAGCTTGAGTGTGGGAGGAAAAAGGGAGGGGTTCAAGGTAGAGTAGGTGGGTTGGTCTAAAGGAAAGAAGGACAATAGGAAAAATGTGTAATTCTGTTTTAATGGAAAAAAACAATTTAAAAGCATGGAGGGAGAGAGAGAGAGAGAGAGAGAGAGAGAGAGAGAGAGAGAGAGAGAGAGAGAGGATAGGGGGTGATGGGGATGGGGGGGGGGAGGGAACATGGGGCCAGCCAGGTGCAGTGCAAGTCCCTTCTAGCAGTCCTGTGATCTTAATGCTGTTCTCCCTGAACTGGTGCCCTCATATGAAGAATAAGTTAATGCTGCACAATGATGTTGTGCATGTAACTAAAATGGGAAATGTCCTTATAACATTTTCTTTGGTCCACAGCACATCAGATATCTATGGTTAGAAGTAGTAGTTGATAATAAATCCATTAGAGATTTGAGAGAAGAGGCAGTGCTTAGAGATCAAATGGAAAGCCTGCTTCATGCAAGGCAAGCGAGAGCTCTGTCACAGAGCACAGGGAAACAGCTCTGCCCTGGTGCTGTTCTTACCTGGAACCATGTTGAGGCTCCACCGAATTCATTATTCCTTCTTCCACAGATGATTTTTGTCCACCTTCATATCTGCTTTCATTAACCTGGTGTAGTTAAGTACATTCCAGGCAGGCAAATACATTCTTCTCCAGCAATTATGATCTCTCTCAGCTTTGGGGATAGAGCAACTGCTGGGGGGTATGTTTTCTCAGTGACAAATCCATTTACTTTCAAAGTAAAACAGTGAAGAATTCGAACAACTTGATTTTGTCATTGGAAGTGCACCGTACCAGTCAAGGTGGACGATCTAGAATCAATATGACTAATGGATCGCAGGTCCAAAGCGATAGAGTCAGCAAAAAGGATAAATTATCACTTTGCCATGCTTCTCAGATGGTAATTTCTTCTTGCTGTCTGATTCCATAGCCATTGCTGTGTTCCCATGGCGGCCATAAGCCCAATCATAAGCCAAGCCGAGAAGCACTCGGTCAGTACATCGCTCTGTCGGCTCTGACTCATTTTTATGTTTGTTTGTCCCTTATTACTTTCTTTGCCTGAGTAAAATCTCTATTACTTTGGGCGCAGAAACAGAGAATGTGTTCTGAACACCCGAGGCGTACATTTTATTTTATTTTTATTATTTTTTGTGATGACTTCATTATTCCCTTATGCCAGAGTTTTTGCCGAAATTGTTTTTCCCCCTCTTCTTTCTTCAGCATCCTCTTCTTTTCCTTCTCCATTTACTCACCCAGCTACACATTAGTAAGTTATGCCGTGCTTATCTTCTTTTTGCCTTCTATGTGGTAAATGGCCCCCAGACTTTTCTGGATTTCACAATCCAGCAAGACTCCTTCTCCTCCCTAAGACAAGGGACTAACCAAATATTACCAACATCTCATTTCTTTCCCAGGAAAGGACATTATGATATAAAACTGCTTTGTTTGACAACCATTACTCATTTAGACTAGAACCACTAATGATGACACACAGTCTCATAATGACAAATTTTAAATAAATTTACATTTATAATGAATTCATTATGTTGTTTCATTGTTTCTATTTCTCTACAAAGCTTCAAAGGTCATTGTAGATCAAGTATATTATGATAGAAAGAGCGAGTTTAAAGGTCCATCATCTTCATGCAGGAGATGCTAGTAGATGAGCAAAGAGTGTTTTCTGGTATCTGTCATGAGGGCAGATGTCTCTTCAATCAATTCCTATGCATATTTCTGACAACCAGGAATATCTTTCATCTTGCTTTGTTTGTCTGTTTGAAATGATATCAGCATGGTGGGCAGAGAAATCACCTCATGTTTCTATTCAAAGTTACAGTAGTGAATGCCTCCTCTGAGGTTGTGGAGATAGCCAGAGAATATGGTAGGGAGCCCATTCAAGTGCTTGCCCTCTGTGTGACAGCAAGGCTATGAGTAAAGATGGCTTGCCTTTAAGATGGAAGCCATCCATCATTTAATCACCTCCGATCAGTGTTGAGGATTTGCATTTTCTCTTGCACATTCATCCCCAAAAGGCTTGAAGTCTAGAATCAACAGACAGGAATCCAAACTCTGCTCTTGGGGGCCATTGACTATGTTCTTGGACAAATCCTTCTCTTCTGTCTGAGCTCATCTCCTCACTTACAGACATGAAGGTGATAATAATACGTTGTCTCCAGTTTGTTCTATTATCTTCCTGAAAGGAGCTTTGCACAAATACACAAATAGCATGCGTTCTTGTGGGATACAAATGCTTGCCTCTCTTTCTCTTTACTTCACTACAACCACATTTTCCAAGGATAATCTAAGTGAACATCACCAAGTCACACACAGTGTCTCTGTAAATTAACAAATTGCTATGGTTTTCTCCTCTCTACAGCAAGCCAGCCATCGTGAGTCACATCACATAGATGTCGCTGCCTATAAACTACCGTGTTAATTCAGTCCTTAAAAGAGAGCCTTTTTCAATTATGGAGATGTTAATTATTATTTATCACCCCTTAATTATTGTAATCTACTCCACGTCTATTCTGAGTGTGGATGTATGTGTGTGTGTGCACACGCGCGCAAACACACACACACAGACACACTGGTCTGTTTGCTTCCCCAGTAGACTCCAGTCTCCAGCCTTTTTTCTGCTTGCCAATTTCAACATTTCATTTCAGCCCTGGCAGGGTTTCCTGTTGTGATGGGCTGTGTGGTTGCTTTACTGACAAACATAAACTTCACTTTCTTTTTGACTGTTCTGCAGAGGTTGGTACAGTATTATAAACTATCTTAAAAACTCTATCACTTGAAAAAAATCCTAGAAATGTGCCTTATAGGTGCTCTTTTATCAAATGCTTAACACGGAGTTTGGCACTTTAATGGGCTCCCCTCAATGTTTTGGAGGATATCTACATAAACTCTGTGGTTTATTTACTACTGTAGCTTTTAATGGAAATGTAAAATAATTTCTCTTCTGGGCAGTAGTGACTTCATTGCAAACACATCAACAAAAATGTGAAATTCACATAAAACGCCAACTTGCAACTATTGCTGAAGCTGGAGTTGCTGGTTCGTGTTTTAGATGGGCAGTGTATTTACAGCTCTTGTACACATACTGTAAAATGTAATGTGGCAGGATTGCTATGCTCTAATAAAACAATGTGCTGCTTGCTGAGGAAAAGAAGGGGCTGGTGAATTACTGTAGTCATTGTACCTTGTTTCCCGTTATTGAAAATGGAATATGATTATTAAATGCGTGCAGTGTGCATTTTACACACTTAGTTATAGATCTTGGTTTTTATGTGTGCCTAGAATATCAATATTTGCTTTACTTTTAAGGAACATTAGTTACAAATACAATAAGTGCGTTTCATTTTTCATTTAGGACACACTGACTTCAGTGCTCAAGTCAGGGTATGCAATATATGTCTTAGTGATTATTGATCTGAAAACCCATTGAAAGTAAGCAAGGCTGCTTTTGTAATAAGCAAACAGCGGCGGCAGCTGCTCTAGGAAACCTATGAAACTGGAGGGACTAGCAATAAATAAGAGTTTAATTAAATTGCTCCTTGGCAGATAGCAGGGCTGTCTTTCAACTGTGGTTTAGAACCTGTAGGGTCTTTTTCCCTCTTGATGTATGTGTAGCATTCTCGCTAATGCTAATGAGAAGTGTATGCAGTAAAGGGGCAGCTGACATCCTGTTTCATTGTGTCTGTGAAGTACCACGTGGTTTTTCTTTCTTTTTTTTTTCCCCTCCCTGAGGCTGTTCAGGTTTTTTTGTTTTTGTTTTTGTTTTTTATTCAAAGACAGAATCTCAGTGAGTAAGGAAGTTTCAATGCATACATTCTATATTGTTTTCAAAGTATCTTAAAATTCTAGCATAATGTTCATAGTGTCTTAGGAACTCAGAAATATTAGCTGTCTATGTTTTGTTTAGGTCTTAGTTTCAAATTGTAATTATAACCAAAAGACTAAAATATAACCTCCCCTTAGACTTAACTCTCTGATTAGCTATGTGCGTTATTTGATTATCCTGCCTGGTAAACCATGGAAACCATGCTCCCAGGCAAGAAAAAAAAAAAAGAATGAAAATGATTAATTAGATTCTGTAAGGTGTTGCGTTTATAGCTGGGCACATGTAGCCTTCAGCTCATTTAGGTTCAAAGCTGTCTGCAAGATAGGAGTGCTTGAAAATGATTAAAGCAGAGCTCGCAAGGTACAATTTCCACTTGCTGTGTTGCTATTACTTTCCCCGGAGCACAGGCTGGGAATATGTATTATCTGGGCCTCCTCAGAGCTTCAGCAAAAGAGCTCTTTCATTATTTCTTTGTACGAGTTCAAACATTTTCTGGGTAACAGTATCCAGCAACCCTCCATATACATGTGCAACCCAAGTCTATCCATGAAACTGCCTGCTGGTTTGTGCTCGCTTCAGCTTCCTCTAAGACTTGGCTTGTCCATAGTTGAGAGCAGTATGTCTGTGTTGTAAAGCTCTGTAATGCTGGTGTGCTGCCGCTAGTATGGGAAGAAGTTACTACCTAGAAGAGGAAGTGATGCTCCGACTATGCTTTGGCAAACATTTGGTATCCATAACCTAGGATGCGTTAGCCCAGCATCCATAGTGACTGATACTGTTCACGCCCATCTACTAAGAAGTAGTTAAAAGGCAGACTCGTTAATCTTGCTACATTAAGCACGGATGCAAAAAAACCTGCTACCTGGCTATTTAAAACTTTGACAGGGACAGGGAGAAGCAGCTTCAGTATTTCCATCATAGGAGCCAAACCTCCTGGCATTCCCCTGTGGTACGTCTCCACCTTTCAGGACAACCCGTGACCTTCAGAGCAGACTCACACATTTTGGACAGTAACATCCAGACATAATCACGTGACTTAATTAATCCTGTGACTTCTGCTCTAATTTGTTTGATTCAGCACCTTGCGGGGACAGGGAACAGAGCCTGCAGAGTCTGAGCACATTCAAGGCATCTTTACTGTATTAATTTGTCACAATTCTTTTCATAGTAGTCATGTGGTCTTTTGCCATGGTAAATAATTTATACTATATGGGTCTTCTCTGTCTGAGAGTGCAGACATCTTAGCAAAATTCAGCCTTTTGTTTCTATGGAAAATGACCCAAGGTTTTCAAATATTCATCAGAACAGAAGCCTCCAAATGCCATCCTCTCGTGTAAAGTGCCACTGGTGCATTATTTAAAGGAGACTAAAACTCTTACTTCCGTTCTTTACCTTCATTGTCCACTGGATGTTGTTTCATAGGCTTGAAGATGTCATCGCACATAGAAACAGTACTTTATATGGCACTTTCAAAAGCTACTTGTGCACTTGAAGGTGTCATTCACTAAGAAAAGAAATCCGGATTTAAATTAGGTTAACAAGGAAAATCATTTGCACTTTAAAATCTGAACAACAACAACAAAAAAGATATGCTTTCTACTCCTTCTTCTAGGACTGTTCTTTTCTTCGCCTTTAAACTTGAACCAGCAAGTCAGCACGTAATTGTCTTTTAAAATATACTCTGATATTAATGTTGTCTGATATTAATTGCATATATAGTCCTTAGAGATAAGATAATCCGAGATAAGTTTTATAGGTTCTAAAAGAAGGTAGAGGGGGATAAAGGGAAGCTTGCAATCAGAGAAACTGTGGGGAACTAGCTCCTCGGTGGAGTAATTCAGGATTCCTGCTGCGTAACCCTTTGAAGGCACTTGTGCTTTTTCATCTCCCATGGTTGTTATATTATCTTTTATCAAGAAACTTATTTTTATTTTACCTTAAAATATTTCATAGATACTCACATATGCAAAAAAAAAAAAAGACTTTCTTTGAGTCACTTTCTGATCTAAAATGGACAGAGCCAATGAGTTAAGTTCCTGAGATTTCCTGACAGCAGCTAAGTTCTGAGACTCTCACGATAAGCTTTATTTAGCTTCATAGGCAACGCTGTTGTGGTGGAATTGCCTGGGGTCGTGGTCACTCAGTTTTGTTGTCAAGTTGACACACTTGGGAGGAGGAAAACACAGTTGAAGAATTACCCCCCACCCCAGGTGGCCTGGAGGGACGTCTCCCTGGATTGCTGATTGCTAGAGGAGAACTGTGGGTGGAGGTGGTGCCAGGAGGCCTGGGCTGTGAGTTTTGGACCAAGCCAGTAAGCAGCTTACCTCTGAGGTTTCTACTTCAAACTCCAAGAGTTCCTACATTGGGTGCCCTTCCTGATAAATAGTTGCCTATACAAAGAAATAAATGCTTACCTCTTCAGGTTGCCTTTGGTCAGAGAGGTTTATCGTAGTAATGAAAAAGCTCGTTAGACTACCTGGCCTAGGTTCTGTTTCAAGAAAATGACTCATTGATATTGATATTCAACTTAGTTTTTTTTTGTTTTTGTTTGGTTTTGGGTTTTTGTTGTTGTTTTGGTTTGGTTTTTGTTGTTGGCTTTTTCCCCCCTACATAATTTCTTAGATCCCCACTTGAATTCTGAATAGGTTGATCCTAGAAAAATGATCGCCTGTGTAGTTTGCTCTCTGCCATGGACTGAGTTGTCTACATGAATTGTGTCTGGAAGAGAGGGAGAGGTCAAGCTGAGTCTTGCTTCACAGCAGATGTGCTCTCCTGCTTTAGTATGCACCTGTCAGGGACAAAGGAAAACATGTAGGACAGTGACTCTTCTCTTGGAGTGGCGTTCTATTGTTCCTCAACAAGCTTAGAACTGTACCATCTCATCATCAATTCTCCTCTCATATCCAGTGATTGCCAGAGGGGACCAGATCTTCACCAATCTAATGAGTCTGACTAGTTAAAGTGCTACGTTAGTTAGACTTTCATTTCAGAGGTACACTTAGAACAAAACTGAGGTACACAGGGTTTGTCTGGGGTCTCTAGGTTCAGAAGCTGAGGTCCATGCTGGCTGGCTCCAGTATCCCTGGGTCTCCTGTGGAACAAGGGTATCATGGCAGAAGAGCATGCTGAGGCAGAACAATTGCTCATTCATTTCACAGTTGCCTGGAAGCAGAATGAGGCCACAGGTCCCAAAACTCCTCCTTTTCCTCCAGCTAGGCTGTACCTCCTGAAGTTTCCAGAACCTTCTTCAGATAGCACTGTAGCAGGGAACCAAGCATTCAACACATCAGTTGATGGGAGAGACTTCACATTCAAACTATAATGCAAAGATATCCATTGAGAATGAGAATAATCATGGGAAGGAAAAAAAAATCTGTCCCAAGATTCCACAGCACATTCTCACTGTAAATTAGACTTCTTGGTCATAACTGAGGGCTTTAAGGGTTCAAGCTAATCTATGTTGCTGCTTCTGGGTATGAATCATCCTCACCTGGAGATGAAAACAGGCTCTAGATACTGGGTTTCTCTCTTCTACATCCAGGAGTCTTCAAATCATTTGGCCTAGGGCTAGAGAGATGGCTCAGTGGTTCAATGTATGTACTGTTCTTGCAGAGAACCCAAGTTTGCTTATCGCTACTCACAATACATAGCATGCAACTGTTTATAGTAAGTCCAGCTCCAAAGAAACCCAGTAAAACACCCTCGGCCTCAGTAGGCCCCTGCATTCCCATATACATACATATGCACACATGAACATGTGAATACACATAAATAAAAATAAACCTTTAAAAATAACTTTGCCTAGATATACCACTTTTGAAGGTTATATGAGACTAAAAGAGGTCTTTAAAGTTTCCCAAAGATACATAGCTCCTCCGACTCCTAGGCAAAGGTTCTTTCAGCTTCACCATGCACTATTGAAAGTGTTCCTGAAATACCATTATTATAAAGGTGTTGATTCAGTTATTCACTCTGTTAGATGTCAAGTCTTCAAATCTTATTTTTCTTGTCACAGGATAATATATATATATATGAGTTTATTGAAGAAGGAAAAAGGCCTAAGGTATTCACTTCTGTTGCAGGTAGCATGAACTGAGCAGGTAAATAAGGAGTGTTTCTGTTTAGACTTTTTAGAAAATATGCTTATTTGCCTCCTGGCAGAACATTCCTTCCCTGTAATTTGAAAACAAGTACTCTGATAATGCATGGGCCTGGTGTGTAGCTACATGTAAGAACTATTGGTCTGGTCCAGATATGGTGGCACATGCCTTTGATTCCATCAGTTGCCAGGTAGATCTCTGAGTCTGAGGCCAGCATGGTCTACAAAACAAGTTGCAGGACATCCAGGGCTACACAGGGAAACCCTGTCTCAAACAAAACAAATCAAAACAAAAAAAATCAAGCAACAAGGAAAGAAAGAAAGAAAGAAAGAAAGAAATTAAGTCAGGCATGGTGCTGAATGATTTTAATCCTAGCATGCAGGGAGTCAGAGGCAGGCAGATCACTGAGTTTGAGGCCAGCCTGGTCTACAAAGCAAGTCCAGGCAGGCAAGGCTACACAGAGAAACCCTGTCTTGAAAACCCAAAAAAAACAAAAAATAATTGAAAAAAAGAAAGAAGAAATGGAAGGAAGAAAAGAAGGAAAAAAGGAAGGAAGAAAGGAAGAAAGCAAAGAAAGAAAGAAAGAAAGAAAGAAAGAAAGAAAGAAAGAAAGAAAGAAAGAAAGACTTACTGGCAAATATTATAGAGCTAATCTGTATCCCATACCCTGCTTCTGCATCCCACAATTACTGCCCTTCCTGAAATCCAGTTGCAATATTACTTTGGCCTGCTTCTTTTATTATTTAATATGATCTTATGTTAGCCAGAAAAACCTGTACATCATTTATCCAAGACCCAAATGAGAAGATGCATTTCTAGCCAGGATCCACATAGACATCTGCACTCTGAGTGTGTCCTGTATTTCACACTATCCTTCAGGCTTCTGGTAAAAGCTTTGCCATGTTTTCCATCCCCAGCACAAAGATGGATTGCATTCCCACAGAACAGTCAGAGCCCCCCTACACATAAGGCCAGTAAGCAGCCATGACCTAACTATTACATCTGCATGTGTCATGAAACCAGTGTCAGATTTGTAACCTGCTACCACTGGACTTGGGTTCATTATGGGCAGCAAAGTTTCCATTCTCTCTACACGGTGTGAGCTCAGGCCTCTTTTCCACTCACATTTCCTCGTTGGGGCTGAAGTGCAAAATCCTGCACTATTTAGAAAATGAATCTTCTTAACAAGGCATTGATTCTTTCTCTAACCTGCAGCTGAAATAGCTGCTTTTATTTTGCCCATTACATAGAATGACATAAAAATCTCTTCTTTGTGACCAACCATGATTACCATTGTTATGAAGGCTAAGGAAGGGAGCCTAGGATTCCTGAAGCTCCAGTGTTATTTGACCTCAAATCCATCTGATTGTCCTCCAGTTCAGGTGACCTCTTTCCTAAAAGAATCGAAGAGCATTCAGCCAACAGGTCTCCGTCCCTTGCTGTTATAGAAACAATCAGAGGTAAGGAGGGAGATGAGATTCTGTCTGGATGATGACATCTCTGAAGGCATCTACCACTGCCCTTTCTTGTGCACTGCTGCAAAGTGCCCATGGTCAAGTCAAGGTCAGTCTTTCCCCTTGCTCTGCTTATCCAGGTCCACAAGAACACTGTGCTTATTATCTCAGTGTGGTCTTCTTGTTGTTTTTGCTTTTGTTTGGTTTTGGTTTTGGCTTTGACTTTTCAGGCCAATGGGGCTAAGACAAGGATGAGAGACTTGTCTGATACCTGGGCGGGGGGGGGGGGGGGGTATGTATGAGTTAGCCTCCTGAGACCATCTCGTTCTGCACTGTTAAAGTGGATCATTACGGGCGTGTTTTAGTTACTGTTCTATTGCTGTGAAGAGACACCGTGACTAAGGCAGCTTACAAAAGGAAGCCATCACCTGCGGGGGCAGTTTCAGAGAGCTAATCCACATTCACCATGGTGGGAAGCTCATTGGCTGACAGGCAGCCGTGGGCACTGCCGCAGTAGCTGAGAACTTATATCTCACCCACGAGGTGAAGGCAGAGTGAAAGAGAGAAACTGGGCCTGGCATGGGCTTGTGAAACCTCAAAGCCCACCCACAGTGCCACAGCTCCTCAACATGGCCATCCCTTCTAATCCTCCTGAAGCAGTCCACCAAGTGGGGAGCAGAATTTAAAGAATAGGAGCTTATGCATCAATCTCCTACACGCTGTCACAGGGCCTCTTTCTTCATCCAAACTACCCTTGCCACCCAACATTTCCACCAACAGCCTGCCCATGACTTATCCCCTGCTTTGAGCTCTAGACACATTACTTAGTTCCTGCCTTATAAAAAAAAAAAAAAGAGTTGAGATAACTCATGCTTCCAACCTCCCAAATAGTTCCCCTCTACCTATGCAAAGGATTTGTTCTCGAACTCCCTAATTCCCAGTGTCCTAAACCCTATGGATACCCAACTTCTTTATCTAAAATAGTACAGTGTTTGCAAATAATATAGTCACACAGTCCTGTATACTTTAACGCTCTCTAGAGTTTGAATAGCTCCCATAGAATACAATGGCTACGTGACTAGCTAAGCCAGTGTTCGCATGATGACAAGGAGGATGTCTGTACATGTTTGGTAAGAGTGAAGTTCTGTCTTACATATTTTCAATTCATAATTGGTTGACTCTAATGTATTCTAGGCCTACCAGTAGAGAGGTCCAACTATAATTTTCTCTCACCTGGTTTGCTTGAGACCACTTTCTTCTCTACTTCCCCTCAATAGTCAGGAATGACTGTAGAGTCGACACCCTGCTATGTGAGATACTTTTAATTAATTTTCTACTTTTACTTATCTGCATGTGAATGACAGAAGCTTAGCCCTGACAAGCCATTCGGGCAGGTTTGTGGAAAAGAACACAAACTAGTCAAATCAACAGCACCCCTACAGACCTAGCATTTGATTTGTAGCTGGTGTATATTGACTCATGATCCTAGGATTTTGACATTTCAATTGAGATAATAGCTGTCCCTACATGAGTGTTAAATTGAAAAGCATGTTGTCAACTCCTAAATTAGATGAGACTCCAGCCATTCTATTTGCATTGCACTCCTAAACATTTTCTGGAATCTATAAAATTCCTGTTCAATCAAGACAACTGAATGTGGCAGTCGTTTTCCCAGAAAACTAGGAAGCTTGCACATTTTCAGTTCTGAGGTGAACAACTGTAAACTATGAAAGGCAATAACATGAAGAGGCGAAGCAAACAAAGGTCACCTAATGGAAACTCTGAAGTAAACACATCTTTTTAATGGGAGTAGTAGTGCAGGGGATTTGCAGGCAATGTACTCTGCCTCTGACTGTCTCTCTAGATAGCTCTAGCTAGAGCTTTGTGAATTCATTTACCAGGCCTCTGGTGACCTAAGTGCATCCATTTGATAGAATTAAGAACATTTAGCAGAATTATCTGGAGTTCCAGGGAACAGAGAGGCAAGTTATTTAGTTTTGAAAGGTTAAGATTACTGATGCACAAGGAAAAACAGATGATGCTGTGGCACCTATTGATTTTCAAGTGCTTTTTGGGCAATTACAAGGTAAGTAAGGCACCAATTTGTGTGGTTGTTTTCCTCTCTCGTTGTTTTTTTTTTCTACAAAGTTAGACAAATCGCATACTAACTTCTTAGGAGAGTTCACTGATATTTTTCTCTGTGTGTTCTTCAGCTCCATCATTTGCATTCTGTTTGGGGAAAACTATCATGAATTCTTTCTTCTCTGACTTCTACCTCATCTTTTTGGAGGCTCAGTGGTAAAGTGATACCTCCGTTGCTGTCACCGTCCTACCTGTGGAAGATGGAACCTGATGGTGTTAGAAGCGGGACACATTTTCTCCTTAACCCATATCATATTTGTTGCAGTCTTTTCCTGTCATTCGGCCAAGGTCTCTTTCTTCTGCAGGAAACCAGCCCTAGCTCTGAGGAGGTTCTGCTGTTAATAAGAAGTTGAGCAGTAGTTATAATAACTCATTGCTTTGCCTGCTTGGAAAGCATGATAATGCTCCTTAGTTGTAAGAAATCATTTTAACAACACTGACTGGTGGCAGTTCATTGATGAGGCCTCTCTGAAACCTGCTATAAATAGCACATGATACATGTAGAAAAGGGCTCTTCAGTGTGGCTTTTATTTATTTGTAATTTATACTCTGCCTACCTTCACAAAAAGATTTGAGCTGGCTAACAATAAAAAGACACATATACAATAAGGTTGTTATGTATGTAGAAATTGAAGATCAAAAATCATATGGAAAGGAGAAGGGGAGAGAGTTATGTTTGCCATTTGTTCCTCCTCATCAAGGCAATAGAAGGTTATGCTGCAACCAACCCTCTCTTGGGCTCACCAGGGTGTGCTTAGCAGGGTGTATGTATTTCATCCTTCATTAATATCAAGTAATTCAAACCAGGGTGGGCACAGGGCAGGGAACTGGGTGTTGAAAGAATCAGAAACTTTGAAAGCTCTCATTTGGGGTGGAAGGTATAGGATGAAGGCCCTAGGAACAAGCAAAACTGTAGAGTGATTAAATTTCTGTAATCACTCAGTGTCCTCATTACCTATTGCCTAATTCTCTATCCCACTACCTGGGATTATTCAGGAACTATTGATTTGTTCTATACATGTCTGTGAAAATCAATTTCCTAGAAAGGAAGAAAGAATAGACAGTGTCTAACAATGGGTTTTGTACCTGGCCATAATAGTTTTAGTAACTGAGCATTAGTCACAAAAGCAACAATTAATGCCATCAAATTAAACCAGTATAGGATACTTGGTTTTAATTTAGCCTAGTTTGTCTAGACATCAGCACAGATGGCATTCTGGGCCCAAGAATTCTTTCTCATGCAGGAACACTGTGAGTTGTATGGTGTTTGGTAAGTTCTTAGTTATCCACAGGCTCTGTATAAGTAGAGCTGCCCCACCAATTGTTTTTTGAGATGCTGATGGGCAGACTCCACACCCCTCCCTGGAGGCAGCATTCTTTTCTGGGGAAACCATTGGTAGACGTAGAGTATGAGGAAGTCTTATTTTGTAGTGTGCCCACAGAACAGGTAGCACCACTGACCCTTGCTGGCATTCTGTTAAAGCTTGAACCTGAAATTCAAAAGCTCCTGTGTTCATGGCTTGGTTGCCTATTGATGAGATTTGGGAACTAACTGGACCACAAAGACTTTTACCGAATGTATTGATGAACCCACTGATCGATTTGTCCTTTATGGCATTTTTGGCACATTGTGGGGAATGGGGAAGGGAGCGATGTAGGGAGAAGTAGGTCACTTGGTGCACATCTTTGAAGAGTATATCTTTGACATGTACATTTTTATTTTAAAATACTTTGAAAAGCACCATAGTTTGATAACATCTTCCACAAACTTCTGAGACCCTTTCTGCCCACTCAACTTTAGTCTCCTCCCCTCTCAAAAGTAATACATAAAATAAAAATGGTCAAAACAAACAAACAAAATAATAAGACAAAAAGAATAACAAAACAGAAAGTGCACATAGACACGCATGAACACAAGCACAACCACGGAGTCCATTTTCTGTTGTCCATTTATTCCTAGGCTTCGAGCCTTCCTGGAGTTTAGTGAATAAACAAGGTGACATTCTATTTATTGGAGGACACTAATTTTCCCATTCCAGCAGGTACCAGTTGCTGATCACATGGGTTTGATAAGGGACTTCATGTCCACTTCACCTTCTCCATCTTGGGATATGTCCATTTGAAATTATGTAGGTCTTGTACATGCTGTCACAGTCTCTGTGAGTTCAGGTGTGTACCAGCCCTGTTATGTCTTAAAGAATAGCTTTTTGGTCTGGGGGTTTTGTTTGTTTGTTTGTTTGTTTGTTTGTTTTTTAGTTAACCACCACCTCTGCCTCTTATAACCCTTCCATTTTCTCTTTTGCCTAAATTCCTAACCTTTGTGGGGAAGAATTTGGGGATGACGTCCCATTTATAGCCCAATGCTCTAAAGCCTCATGCTCTCCTCACGTTATCTAGTTGTAGGTCTCTGTGTTAATTACCATCAACTGCAGGGAGCTTCTCTGAGGATGACTGAGGAATATAAAGACACATCTTAGTCATGTTATTGAATGTGGAGAAGTAGCACTGATGCCCAACAAGAAACTTCACCCCTACTGACTAGTGTTCATTGTACTGGAAGGTACTTTGCATTCTACCTGAGGAGAACAGTAATCATCAACATCCCCCGGCTGTGAACCCTGCAGGTGGCCTGCATTACTGACCTACCTGCAAGATATACTGGTGCAATAGTGACAAACTGCTGTGGAATGGCCAACCACTTTTGACTGGCTTTAAGGCCTACTCCATGAGACAGAACCCATATACAACACTGCTAGAGTGGACAAGAATCTGAAACTAGACAGGTCATGTTCTTGAGGGAAAGGATACTGCTGTTTTTCTGCTAAAGGAATGTAGCAGTAAAATAATTCCTAATGGAATATTGTTATATCCATAGATCAGTGTGTCACCTAGCCCCCATCACTGAGTACATCTTTTAAAATATATTTTATTCATTTATTCATATTACATATCAATTGTTATCCCATCTCTTGTATCCTCCCATTCCTCCCTCCTTTCCATTTTCCCCTTACTCCCCTCTCCTATGACTGTGATTGAGGGGGACCTCTTCCCCCTGTATATGCTCATAGGGTATCAGGTCTCTTGGTAGCTTTTCTATGCTTCCTCTGAGTGCCACCAGGCCTCCCCATCCAGGGGATACGGTCAAATATGGGGCACCAGAGTTCGTGTGAAAGTCAGATCCCCACTCTCCACTCAACTGTGAAGAATGTCCTGTCCATTGGCTAGATCTGGGTAGGTGTTCGAAGTTTACTGCACGTATTGTCCTTGGCTAAGAGGAGTGCATCTTGTTCCCTCATCTTTTACTTCACGTAACAGCTGCCCTGAAGTCGGAAGCATTGCTTCAGTTTGTGCTTCCCACAGCAATGTTACAGCTTTGCCTCAGACCCTCAGGAGCCAGATGACCATGGGACTGAAGGTCTTGAAATCATGAATCAAAATAAATCTTTCTTCCCTTAGTTCATGGGATCATGTATCTCGTTAAGTGACAGAAATGTGTTGTTCAGCGCGTGCTGTCGTCTCCAATAAGGGACACTATCTGCAGGGCCCCCATCAGTGCTCCAGATCATGTCCTTCCTGCCTGTGTTGATGGGACCTCATATCTTACCATACAAAAATGTTGCAGAGCCTGGCTGCATTCCTTGTCCCTCAACTGATGAAAGTCACCCTGGTAACACTGAGAAAGACCCAGCAACATTCTTGTATGTTGTAACAGTAGTTAAAAAACAAATAAATAAAATCTAGCCATACAAGTTCTATTACCTAGTGGAAGCCGTCCTTCATGCCTGTCTGAAGTCTGTCCCTCAGGCATCCCGACTTCCGCTGGTAACACTGTTGACCTTCGCCTAATTCAGCAAGTGAAGAAGAAATAACTTAAAGTGTGGCAAGTGGAATGTCAGCTTGCTTACCTGAGAGCATGTGCGGTATGAAAGTCTGTTTCCCAGAGTCTGTTCCCTTATTTGAACACTTGGTCCACAGTCGGTGCCACTGTCTGGGGAGGTTGGGGATCCTGGGATTTAGAGTCCTGCAAGATGCTGTAAGTCACTGGGAGATGCGGAGTCCATAACCTCACTCCACTCCCATTTCACCTTCTCTGCTTCCTGCATTTGGATAAAAGTGTAATCTTTCAATCCCTTGTTTGGGCTGCCTGATATGTAGCTTCTTACTGTAAGCAAAAAACAAACTATTATATCAGTCAATTTAGGTTATGGTATTTTGTCACAGCAACAGAAAGTAACTACACAGCACAGTGCAGTTCACTGTTATTGGTTCTTCATGTTCAGGTTCAACTAAGTGTTCATCTTCTATAGCGGTTCCTAATCATTAACACACATGGCTTACATATTCACATATTCATTCCAGAAGCCAGTTGGTGACACTGAATGATCTTCTGTCAATTTTATGATCACATACTTTCTTTGAAATTAGGTTCTCTCTGAAGTAAGATGATTGTCTTGCCAATAAAAAAAATGTATTTCTTTTTTAAAAATTTTATTATGTTTCTTTTTTAACATATACATTCATATTATTACACATGGGTAAAATATACTACATACAGCAGGAAGAACTATGGGACAATCAGGAATTATATAAGTGTACATTTATAGTGATTTCTATTTGTATTTAGCAAACTTGAAGTAAACATCTTTCCTATCGTATTGGGTCTAAAATTCTGAATGGAGGTTAATATCTATCATATCTCATCTCTATTAACTTAAAACATCTATCTTGATCTAAAAACATCTTAACCTCTAACCAACTAAGCTTAATTGAGAGACTAAACTATTTGGTCTTCAAATCCATCAGAGACTTAAGAAGGGATAAAACTTAAATACTTGAGTGAACCCGGAGTGCAGGTTAGCAGCTTCTAAAATGAAAAAAATGACTGAGACAGTTTACTGCCTGCACAGTCACCCAACAATCTCTATAACATTGGAGCATCATCTTCTGCCTTCTGGCCCAATATATCTGACAGACATATTTGCGAGGCAGGAACTATTGAGGACTTGCTTACTCTGTCTTGGCAGAGTTTGGCCATCAACTCTATCTGCATCTAAACTTGCCCATTTTTAGGCAGATTTCTGTCAGTGGCCAAAACGAAGACATTTTGCTCAGTGGCTGGTCTGCCACATCTGAAGCCAACTCTATAAGGAGGTTCTTTGATGCTTATCATCTTCTTTGAAGCAGGCTGGGTGTTCCCAGGAATTAACTTGTCTTGTTGTCAAGAATCTTTAGATTAATAAAAACATCTTTAAATGCCATATTCTCTAGGTCTCTGAGGTTTTTGAAGACTTTACTTAACTATTTTACCTCATATATCTATAGAATCATATCTATCTATTAGACCTAGAATATTTCTTAAGCTGAAGAGATAAGTCAGTTAAGAGCTTACACTGCTTTGTAGAGGACCTGAGTTGGTTCACAGTACCCATGTGGGACATCTCACGGGTGGCCTATAGCTCCAGCTCCCAAGGTTCTGTCACCCTCTTCTTGACTCTCTGGCTATGCAAACTCACAGGTGCATGGGCCCACACCACACTCACATATATATGCATGTAGTTTAAAAATAAAAATAAATCTTTAGGCAATTAGAGTCCTAGTATCAAAGAAGCTACACATGTGGAATATAAAGAATATAGCTTCCTAAATATGACTGAAGCAAGATTGATACCAGAAAACATAATAACCTGGAAAGGGTAAAGCTCACGAGGCCTCGGCCCTAGATAGAGAACTTTAGGCAACTAAGGTATGTTGAGATGAGGAGAAATAGTCTTCCCCAGAAAGGAGCACACCAATGGTTGTCCGATACCAAATAGTCAACTTTAAAATCATAAATATACAAATAGCATTATACAGACTGAGCAAGTTATACTTAAATATTTAAGGATGTATGTATGTACTATATATATATGTATAAACACACACACATATTGTACATACACACACACATACATACACATAGGGGATATTAAACAATTCAAGAAAAAGAGACCATGGATTTTAAAAAGAACAAGAGATGGGAGGACAACATGGGTTTAGAGGGAAGAAAGGGAGAAAGAAATACTGTACTGATAATCTCAACAGATACAAGAAAATCAAAATAATCTCAAAAAGAAACTGTAATAAAATAGTAAGTTTTCCTGCTGGAGATATACTCAGTGGCAGATCACTTGCCTATCATGTGCAAGTAAGGGCCTAAGTTAGATCCCCAACACTGAAAAATATTAACAATAATAGTCATAATAATAGCAATCTTTATTGGGTGTCATATAGAAGCTAAAGTTCCCGGGTGCACGGAATAAATTGGCATATATGTACTTTTACTTAAAAGTTTCCAATGTAACCGTGGAGTATCTCTTTAGTCTTTATTATACCTCTGTCATACTGAGAGGGAGCCAGTGGTAATGAGCCCATCTTAGGGGAGGCCAGGAGTTACGGCCTCTCTAATTGGTGTCGGGGTAGTCTAGGATTGGACAGTATCAGTATATTAAACTCTGATGATGGAATAAACACACAGAGAAGGAAACGTGAACAAGAGAAGCTAGCCTACTCTATTGGCACAGGCATCTCCTGATGTTAATTGGAATCTTTTCACATTTAAATCAAAGGGGAAATGCTGTGCTCCATTTCCAAGGAGAGGGCTTCTTCATGCTTGCCTGGTAATGAGGATGCTTTCGAGAGATGCCCAGCCTCTGATAGTATTCAAGAGCTGCTTTTTGAACTTGATTTTCACTGACCCTGCTTTATAATCTCCCTCGCCAGCCAATGGATGGCACACCAGACTGGCTCATCCTATTGGGCTTCTGGTTCCAGACCAGCTGCCACTCCCAGTCCTCACTACAGGGCCGCAGTCTCCTGGAAGGCTGTGTATGTGTCAAGAAGAGCAGAGAGGAAAACAGTGGATTAAAACAATGAATGAAAGGACATATTTTTAATCCCAAGAGCAACATATGTCTCAATTAATTCTTTTTTCATCTCCATGAAAACACACGTTACTTATATTTGTTTCTTCATCCTCAGCCAAGAAAGAAGACATTTTACCGACATTTCTACATTTTTTTTGCAGAACACCATTCTCATAGTAGTGAATCATAATATAGAGTAGCTAAAATGCAGTGCCCTCACTGAGATGGTAATGGAGTCAACTCGAATTGATATAGTGCATGATGTGAAATCTTGTTAGGCCAGAAATCATTACTTGAATAAGAATCCAATTCCTGTTAGAGCAGCTTGCACTTTGAGGTTCGTTTCAGCAACTAGAGAAACCTTCCCTATCTTTGTTAATCTTACACATGTGGTTGGTTGTTGTCTAGTAAGGTAAGGAATACAATTTCATGCCGAGACGAGCCTTAGTCACAGAGTCAATATGAGGTACAGAGGCCTGGGGAGATGGATCAGTGGGTTAAGTGCACGCGGTACAATCCAGAGGGCATGAGTCCCCAGCACCCACGTAAAAAGCCTAGGCCGATGGCTCGTGTCTGTAACGCCATTCCTAAAGAGTCAGAAGGATCCACAGAGCCTATTGGCCAACCAGTGTAGCCCCATCAATGACCCCCGGGTTCAGTGGGAGACTCAGTCTCAAAAGCTAAAGTGGAGAACAATTAAAGAAGACACTGGATACGGATTCAAGCCTCTACATGTACTTGTACATACATATACTCACATTAAAAACGTGCATTTTTTTATTCCACAGCATACACAAGTAGGTAAAAATTGAAATGGACACTTAATTAATATTGAAATGTAGTTAAGACTCCAGTAAAAGTAAGTTGAGAGCAAGATCACTTATGCTACCTATGGTTCATTTCTCTTGTCTTGAACTCAGTAAGTAAGGTTCCTGGAAGCCTGTTTCGGAAGCGCTGTAGATGCAGTGATACATATACCCTTCCCACTTTGAACCGCCCAAAGGAAACGTCAAATGTGATGGAAAATATAAGGGTTTCAAACACGCATGGATAGGAAGAAGTGAAGGAAAGTCTGAGAATGATGGCCAATAACACCCCAAACACCATGCTATTTACAGAGCCCTAAAGAACAGGTAGTCCTGATGGTAACAGATGGACAATGAGATCCAAAAGAGGAATGTCAGAGAAACAAGCAAGCTAATAGGCTATCTAACACACTTGCTTATATAGATACCCTGGCACTTGTTTTGGAGATCTGGGAGAAACATTAGCTCAATAAAAAGTGGACACAAGTATTAACTGTGAGAAAACTTCAAAAGTTAGGAAGGTACAAATGTGATCATAGCAAAACTTAACTACTCTAAATGTGAATAAGATCAGGTAGTAATAACACTGTAAACTTCAAATATTAATTAAATGTGAAATGTGCCAGTGTGGTGGTAATATGGAAGGTTTTTCTGAGGGAAATATGCTAACTTTTTATTTTTCACATGAGGAATAGGAAATTAATAAAACCCTAATAGCCACAAAATACATTATTTTAGAATATTAATATAAACTGTGAAAGAGAAAACTCAAAGGGACAATATAGAATGGCAGACTATTTTTATCATTACAAATCATATTTTTATATGCTTAATTTTATTAAAATTAAAATAATCGCTTTTATTATAATCTTTTATATGCACATTTCATATACATAGGCATAGTAATATGTGGCTGAGGCAGTAGGACAGCGTTCAAGGCTTTCCTGGCCAGAGACCTTGTCTTAGAAAACAATTCAGTGTATTTTAATTTTCTAAATTTTATAATAGGCATGGTTCATTTATTTATTTAAGCAACATTTAGTATAATTCCCATGAGTCTTCATAAAATTAACAAAGTGAAAATAGTGATTTTTACCAATGATGAAAGCTCAGTTTGGGAACTTGGGGAATTGGTCAATTGTCAAAGTACTTACCTAGTATTCATGAGGCCCTGGATTCAGTCACACACACACACACACACACACACACACACACACACACACACACACACACACACACCACAGGGGGTTATTTTTATTAATCACCAATTCATACATAAGAAGACTAAAACCAGAAAAATTCATAAGATAGGAGGTACCTTAACTCCCAGCATTTGGACCTCTGATACCCCGACCCATTATAATCTGTCCCACTCAGTGTTGTACATTAGATGCATATTCTTTTTTAGGTAGTCATATACTCACAGAATGAAACTCAGAATTATCATATAGCCAAAACTTCTCTTTTCTTCCTAGATATAGTATTTGATGAAGTGGAGTAGCTTAAATTTAGAGTCTGGAGTTTGATTTTCAGGCCTGTCATAAGATGTCCTGAGTAACTCCTTGTGAACAGGGGTCCCTGGTGTTAAGAATTACAGCTATCTCCCATTATCTGAGGCCTACTGTGAGGAAGCCAGCCAGAGAAGATACTGGAGTGGAGGCTTAAAATTGCTCTGACTCCAATAATTATGTCTTCCAAAAGCTAACATCCCTGAAAATCCAGAGAGTCTTTTCACATTTCTGATCTTAACTAGTTTGTCATTTGAATTTCTGTCTGCTTTAAAGTTCCTATTTAATACACTGTGGAATTTTAAATATGTCCAAGTACATCTATAGAAAGGAAAGAAGTGCCCTCTGTGAAGTACAGTCTCTAGGAAAACACTTCCTGTTGATATTGTATTACTTACCTTTTCCATCACTGGGTAAAAGACCCAACAGCATTGAAAGGGGGAGGGTTTGCTTGGGCTCCATGTCAGTTCATGGCTCCAAGAACACGGGCAGAGTATCTCACCAGGGGCAGAAGAAAACTCAGAGAAGCAGAAAACAAGAAATAATATACCCCTGAATTCTATCCCTCATGACCTATGACCTCCAGTGTAGCGGCACCTCCTAAAGTATCTAGCATCTCCCATAATGGCATCCTTGGTTGTGAACTAAGTGTTCAGTGATCCTGTGGCAGATATTTTATATTCAAAGCATAGTAGTCCCTGGAAAATGAGTCTGTCCCTACCCTACCACTCCTTTTCCATGCCCTCCACTTTCTCATTTCTTAACTTTCACAACCTAGAACATGCAAAAATATGCTTTTTCATGTTTTATTTTTAATCTTTCAGACAGACTTTTTTTTTTTGAGATCTGAAGTTGTATTAGATTAGAGCCCAACCAAAGGTGGGAACTGTCAGTTGGCAAATGGAACCATTAATGAAATCTGCGTTGGTTTGGTTTAGAATGTATCCCAATGAGACCAGTACCCGCCTCCCCCCCCCACTTCCGGAAATGATGTCAATGGGAACATGAATATTCCTGTGTTCCTATGCATTCTCCTACTTGATAAAAAGACAAACCTACTAAGCAGTATTGTACAGCCTACCTCTGGCCAAATGGTGCAAATCAGGCATGGTCCTTCCAGTTTTCAACCAATAGAATTGTAACTTGTAGCAACCAAAAAAAAAAAAAAAGTCTAAAGTCAAAAATCACTGGAATGGAGAGGCACAACAGATCTGAATTGGTTTGGCCAATATCCCCCCTATAAAAGAACACACATGGCTTTGATTATAAAAGCAATGCTAACCCGCTTTAGAGATATGGGTCATACTCCGCAGTCTCTAAATATTTTATGATAGCTCTTGATGTAACTATGCTAAGCACTGGTCATAAAATGCAGGGTGATTCCTGTTCTGTGACATTTCACAAGTGGAAAGAAAGGAAAAGCGAGACTCGAGCCATGCGCTCCAGTGATAGAACCTATGTAAAAAAAAATCATTTATGATTTAGAATGTGGACCTCTAAGCAGATAGACCTTTCCAGCCTCAGTCTCATAGATCATAATTCCAAGACACCCCCATCCCCTCAAGATTTATGAAGATCTGAATATAAAGGCCTGGTACAACTTAATAAGAATAAGGTTTCCCTGGGCTCTTAGTTTTGGTACATGCGGTGCCACTGTGTTCCAAGCAGACACCCAGAATATTCCCTAAATCTCCCCAGACATGCTGCCAGAAGAGAGGTGCTAAGATAGGTCATTGTGGGCACCACCACCAAACAGGTTGCCTTTCCTGTCTGAGACCTGCCAAGGTCTCACATGCCCTGAGTTACTCCAGTGAGCAAGGCTTTACGTCTCCTAGTTTTTCCTGCCATGACGATCAACAAAGCAGGAAGCCACAAAGCACTACTCTTATATGAAGGTGAGGGGCTTTAACACTAACATGGATGCCACCCCCTCACCTCATTTCCTAGCTGTCAAACTTGCCATGGATGTACAAGACTGGATGTTAATGCAAGGAGAAATTTGGTCTTGGGTTCTGGGATGGAGAGATTGTACTTTTCTCTGCCCTGGTTTCACTAAGGCTGTATTCTCTGTCACACTTCTGGAGTTTTGCATGTCTCTGATCATAAGATCAGCCAAGGACAATACAGGCGGTAAACCTTAAACCCCTACCCAGATCTAGCCAATGGACGGAACACTCTCCACAGTAGAGTGGAGAGTGGGATATTACTTTCTCACATACTCTGGTGCCTCACCTTTGACCATGTCCCCTGGAGGGGGAGACCTGATGGCACTCAGAGGAAGGACAGCAGGTTACCAAGAGGAGACTTGATACCCTATGAACATATAGAGGGGGAGGTAATCCCCCTCAGGAACAGTCATAGGGGAGGGGAGTAAGGGGAAAATGGGAGGGAGGGAAGAACGGGAGGATACAAGGGAGGGGATAACCATTGAGATGTAACAAGAATAAATTAATAAATAAAAAATAAAAAATAAAAAACCAAAAAAAAAAAAAAAAAAGAAAAACAATACAAATGCAGTGCTTTAAGAGATTTTTGTCCCCCTAGTTTCGCTCATAGTCATCTGGACACCAGACAAGCTGTACTTTATACATCTAGCTTTGAACTCGGGACTTTGAGTAGTAGTAAGTTTCTGTCTTTGGGGATAAACTACATGCTACTGACTCATGGTGCTGTCCGAACCCTGCTAAGTTCCAATCAGTTCCTAATGCTGTGTGTAGGTGGGGACGCATACCAACAGATTGCTTTTCTTGCTGGGTCCCCAGCTAATCTTAAGGCATTTGCTAAATTTAATTAGTATATACAGTAAAGATTACTGGGAGGTGCTCCTTTTTGACAGGTACAGATTTAATTTTAATGAGACATTAAAGACCTCTAAGACATTTTAACGATGCACTAACCACCCTGTAGACATGTTTTAAAAATAATTGCAAACATCGCCCCCCCCAATTTGGTTACAAGGCATGGTTTCACCTTTTCTGTACTATTCAAAACTGGCAGACTGTTTTTCCTTGAGCAATGTTAGCTCAACATTCATGTGACAGCTCATAACCATGTATAATTCAAATTCCAGAGCACCTGATACCCACTTTTGGCCTCGAAGGGCACCAGGAATACAAAAAAAAAAAAAAAAAAAAAAAAAAAAAAAAAAACCCTACACACACATGCAGATACAGTGTTCATTAACAATATCTAAATCTGCGGGGAAATTACAGTAGAACTATAGAAGAAAAAACTTTCATCAATCCAGTGGTCCAAGACCTCCATCTTTCCCTAACTTCAAATAAAGCTTCGCATCATACCTGAGATAAAGACGCAAAGAGTGAAGGGGTCTGAGTACTGAGCTGCCACCCACTTCTCACCAGCTTGGCCGTCTTCTCACAGCCTCCTTGTGCATATTTCCATTTTGTCCCGCCACCTGTTAATATATTATAGCATATATCGTAGACATTTAAAAATTACTGTCTAATAGTCACGGTTCTAAGCTTTGCTTGGTTAAAGTAAAACTTAGATCAAGATCTCTGCTTTCTAAGCTAGAGACCTAAGGCAGAGTAGGCCTCTGGGAGGAAGTGAGGACTCTAGCTGAGACTCCTAGTAGCAAGGGCCGTGGAGACTGAACAAGATACCCTCTAACTAGACAAGACTCGTAGTAGAGATAGGGGAACACCAACCCACCTGCCAAAACTTCAACCCAAAATTCACCCACCCTATAAGACACGCATGGATAGAGCGTATAGAGCAGAGACTGAGGGAATGTCCAGCCAATATCTGGCCCAACCCAAGACCCATCCCATGGGAGAGAGCCAACTCCTAACACTATTTATTAACAGTACTCTGTTGTGCTCACAGACAGAAGCCTAACAGATTTGTCCTCTGAGAGGCTCCACCCAGCATCTGTTCGAAACAGATGCTGAGACTCACAGCCAAACATTGAACAAAGTGCAGGGAGCCTCGCGGAAAAGTGGGAGGCAGAAGAGGGGAGGAGAAGAGGACCTGGAGGTGACAGGAGCACCACAAGAAGACCAGAAGTGCCAGCTATCCTGAGGGGTTTGTGTCAACTGAAGCATCAATGACCAATAACAGACTGGACCTAGGCCCTTTATACAGATATAGCCAATGGGCAGCTCAGCCTTCATATGGGTCCTCGAGTAAGGGGAGCAGGGAGCTGTCTCTGACATGGACTCTGCTGTCTGCTTTTTGATCACTTCCCCCTGGCAAGACTGCTTTGCCAAGCCACACTGGAAGAGGATGAGCTTAGTCCTGATGCAAGTTGGGGTGAGGGCTCCCCTTTTCTGAGAAATAGGGGAGGGGGAGAGGGAGAGAGGGTGGGACTCGGATGAGAGAAGGGAGGGGGATATGACCAGGATGTAAAATGAATGAATGAATGAATGAATGAATGAATGAATAAATAAATAAATAAAGTATTTCTGCTCTTTGATCATTTTAAATAAGTGAAAAAGACTGAGATATACTAGTTAACAGAGAAATGGAAAATAGAATTTCTACAGGGCAGTTATGGCTAGGATGACACTTGAGGTATTTAATACAAGCTGTAGGTTTTCATTCATATAACTGATGTTACCAAATAGAAAACCAAGTTTATGCTCACTGTGGTTGATTTCACATCTCCTCTATTTCTTTGTTACCTTCAGATATTTATAAGCCCTTGAAAACTAAAGCTCACTATAGTCTGCAGAATGGAAAGCATTATACACAAACTCGGGGACAACAGCCTACGAGCAGTGTGTTCAATATCGAAGCTTCTGGGGGAATTATATAAGGCAGAACAACTGAGCGTCAAAGACAGTCATTCTTTAATCATCATGTGTAGTGTTCATCCTCATCAATAAAGAGCATCTCAGATTGTATTAAAGAGTCCATAGCATTTCTCCTCTCGTGCAAAAGCTCTCCTCTAGTTACCCAGAAAAGTTGTGCCTTACCACATGTGTGCCCAGACAGTGGATTCAACAAGAAATCATGGAAATACAAAGTTGTGTGGTGCCTGAAATTTTCATCACCATATACAAACCCACTAAATTTAAAGCAGTCTCCCACTGTAGTAGCTTTACACATTTGGTCTTAAGACCATCGTTCTTTGATAAGAAAGGTATTGTTTTAGAAGAACAAATGTTCACACATATGTGTGTGTACACACACACACACATACACAAACACACACACACAAACACACACACACACATATATATATATGAGTTGTATTCCTTGATGGTGGGATTATGAAGTATGTGGCATGAAATAACTACAGGGAATGATACAGCAACTTCAAGTAATACAACACAGGGCAGGGACATACAATTTACCAGTTATCACTTCATGGTCACTTGCATCCATCATGCTAGGCTTGAGAATACAATCAGCTCACTTATACTTTCCTTGTTTCAATATATGAAAGTGAAGTTGAGTATCTGTTTTCTGAGTTGCTTGAAACCAAAGGACTTAGGGAAAATTGCATAAGCATTGTTCATCTGTACATTCTTAAGGTGTAAAATCTGAGATGTTCCAATATCCAAGCCTTTGGAGAACTGGCATTTAAACTATTCCAGAATTTGGATATTCAGATTTGGAGCACTCAACTTGTATCAGTATTGTATCAGTCACATCATGGTTGATATGTCTTTAATGTCGTAGCGGAAACTTAGAATGATAGCTCTATATTCTTAAAGACTAGAACTTGTATTCACAGATCCACCTCTACCATTGACTATACATACTTTGAATTTGTCTTCATTTATAACTATCCAGGAAGTAACTGCACATTGCCAGTAAATAATATGTTCAAAGAGGAATTGTAGGCAAGAATGCAGGTGGTTATGTTATATATTATCTGCTAAGAGGTCATCAGTCCCTAGAATATTCATTTCAATAATTAGAGTCTAGAAAGGAATCCTAAAGATGAATGCCAAACAGTTCCATGTGGCCTTTCAAGGAAGCAAGACAGGTAGTGTAGTCACCAAAATGAGAACACTGTTTTCTCTCGAGTTATGAGATCATTGCTGATAATTAGTTGTTTATTTTCCATATTTTTACAGTAAACTTGTTATCAGTGAGAAAGAGCAGTGTTAATTTTAAAAGAAAAACCATGATTTTATATGTCTAGCGTAATAACATGAATGTGTACTTGCTTTTGCCACAGGAGAATGTTGCCAGTGTTATATTGTATTTTCCCACACAACAGACTCAATGCTTGCTTAGTTGCTTGTAGTTAGTATTCACGCGGTCCTACCACCTAAATGTAACACATTTGTTCGCCAATAATTGTATTGCTTCAAACATAGAAGCAGCACTGAGTTCAAACACTTACTCTCCATGCAAGTAAGGGGATGATTCATTAGCACATCTTAATGATGTTTCTATCTGTTTGGCTTCACCTGAACCTTATAAACAAAGAAAAAAACATACTCTATGATGGTTACTGTTCATCAAAGGAAAATGCCTCCTATGTGAGGTTTCCTGCTCAGCTGTAACTCTGAACATAATCACGTATAAACTCCATTACTTTTAGACACCGTGCCGAAATATTCAAGTTGCTGCTGTAATCAAGAATAAGAACTGTACAAGCCAGAATGGAAAACAATTTATTACTTGAGGACATGGTACATTTATCAAGATGCTTTATTACCATTAAAAACCCTTGCCTTGAAATCCTCTGAAGCGTGTGTGTGTGTGTGTGTGTGTGTGTGTGTGTGTGTGTGTGTGTGTGTGTGTGTGTATGTGTGTGTGTGTGTGTGTGTGTGTGTCTGGAGAGAGGGGGGGAGAGAGAGAGAGACAGAGAGAGAGAGACAGAGACACAGAGACAGAGAGAGAGAGACAGAGAGACAGAGAGACAGAAAGAGAGAGTGACAGAGAGAGAGAGAGGTCATATGTAGTTGTGTGTGTGGAATCTGCAGCATTATCCAAGTGTTGCATGTATTTCTTACTTGTAATCACTCTTCTTAATGCTTAACCTTAATGGTGGGGAGTAGGAGGTGTTCAAGGGAATGTTTATTGGCTTATGGCATTAGTTTTCCATGATTATTGTCTAGATTCTAATCTTTGAAATTAATGCTGTAGGGACTGATGGCATCTTAGCAGATAATATAAAAATACAATCACCCACATTCTTATCTACTCTTGCTCTTTGAACACTTTATCTATTGCCAACATGCAATCACTTCCTGGTTAATTATAAATGAAGACAAATTTATAGACAATGGTTTTGGACTCTATCTTTTGATCTAAATCCATGGAGTCTGCTCATAGACTATTGCTGACAGCAAGCCTAGGCATTTTCGGCACCTTTACTTCCCAAGTCAGCAATTAAAATAACATAGTATTCCATATATTTGTGTGGTTTGATGCTCTTTCCTTAGACTATAGTCAGTGGAAGCAGAATGTTAGTAGAAAGCCACATTGACATCAACAGATTTCTGTATTGTGCCTCACTAGTACGGGAGCCATGTACCCTGGACTGCTGAGTCTTCAAACAGCAATCACAGCACAGCATTTGCAGGAAGGGAAGAATGCATGCATGTTCCTACTAAAACAGCAAGAAATTGGACTTATTTACATAGTGCTATCTCCCTTTTTGATTTTTAACCCATGGTTTGGGTACAAGGTGACCGTATAATTATGTGGCCTACCTTTTCATCCAGAATGTTGTACCCTTCCATAATATTCTTACATTGTTGACATCATTAGTAAGTTGGACAAGTGTACCAGCTCTCACAATTTCCTATCAGACCCAGATGCTCAAAATATAAAAAATAAAAAATAAAGGAATATCCTCAACTGCTTCCATAGTCAATAGTGAGACAAGTGAACATGTGAACTACTGGTAATTTCCAAGCTGGGATCTGATAATGCAGTCATGTCATTGACAAATGGAGTTTATTATGCTTTTGGTGTGGTGTTGTAGCAAGGAAGTGTATTGAACAAGTTAAATATCCACTCTACAGCCTACAGATTATAATCTTAAATGCATAGCACTGACTTATCCATCCATAAAAATTACAAGCAACTGCTCAGGGCCTACTGAGGCAATACAACACCAAGAACAAAAGCAATCAGAAGGAGATGGGATTGCATTTCTGTCTCGCACTAAGATTTAGCATGTCTTTGTGCTTAGGTTCTGAGTGAAAGAGCTTTGTCACATTGCCATAATCACATTTGTAAATCAGATCTCAACAATTGTTAGATGAAGGTATTTCTAAAATGGAGGCCACTCTCTCAAAATAACGTGTAAGGGAATTACTGTACCGAGTGACAAGGGATATCGTAAATCTTCAACTTAGACCATGAGAGCCAAAAGGAAAGAAAGCAGCATTTAACCCATATCTTTAAAAAAATCACTCCACAGCACCAGGAACTTGGCGTAGACAGTGATAGCTATTATAGCCAGAGGAACTTAGTGTAGACAGTGAGGGTTGGGTCTCTGGCTTCTATTACCTACTACCCCTACCTTAGTGAATATCATCTCCACGTCTTCAACCAAATATGGCCGTGGGTTTTGTTGTTGTTTTTCTTTATGGAGCTTTGGTTAGCCATATGAAGCAATCCTAATAAGATATATATCTGGCAGAATGTTGACACATATCTACCTTTTCTATAGAGGTCTAAGCCAGCAGTCACTTGAAAGCTACAGTTTGCCTTGCTAATACTGAGAAGCCTCTTTGGCCAACTATCATGATTTTTAGTGAGAACAAGATACTATGTTAAAAAATATCCACATTTTTATTTGTTCCATTAAACGCCTTCAACACCTAATATTGTCAAGTCTAATAATAAATGTGTGATTGTGTGACAAACTCTGTGCATGTAATGTCCTTTGCATGTTTATCGAAAAGCGTGAGATAGTCATGTGGTCTGTACCCAGACTCCCTCATCCATTCTGTTACATGACAGAACTGAGAAGCATGAGTTCAAGGACATGGCCCTAGATGAGGAGTGAAGATAAGCAGCATTATACTCTCCAGCATCTAAACATAGTCACCTCTGGCTGGCTGTGAAAACAAATGCATGCACCTACATGTATGTCTGTACAGAGAGAAAGAGAGAGAGAGAGAGAGAGAGAGAGAGAGAGAGAGAGAGAGAGAGAGAGAGAGGTGGTGGATGATGTGACAACAGAGGGAGACAGAGAGATAGAGAGAAAGATGGTATACTAAGCCTAAGATTGTTCAGGTATCTTATATAAGGTGCTATATACATCCTCCATGTGATATATATTATAAATATATATTTTAGTTAGATAATTATAATAGCTACTATAGTATAAATGCTGCATATATACTTATACAGGATTCCTTCCAAATGATGGGCAAAATAATCAGTGTACATCCTTGGTATATGTGCATTTATTAGAGTATTTTATAGCACTTTGTTGTGGGTTTTATAAAGAACCAGTAGATCAGACTTTGACACACCCAGTGTATAGAGATGATAAAATGTTTCAGAATGTGAAAATCTTACCCTGGAGAGATCATTACATATTTTACATATTTATCCACTTAACATGCTGTTCCCTATGAATATGTACAATACTTGTGTCATCATTAAAATGTAAAAATAATCATTCTCAAAGAGATAATACAAATAAACATAATGAGTCAATAATGGAAAGTAATGAAAATCAAAACAGCCGTGATATTATGTTTTCCAGTAGTGATGGATGAACTCATAAAGTAATGTTCACAGATAGCAATGATAAAATGTGGCTGAGACATTATATATAGTTACATAGAAACACTCCTATAGAGGTATCGAGAGATTGTTCAGTGGTTTAGAGCATTTGCTACTCTTTCAGAGGACCCAGGTACACTTTCTAGACTTAATGGTGTTCACAACCATCTGTAAAACAAGTTCCATAGGAGTCAGTGCTCTCTCCTAGCCTGAGCAAGTACCAGGCATACATGTGGAACACAAACATACATGCAGACAAAATATCCATACTCATAAAATACAATTTTTTAAAAAATTTCAGAAACTTACCTAAATACACAGCAAAAATGGGATATGTGTATATAAGACCTGAATTAGTAGTTAAGTTCTGCCTTCTACTGAAGAGACATTTATTAGAGATTTAGCCCAGTCCTAGAATCCCTTTAAGAAATAAAACTCTTCAAAGGCATATGATAGAACCCAGTATCTTTAACATTTATATTTTGAATAAACAACTTTATATTCAAGAGATGTGTGAAGTGACAGACGGATAGAGTTTATATGGGTATCCAAATTACCTAACCAGTCCCCCAAAATATCCCAGATATTTTAATATAGTGGGTAAGTATGGAAAGCAGTGTAAAAATTATTTTTTCAAAGTTGTACAATGTACAATGATTTAGAGCCAGGATATAGAACACACGTATACAGAAGACAGGATGTATAAGCTGGCTAAGTCAACAGCAAGCCTGGCATTTTCTAGAAGACACACTTAATATCAGCTATCTTGGTCCTCTGGTGTTATAATTTTTCTTCCCTTTCTACCACGAATAGCTGCTCCATGCTATAGCAGAGGGATTCCCTGGGGCTTAGGTGTAGGTGTTGAGAGCCAATAGGCACTTAATGGTCACTTATACTTTTACTCTGCATCTTTGCATCTTTACCAATTGTAGATCTCCATTCATTTTAGGGCCTGCTTAGATAGATAGATAGATAGATAGATAGATAGATAGATAGATAGAAAGATGGATGGATGGATGGATAGATAGATAGACAGACAGATAGATAGATCGATGGATGGATGGATAGATAGATGGATGGAAAGATAGATAGATAGATAGATAGATAGATAGATAGATAGATAGATAGATGGATGGATGGATGGATGGATGGATAGATAGATAGATAGATAGATAGATAGATAGATAGATAGATAGATAGATGATAATTTTTAAAGGGCTTCTTTTATGAGGGCTAAGAGCTATACTTATCCATGAATGTAATGATATATATTTAGAGAACAGAATTTATACTGGTTTAGCAAAATGGCAGTAGTAGTTTCTCCTCTAGGATCTATGATGTTGCTGGTGACAGGCAGTTGCCTAGGTTTACAGTACCAGACATAAAGTCCCTGATGCTAAGCAGGCTTTTACTCCAATTACACAGCTGCCCCTTATTCCCAAAATAATAGTGCTGTTGTTGCACGATTGTACTGTCTTGCCTGGATAATTATTATTGTGATTCATACTACCTTACAAGGTAGGAATGTTGATTGCTGTTATTCCTTGGAAGCTTGCAAAGCAACTTTGAATTACTGAGAAGCTGCTCTGCAGAGAAGAGGTTTCCAGGTCAGTTCTAACTTGATTCCTCCAAGTCTTGAATCCAAAGTTAGTGTTATCTCCAGCAATCAGGGTTGAGCTTTAAGTTCTAGAAGAATATTAAAGGCAATGGCAGTAGCCTGTACTGTTTTGAGAGTCTCTTATATTTCCTGCCCCCACGAACAGCCCAAAGGGATGTTTCCCATACCTGGCTGTGAGTTTTAGTAGGTAGTCCATGGTTCTTGGGGGAGTAGCATCATCTCACATTATGTAACTTCACTTAACCCATCTACACAGTAATACATACATAATACAAACACATATAATACATACATACATTAAAACAAACTTATAAAATAATATTTCTCTATGATGGTTCCAAGAATCCTTTGTGTTATCATTTTCTTCCTTTCTTATTCTCCTCTGTATTACCTTCTCTCTTCCCTTCCCAGTTAGAGAGCCCCCCAATTTTTTCCTTTCTAACTTCATAATACCTGTGTCATATTACTCTCCTTTCTGGCTCTCCTTCCTGCTCTCACTTCTCCTGCATGGTTACTGCATAATCTCTTGGCTTCTGTGGTTATTTCAAGATATATATTCAAATGTAAAGCCTCTGAGTTGAGATATATAAATAAGAAATACCATGTGGTATTTGTCTTTCTGGGTCAGGGTTACTTTACTAAATATAATAGTTTCTCTTACTATCCATTTACCTGCAAATTTTATGATTTCATTTTTCTTTATAAACAAATAATATACCATTATGTCTATGTACCACATTTTCATGGTCCATTCATCAGTTGAAGGACAGCAATACCTCTTTGAAGACAATCTATAATATGAAATAGACCCCTAAACTTTCACCAGAAAACTTCTGCAAATGATCAACACTTATCAAAGTGACAGAAGAGGAAATCAACTTTGAAAACTCAGTACTTCTATACATACCAAAGCCAAGTGTTCTCAGAAAGAGATTGTGGAAATACTCTGATTATCAATAGCTTCAAAAGCAAAGGAAGAACTAGGAATAAGCCTAACCAAGTGAAGAAAAACCTACAATGACTACTTTAATCTCTGAAGAAGGAAATTGAGTGCATTAGAAGATGGAAAGACCTCCCATGCTCATGGATTGATAGAACCGATGTTGTGAAATGACTGTCCTACCAGAAGCAATTTACATATTCGATTCATTCCCAATAAAGATCCCATGACATTCCTCACAGAAATAAAAAGAATCATATAATTCATATGGAAGCACAAAGGAATCCTGCATAAGCAAAACAATCCTGAGCAGAAAGTTGTTTTTTCATTTTGTTTTGTTTTTTGCCATACCGTATGGTTTACATACCAGCTTTCAATACTGCATGAAAGTGGCACAAAAACAGACATGCAGACCAAGTGAACAAAGTAGAAGACCTAGTCATGAGTGCATTTAGCTACAGTCATCTGATATTTGATAAAAATTCCAAGACCTCACACTGGAGTAAAGATAGCATCTTTTACAGGTGGTTCTTCTGCATGTAGAATAATGAAATCAGAACTGTGTCCATGGCCCTGTACAAATATTAACCCGAAACTGATCAAAGGCTTAGCATGGAACCTGACATGCTGAAACCTTCATCAGAAAACAAAGACAGTGTTCTATAGAGTGTGAGTGTAGGGAAAGACTCTCTGGATAGACCTCCATTCATGTCAGAATGAAAGCCAGTGGTTGACAAATGAATCTTCATAAAATTAACAAGCTTCTGTGTAGCAAAGTAAATGATCAGTCAAGTAGAGGAATCCTACAAAGATGGAGAGAATCTTTGCCAGCTGTACACCTGACAGAGGATTAATATCCAGAATACACAGTGAACAAACAACCCAATTTAAAAATTGATCTATGGATCTGAACAAAGAGTCTCAAAAGTGGCAATAAAAATGGCTAAAAAAAAATCTCAAAAACTGTTAAACATCCATAGAAATTACAGAAATGCAAATTAAAACACCTTTGAGATTTGCTTTTAGCCCAGACAAAATGGCAATGGTCAACAGACAACTTACAGTAAATGCTGGTGAGGATGTGGGGAAAGGGGAGCCCTCGTTAGCTGTTGGTTGGTAGGGGTGTAAAAGGATATGAGAGTGGAGAATTCTGAAAGGCTAAAAAATTAACCATATGAATACATCTATCCATCTGACTCCTTAACACACATACACACACACATACACACACACACACACACACACACACTCATGCACACATACACACACACACACACACTTATGCACACATACACACACACACTTCTTTTTTCAAAGAAATTCATATTCTCCTGTAGAGATAATTGTCTAGCAGTGTTCATTGCCATCCTGTCTTCAGTAGCTCCTTGCCTCCTCTTATACTACAGATAACTCATCCTAGACACTGTGCTATTCAGTTTGACTTCTAAGGGATTTTATATAAGTGAAACTATTCTTCCTTATGTATTGCATTTTTCTCTACAACTGTGTATGTTGGAGATTCAGGCAAGTTGATGTGCATATTAATTGGTTGTGCTTCCTGCTGTTGTGCTCCCTCCTTGCCAGCAATATGCCTCTCGCTGTTTGTAGTCATTCTTTTTTTTTTTTTTTTTTTTTTTTTTTTTTTTTTAGTAATCTTGGCTAGGTTCAGTCCCTAGCATTTGAGTATACTTTAATTTGTGTCCAGACACTTAGGACATATTCACACAATGGCAAGTTCATTTCTTGCACATGTGTCCTTATATAGAACATAGTGATTTTCCTAGAGCACATTCACAAAGATGCCTGAGATGCCAGGCCATGCACATACTCATATTTTCTGTGATACATCAAATTGTGTTAGAATTTGGAAGTTTACTGTAACAGATCTGCAGCTGAGCAAAGGGGTTAAGTGATATTTTATGCAAGTAAAATATACCTAGGTTTGAATAGCCAACAGGGTCACAAAGGCTTGCTAAAACATTAAACCACTCACCCACCTCTCAGGGTCAACTTTTAAAAAGTAATTCTTAGCAAAAGAAAGGAAAGGTATTTCCATCTGTGCTGGCTTGATTCTCTGTATTAACACAGTTGCTAACTGTACCATTCAGGGAAAATGACGATTTCCTCTCTCCCTCGGTGTCTCATTCTGTGACTATACCCAGCTGTCATACTCTCAACTCCGTGGAATACGCTCTGGTGAAATGATCATTGGAATTCATATGGCAATATAAATGCTATTTCCGGATGGAGAACTGTACCAAGATAACTCCCAATTATAACAGAGCATTTTGTTCCCCCTTGGGAGCAATTATTAGATTTAGATTGTATTTTTTGCTAATTTCCTATCTGGTTGTCATTCATGGAAGTTCAGCAGATTTTCAGAGTGTGTAAATCTTCATTTTTTATGGATGCCTGTATGGTGTGGGCTCTCCTCTTTAATCTTCTCATGCTCTGACCTGGACTGATGCCTCTCCAGGCTGTATTCTTACAAACTCTACCGCCTATGACCCGAATTCTCTCTGTGTTTTTATGAATGTATTATTGGCTTTGGTGTTCTTTTCTGTCCATATAAAAAACCATGTCCTTTTATTTATTGACTTGAGACCTATTGATAGCTTCCTAAATCTAAAGTAAAGTAATAATTATAGTAATTTTCATTACTTGTTTATTGTTATTGCCCCAATAGTTTATGTATTCTGTGTCAGACCTCAGACTAGGGTTAAATGAGATATACCCTTCTCAGGGTACAGACTACAAGAATCAGCAGGAGGGTTTGTGATAGTGCAGACTGCTATAATGTGGTCATTTTGCCTGTTGTATTATACCCCAAGAAGGTGTTGCTTATTGCTGCCACATACTACGATGGACTATGTTAGGCCCTCACACTCTCTTTCCTTTTGGCTCTCACCACTTTATCTTGTAGGAGATTTTTTTTTTCTGGCTTAGTTATACTCTGCCTCACTGCTACTCTTTATATTTCTTCATCTCACAAACTTGCAAATTTGTTTTTTGTATTTTGAGTTTTATTGTTTTATATTTTAGCCATTATGCTTTTGTTTATAGATGTTATGAAGGCTTACACTTTTTGGTGAGTCCCTATAGGTCAATTTCAAAGCATTAGACTGTATAGTCTGAGCTACTCTTTTTTTTTTTTTTAATTTATTCAGGTTGCATCTCAATTGTTTTCCCCACACTTGTATCCTCCCATTCCTCTCTCCCTCCCACTTTTACCCTATTCCTCTCCCTTAGGCCTGTGACAGAAGGGGACCTCCTTCCCCACCATATGGTCACAGGCAATCAAGTCTCATCTTGGTAGCCTGCTTATCCCTTCTCTGAGTGCCACCAGGTCTCCCCACCAAGGGGAAGTGGTCAAATATGGGGCACCGGAGTTCATGCCAGAGTCAGTCTCCACTCTCCACACAGCTGTGGAGAATGTCCTGTCATTGGCTAGATATGAGCAGGGGTTCAATGTTTACTGCATGCATTGTCCTTGATTGGTGCAGTAGTTTGAGCAGACCCCACTGGGTCCAGATCTGCCCATCATGATGTTCTTCTTGTAGGTTTCTAGGACCCTCTGGATCCTTCTATTTCCTCATTATCCCATACTTCTCTCACCTAGAGTCCCAGTAGGAAGTCCTCAAACCTATCCCAATCTCATGGTAAGTGAAGACTTTCATGGGACATCCCTTTTGGGCTAGTGTCCATTTATAAGTGAGTATATGGGCTAGTCTTGGACATACTACATAGCCCAGGCTAGCCTTCAGGTCTCCGTCTGCCTGCTCCAGCTTCTCAAGTGCTACACGTATAGAGAGAATGCACAATTCCATGCATTCTTAATTTAAAGCAGGGAAATGACTTTATATTCTGTTCCAGTTCATTATGTTATCCTTGTCGAAATTCAGATCCTTTGTCTACCATTCACGAGAACATTTGAAGCATTTGCTTCTTTCTAGACATGACGGGTTTCTTCTTTATGTAGCAAGCTCATGTTCATTGAAATCCATCTGCAGGAAATCTTTGTAGTCAATTATGATATTTAATAGTGATTATTGACAAGATGGAGAGCTACCTAGGAGACAAACCTTGAGGCATGTCTTGGGGGGGGGGGCTGTCTATATTGGATTAATTCAATTGGAAAGACTTGCTCTAAATGTGGAGCAGCGTCATTCCATAGGATGGAGCCCTGTAGTGGTTAAGAAGGAGAAAGACAATGAGCTTGAGCATTTACTTCTGTTTTTTTTGTTGTTGTTGTTTTTGTTTTTTTTCTGCAGATGCCATAAGCTCATACTGCCAGGGCTCTGCCTCCATGGTGGTTGACACCTTCAAACTACAAGCCAAAATAAGCCCACTTTTCCTCTCTATATGTAGTCACAACAGTGGGAAAAGACATGAAAATACCTGTGTTTCTAGAGTCATTTTCTCTAGAACTAAGTTGTAAATGACTTTTGCTAGATGTTCCAATAATCTCCCTTTTCGCTGAGTTTTCCTACTCTTTGAGTTCTTGTAGACATCAGGAAATGGACATTGAGTAAGATAATTTCAATATAAACTTCTGATTTTTCCCCCTTTTCCTCTTAATGCCAACTTTAACTAAAACCGGGTTTTGATTTTGTTGATTCCTGTTTCACTACTGAGTATTTGCCTGCTATTTATCTTTTGTGAGGTTCTGGCATTTGTTGGTACTAGCTCCTTGCACGGTGCCTGAGCTGATCTTGCATTGAACTTTGGGGAAAGGTTTTATCCTCTGTTTTATGTTCATGACCCATTCCCTTGAGGACTGGAGGATATTGAGTGTCAAGTGCTGGCAATTAAGGTCACTTATTGACATGCCAGACCTCTTTTTTTTTCCTCATTGCCCTAGACAGTTCATAAAATGTTTCGTGATTCCAGTGAGTGGTCAGCTTCAGATAGATGCCTCTCACACACACCATTTCTCTGCATTTATTTATTAATTTGAATAATTTATTCAGGTTCCATCCTAATTGTTATCTCTTCACTTGTGTCTTCCCTTCCCCCTTCCTCTCTTTTGCCCTACTCCTCCTCTTCCTCTACAATATGATCACAGCTTATCACGTCTCATCCTGATAACCTGCTTCCCCTTCCTCTGTGTGCCACCAGGCCTACACACCAAGGCGAAGTGATCAAATTGGGGGCATCAGAGTTCATGTCGGAGGCAGTTCCCTGCCCTCCTGCTAACTGTGGAGAATGAGCTGTTCATTGGCTAGATCTGAACAGGGCATCTAGGTTTACTATATGCATTGACCTTGGTTGCTATTGCACTTTGTGCAGGCCCACCCTGGGTCTAGATTCGCCATCCTTGACGGTCTTCTCAGACATCTTATTGCATGGTTTCATTAGCAGCCTTGCCCATGCTTCTGGACTTTCATGTGTTTTGTCCAGTATTTAGTTACTCTCTGAGCATCTACTCCATCATGTATCTACAATGTATTAGTTTTCTATTTACCTCCTTGTACTCAGAACTTGTTATCTCTTTCCGTAATGTGAATAGTTAACTAGTTTATATGTCAGCCCAGAAACTACAAATCAGCTATATGATTTCAAGTGATCCATGCCACTCCTCCACCACAGTTTTCTTGCATGGAAAAAAAAAAAGACATTGGGCTTGACAGATCCCTGCCATTTGTGAACTCCTATGACCCGAGAGCTGTGAAGGTAGAGCATGTACCAAGAGATTCAGTGGACGTGTTCAGATACATGCTCATGAAAGTAAACCATTCAATATTTTCTCTTTCTAAATAGGATAGCATTAATATTAAAGAACTAATTTTTCCCAGCCTGTTTTGGAGAGGACATTTTTTGAGCTTATTATATTAAAACTTGTTTTACATGGGTTCTAAAAATGTTCAAGGAATATTCCTTTCTACGATTAAGTTTTTCAGAGTCATCTGGTTCTAGCGAATTATTACATGGACAGTAGCCAAAACATTTTATCATTTTCTCTTTTCGAGATGACATTTCCCTGTTATATAAAGCAAGCATTCATACACATTGTCCCCTCAGTTGATGACACTGGGTAAATGCCCATTTCTTTGGAGTATTAGAGTATTTAGGTGAAAGGATATTTTAAACTAGAAGATGGAGAGGTGATATGGAAATGGCTCAATAATTAGCAAAGCATACTGCTCTTGCAGAGGACCTAAGTTCAGTTCCCAGCATTCATGGTGGGTGCCTGACAGCTGTGCATAACTCCAGCTACAGAAGATGCAATGCCTCTGGCTCCCCCAGGCACCTGCACACATGTGCACAAACTCACACTCATAGGCACACTATAAATTTGTTATGTAATCATACATAAATATACCCTTTTATAATGGTGGATTGGGGGTGTCAAGTCCTAGTTTTTTAAAATGGGTAAGAAAAAATGCCAATGGCCAAATTATAACAAACAGCTGTAAAAGTTTACATTTGGGTTCCTCATTTTACTAGATGTAACTTTATATTCAAAATTGGAAGAGGAGACTTGATGATACCCTATGAGCATATACAGGGGGAGGAGGTTCCCCTCAGTCACAGTCATAGGGGAGGGGAATAAGGGGAAAATGGGAGGGAGGAATGGGAGGATACAAGGGATGGGATAACCATTTAGATATAATATGAAAAAATTAATAAAATAAATTTAAATAAAATATTCAAAACAAAACAAAATTAGAACAGTGTATACTTCAATCACATATTTATATGAAATAGTCTCTGAGTTTGCACTTGGCGATACTCAGGCTGGGAACGACTGGTATTCAACCTTGTTGTTGTTGTTATTCAGCAAAGAGAACATGTTACAGCTTTCATCTACTTTTGTATGACCCAGGCATCAGCTTCCTCCTCCACAGTCACTGACTTCTTCTTCCTTTGAGGAGAAACAGCCTGGATCACATCCATGCCTCAGCCATCTGTCGCTCAGCTGAGTGGTGCTGACTTGTGCTTCTCTCTGTGCAGAGCTGAATGGCTCTGCTCTTGGCCTTTTGTAACTGCTGCAGTGCGGGAGACTTCATATGTTTGGCAAGACACGCTTCATGTCATCCTCCTCGTCTCTATTCCTCCAGTATGACTGTTACTGGGAAACTTAGTCTTGTAGGAATAATAATAATAATAATAATAATAATAATAATAATAATAATAATAATAATAATAATAATAATACAACCAACTGAGAAACTCCAGGACAAAGTTATTGGAGTTTGAGGGAAATATAGGGCAGGCAAACTAGTGATCTCAGCAGCTTCCTGGAGGAGAGAGATGGACAAGAGGAAGAGAAAGGGGCATTTTTTTTCTGAGTTGAAAGTCAAGAAGACATGCAGCCTCAGCAATAGCAAATCTGTGAGCAGCTGCTGGGGAGTGGGGTCTTCATGGGGTGGTGGGAAGGAAGGAGATGAGATATAAAAAGGGAAAAAGGAAGGCTTAGTAATATAGATCCGTGAGAAACCATATTGACAGATAGGGTTGTGGGGTCTCATTTGAGCTCAGTTTCCCTTTCCATCCCACAATCAGCTTCTACTGCTGCTTGCAGGAACAGCCAGGATGAGCACTTGAGAAACAAACTTCTCAGGAAATAGCTTCAGTGAGACAACTCATTTAATTGGGAATAACAAAGGAGATTTAAACCTTTGCATGTGACGGGGGGGGGGGGGGGGAGAGGGGGAAGAATAGAAACTGTGGGAGTATATGTACATTGGCCAGGGCCAGGATGCTAAGGGTGCCTCGCTTGCATAAGAAATTACAGATGCTGTTGGATATTACCTTATAAGTGAAAAGAAAGTTCAACCTGGCATCCAGGCTATGTGACCTCCTCAAAGATAGTAAGAGTGTGGATACAGGGCTATATCCACAGGAACATGCTGGCCAGGGGCAGGAAGGGAGCGGTCCTGCTCCTGCTGATCTTAGGGTGAGATTTCCGGGCTTTGGGCACATGTGGACTCTACTCTTGCTCCAGACTGGCTCCCCTAGTTCCACAAATCTCTGGCCCCACAATGGGGTATATAAATACGTTATCATTTTAAAGACATCGTTGCTCCTCGTATGTTGTAGGAATATTGGGGTACCTTTGAGAATGGTGGTTTAACTTGAGGAGCTGGAAACATGACAGCACAAAAGCCACCCTGAGTCAATGTCAGATTCTGGTCTTAAGAGTTCAGGTACCACAGAAAGTTTTAGAGAGAAATTCATTATAGATTTATAAGTGAGAGTTAGGAGGGAAAGAGAGAGTGAAACTCCTATAAAACAAGAGGGATCCCTGGAAATTGGGTACCCACGAGCTGCTAATCTGGGACTCTTTAAAAGGACTTATGGCAGAAACTGGGCAGGGTATAAGAAGAGGGTTGGGCTGGCATTCAGTCCAGTTGCTCCTACCTGGTGTCTGTGTGCTTCTTCTCAGTCTTGGGGGCACACGCAGCCTTTAGGTAGAAGGGCTCGTTTAGAAAATAATAAAGAAACAGAAACAAGAGCTCCCTTCTGACATTTCTTGCTTCCAGTACATTTTGAAAGCTGCTATTTTGTGGTCCCGGACCTACTTGAGCAGTTTCTAGTTCCTCTCCTCATCATTATCTTATGGATATATCTTCAGGTGACTCGGCTGTCCAGATGATTGACAGCCTTCCTGGAAGTAATGCTTTAAGGAGTGGACGATAGGATCTTTGTGATCTTTCTTATAAACCTTTGGACAGTTTAAAATGTCACGTTTCCACGACCTGAAGTCTCATTTTTTTTTTATCCAAAATTATGACTCATGTAACAGTATAGGTGAAAATGAATTTTAAAACCAAAATGTAAGACCTAGGAGAGATGGATCCATTGCTAATGTGTTTCTTTAACATACAAGCAGGAAGACCTGAGTTTGAGCCCTAGAACCCATGTAAAACACAGTAGTTTGGAGTGGTGGCACATGCTTGTACTGCCAGTGTGCTGGGGAGGTAGACATAGGCACACCACTGGGACTCGGTAAGCTTCAGGCAAGTGAGAAACCATATCTCAGGGAAAGAAATGGTGGACAATACCCAAGGGACCACATCCAAGTTTGTCCTCTGGCCGCTACATACATGCATGCACACTTGCCCACATGTGTGCCCCTCCCCGTACACACATACAAAATAAAAAATGTAAATATTGTAACATTTAAAAATAAGTAGGTTAGTTATTTTAAGGCATGACTTCTTTACCTTTAATGAGTTTCAATGACACCCTGAAACTTCCATACACACACACACACACACACACACACCCTTCATATGGTATTTTAAATGGTAAGGAGCAATTTAATGCTTCCTCTCTCCCTACATGTGGTATTTCAATTCTGGTAACCGCCCCCCCGCCTTCTTTAAAATTAATAATCTGTGGGCTATGGAGAAAGCTCAGTGTTTAGAATACTTGCTGCACACCCAAGGGGACCAGAGTTCAGATCCCCAGAACCCAAGTAAATTCTGAGTGGCTGAAGCATCCGTTCTGTAATCCCAGTGATGAAAAGTGCTGATGGGATCCCCTGAGTTAGCTGGTTAGAGAGGCGAGCTGTGCTGGCGAGCTCTGGGTTTGATTAAGTGGCTTTGCCCCAAAAGAGCATAGACATTTGATGCAGCAGGTCTTATACATATAAAAACCTTACAGAGACTATGGCAACATATACACGTACATGGGGCCTGCACTGATTCAAGCCTGACAGAGCCAAGAATGAGACATGGACACGAGCTCCCATTCCTAAGCAAGACACTGTCTGCAATTGATAACAGTTTGCAAAGGAAAAATCAATTTTCTCCAGTGGAGTCTTACTGGGTATATAAAGCCACACTTAAGGGCACACTTAGTGACTGCATACCCAGCAGTAGATGTCTAACATGAAATGAACTCAATGGTCTTTTTGAAGATATTTTTGTCTCATATTGGGCATTTTTTACTGGTCTTTTGTATGTGTATTTCCTAACTTTGTGTGTGTGTGTGTGTGTGTGTGTGTGTGTGTTTCTTGTGGGGTTGTCGTTGTTATTTCTGGGTTGTTTGTCTTGTTTGCTTATTTTCTAAAAATAGAGAGAAAGAGCATGGAGTTATGTGAGTGGGAACGTGGTGGATCTGGAAGGAGACAAGGGAGGTGAGACAGTGCTTGGGACATATTGTGTGAAAAAATATTTTTTCTTTAATTAAAAAAAGGGAGAGAGAAAGAAGCCTTTTTGGAATGTATTGACTTAATACAACTACACTTTCTACCAACCACAGGGCTAGTGTCACTAGAAGCACCTGAGGCCTACAGCTGAGATTTTTCTGCTTTGGTGGAACTGTCTTAAAATTTCCACCGATGCATTTAAAAAGCAATGACTTATGACTTTCTTTGTTCTCTTAATTTAAAAAAATCATGAAACTGCTTGCATACTGGATCATAGATGTGGAGTACCCTAAATCAATATTCCAGGGCCATGGTCATACGTATTTGGCATCAAGATAAACTCACTCTTATCCCCTTCAAAAATTAAAAAGAAGAGAGAGAGCAGAGGAAGAGTTAGTGAGGAGGATTCCAAACATCAAGCTAAGGTCTCCACAGTAATGCACAGCTCAGCACAAATATGTGCCCCCATATATTCATGTATGTGCGTATACACACACACACACACACACACACACACACACGCACGCACGCACGCACGCACGCACGCACGCACATATAGCCATATGAGTAGAAGAAGATATCTACCAAGTGTAAGATCTGAACTAGTGAGGTTTTAATCTTTAGAGAACTGTTGTATGACTTGCACACACCTTTTAGAACCATCTAATAAAACAGAAATCCATGTAATACTTTAAAAAGACACAGAGAAAAACAAAAGTTTTTTTAAAGTGTTGTATAAGGCATGACTATATTTATTTTACACAAGAAAACATCACAGAATTACATGTGAGCTAATAAGTGTGTCTGATACATTTCTAATCTTTCATAAACCTCACACTACCTTGGCTTCATTTCATGTCTTCCAGTTGAAAAGTTTTTTGCATGGCTGCAATATTAATGATCCTCTGAGTGTCGAAATGTAAAATGGATAAACACCTTCTAATGTTAGATAGTATTTTAAAATAACATTAGAATGTATTTTAAATATTTAAAGATGTATATTATATGAGTAAATAGATATTTGTTGAGAGGTGCCTTTTCACTGTATATTTCCCTGTGTGTATAGAGAGACCCTCTTTTATTTTTACTAATATAGCCTTTTCTCCCCTAAAGCATTGCACTTTCTTTAAGGCCAAATGATCTCTCTACTGTTCCTTCTTATCCTATTTAAAGCCAGAAAAGTACAAGCCGTGTAAGTACTCCATAAGTAGATAGCCAACATGATATCCAAATGTTGCATTATGTTGGGTAGCTGGAAGGAAGAAAAGAAGGAAGAGAAGAAAAGGAAGGGAGGGAGAAAGGGACAGAGGGAGGAAGGGGATCAGGGAGAGAGAGAGAAGAAACAGGGCATGTGATTGGATGGGTAAGAGTCAGGAAGTGATCTTTGCGAGTAGCTCAGGACTTATATGTATTTGAGATGTCTGACTGCATATGACAGTAGAAGTCAGCACAGTAACCCACATGGAAGCAGTGCTTGGAAAAACCATTGATGAGAAGGGACATGAATAGCAGGGTGGCACTTCTGAACAACTGACGTGATGTAGTGCTATGCGCTTTTCCCACATTTTGTCACTAGTTTTCTCTCTCTCTCTCTCTCTCTCTCTCTCTCTCTCTCTCTCTCTCTCTCTCTCTCTCTCTCTTTTTCTTTTAATTCTTGGGCCTCGGGACCAGAAGTAGAAGCTGATTTATGAGTTAAGAGTTGGTGCAGAGTGTCATACTTCTATAATGAGATTATATATTAAATCTAATGAAGGGAAAATATGCTTACCCAAACCAAATGACAGCACTATGATTAAATGAGTCAAGATTCCCTCAATAGGTTTGTTTTGACACTGCAGCAGGTAGAGAGACCACCTCCTTCCTTAGATATGTGATCAGTTCTCTGAAATGAAGATTGATGTAGGTCACAGTTTTGATGACACAACAGTCTGCTTATGGCAAACTTGAACAGGATAGACCCAGGGCTGCCAGTGATACCTTATGGGTGTGGTATAGTTTCAGATCCATCTCTGTGGCTATTTATGCTGGCTACTAACTACTGCCTTGTAGCAACACAGCTTTTCTGTTTTCCTTCTTCAACTTGAATCTTCAGCATCTTGGTGGCAGTACATGTGCACACATACCCTCATGGCCTCAGAAGCAGGATTGTGTGCCCCGTCTTGAGAGGGATAGGAGTGAAGCCGAATTTTTGTCTCCATATCAAGTATATAACCGTGAATGACTTCTGAATGACACTGCCACATGTCTGAGAGTCAATGCTAATGTTATTTTGGTAAAACTATGTTTGTCTCTCATTGTTTCTCCCATAACCTCCCATAACAAATAGTTGAGATTCTTTTATATTTGTTTAATAATACACTTCACAACACAATAACTGAGCAATTATTACTCTATTCTTAACCCTTTAAGCTACTCTGATTTCCTCCTAACCCTTTAAGCTACTCTGATTTCCTCCCAGCAAACATCTCAGAGACACTTGCACTTTGTAGCTTTCCTTGCTCTGGCTCCTCTCCTGTGGCTCATCTCCTGGCTGAATCCCTACTTTCTCCTCTAACCTCTCCTACCCTGGCTGGCAGGAAGTCCAGCCCTATTTTCTCCCCTGCTCATCATTTGGCTTTAAGCTGCTTTTTGGGCATATCAGGGAACGATTGGGGACCAATGTTTATACAACATTGAGACAGGAGATTCTCAGAACAAGGATTGCAGCCAGATATGGGGGCACACAGAAATCAGCATTTGAATTACACAATATCTTTATGCCTGAAAGTCAATGTTGAGAGAGCCCTGCCCTGATACACACAAGCTACCCTCTGACCCTCCACTAGCACCAACCATTCTTAGAAGGGAAAAGAAGAAACAGCCATTCGCTCTTAGCCCAAAAGTAAAGAACTAGCAGGAATCGAAAAATCTACTTATAGGAAATGAATGAATTTCCAACCTTTACATACCCTTCATTTGCCCAGTTTTACCTGAAATCCCACTATCATGATTTAGATTCAGTCTCTTTCCACCTTCAATTAAAATACAAATATCCAGGGGCTGATATCAGATGTATGTTCTCCAAAAAAAACTTTTTTAGCTCTGATTCTTGTTGGCAGGGCATGATAGACGCTGATCAAGGAGTATGGGCAGAGTGCAGCAAGGGTGGGCAGATAGATTTAGGAGGAAAGATGCTGTCTGTTATGGTCTGCCTAGAGCTGGTCCTGTGACAGGCAGGAAAGCTGTAGGTGTAGTTTTCTTTCGGTAGCTCCTTCTACTGGCTCGTCTTCACTTCCCTCCTGCTTTCTTCTTTAATATTCATACACTAGCGGCGTGCGATCTGTAACAGGGACCACAGTATTTAGAGTTGCCACATGCAGATTCTTATAAGAGCAACTCCATTAAAGATCATTTCCTCCTGGTGCAGCCTATGCTCTGATGGTGTTTATCACCCAGCATTTAGCTGCTGATCCCTGTAATGTATGCAGAATCAAAGATCCCCCTTCATCATTCTGATTCTGCTGGGAGTTAGTTTACATTGTAAAACAGAGAAGGTGGAAAGGAAGGGAGCCAGAGGGGAGCAAAGCTGTACACATATTGTGATCCATCTAGATAGAATAGTACCAGGGGACTAGTCAGCCAGGGGGAGGTATGGGAGTAGATGGATTTCCTCCCCCTGGGGCCATCTGTATACAGCAAACTGTAGCTAATAGCAAACAACTCCTTAATGCCCAACTTTGCTTGGCTTCTAATTTTTCTTCTTCAATGAACTGAGGAAAGAGCAACCCACCGTTCTCCTGTCCTGAGGTGCTTATTTAGGACTTTTTGATCATAATTGGAGAGGCTTGGTGAATAAGAACATTAAAAGCTAACTTGTAAAGCCAGCTGTGTCGGCACATGTTTGTAATCTTGGTGCACAGGGGGCAAAGATAGGAACACAGTTCAAGGCCACCTAGGCTACATAATAAGACCTTATTTCAAAATACAAAGATAAAGGGGAGCTGACATAAATTCTGCTATTCATTTCTGCCTAACTACGAGGCAGCACTGTCCACCCTGCGTTGCTTCAACAACAACAACAAAAATATTTCTAGACTTTGTTGATGTTGAGGGACTTTTGGGGAGGTACTAGGACAGAGTGTCCACTGCCCACTTCCAATGACTGAACTAAAGAAACCTCATGTGGGAAGACATGAACCCCCAGGCTGCTTCTGAGCCCAGTCCTCGGGTGGCAAGGTCAACTGTAGAATTTCACATGCTTGTGATTTCATCATGGCTTAGCTTTCTCAGGAGGGATGTCTGTGTTTGTCATGTTTGGGGAAAGACAAGAAATATGTGGGTGTGGGGATGGTTGTGGTTGGATGGGTCGGCGTGTCTATGTATGGTCATGTGTGCTTGAGTACAGGTGTTACTGGCTCCATGGACTTGGAGTTAGAGGAGGTTAGGAGCCCCCCAAATCCACTGTGGGTGCCAGGAACCAAATGCTGGTCCTCTTAAGAGCTGTGTGTGTTTCTAAGTCCCAAGTCATCTCTCAAGCCCTATGAAATTATATTTTACGTTTATTTTATTATTTTATGTGTATGCAGGTTTTGCCTGCAGGTATGTCTATGCACCACATGCCCATCAAAGCCAAAGGAGGGTGTTAGATCCTCCTTTGTGTGTGTGTGTGTGTATGTGTGTGTGTTAGATCTCCTTAAAGCAGCATTACTGATGATTGTGAGCTGCAAGGTGGGTACAGAAAATCAAATCTACGTCCTCTGGAAGAATAGTCAATGCTCTTAACAACTGAGCTAGCCCACCCTTTAAAATGCTTTAGTCATATTGTTTCAGCTATTATTTTATTTTATTGTTTCATTTTAATGGTATTTTCTTTTGTCACATAACAAAACTGTAAAATAAACATAAAATTTGAAACCCAGTGTTGCTGTAGTATCTGTATGTATCGTGGCTAGCTTTCCTCCATGCCTGACCTTGCTGTGTGCTGCTCACATTCTTCACTCTCTTCTGTATTGACCTTAGTGTCAAATCCGTGGGTCAGTCCCCCTCAGGACTTGGGATAGATGGGAGACCCAGGAGGCATCAAACTGCTATGCATGGTAAAGACATAAGCCCCTCCCACCTCCACCAGCCAAGAGACCAGCTGTATAACTGGATCTTACAGCATTTATTTCCCACTTCCCTACAACCATCAGTCATAGATGAAGGAAGTATCATTTAATAAACAAATATCCAAAAATGTGTCTACTAGGTTGATTTCTAATTTCTCACTCTGCAGGTTTCTTGTCTGGCGTCCGTTAGAGAAAACTGCAGCTCTCCTAGCCCACATTCCACGTTTTCTTACCCAGCAGTGCTTCCCCGCTCCCCCTCCAGGTCTGAGCTTCCCTGCAGCCGTGCCGGCTCTTCCAGCCCTGGATCTAGCACCATTATTGCCAACGTTATATCCTCATAGTCTCAGATGGTAGATTATGTTTCCGAGGCTGATTGGTCTCTTGAGTGCATGTCAAATTCAGCATTTCCCCTGCGTGAAATATATAGGACATGCGCTTCCTTGTGCCTCTTGGGTTTCTTCAGATCAAAGGTGCAGAGAACATAATCTTACACAAACCATACATGGTCTTTTGAGAAGATTCCATGGTGACATCTGGTCCTCTACAAGACGTGGGTCTGGCAGCTCTTCTGTAGTTGTTCTTACAGTCCAGTCTGGAGTGGTACAGGCAGACCTCGTGGCTTTGTGACTCTGCAGCAGTTCCTAAAGCAGATAATGCTCTCTGGTGATCTTGCATTTTTGCCAGCGTTGGTCCAGATTGCAGGCATATGGATCAGAAAGTGCACAAGCACACTCAGCCTATGATTTGGAGAAAAAAAAAAAGAGCTTTAAGAGGTGAGTCTTGGTTTAAAGCAAAACAGACACTTAATCGAAAACTGAAAGCACAGTGCATTGCAGCTCCTGGTCTTAAGGGAGGGAGAAAGATGCAGAACTCAGAGCAGGTAGCGCCAGGCCTCGCTAAGTACACTCATCACACTTCCACTAATGCTCCAGCTCAAAAGAGTCCAGGATAAAAATAACAGTTCTAAAATGGTAAAGAAACTATAAATGGTCAATCTGCGGTTGCAAGCTTGCTCGAGAGGCAAGGCTCTTTTTCCATGCATTCCTTTAGGAATCACTAGGGAAACTGCTTAGGAGCAGCAGCATGTGCAAATTCACTAAGAGTAGATGCAAGTGGGGGCTTCTGCTCAATGCCAGAGACATCACTCAAGGCAGAGAGCAACTGACACCTTTTCCATCTTAGACAGCCCAATGCCAGGTGGAGAATCATTATCTGATCTTTTAGCACTTCCTGGCCAGGCATTCTCTCTGACCTTATTTCCATTAGTAGGACTCTGAAAACAGATCCAATCAACTCACATTTCTGCAGTGGTAGGTACTAGACCAATGGGCACATTGATTGCAGTGACTCCATGGTCCACTTGATGGTTTAAGCCTTTTGTCCTCGAGGTAATGCGAGTATAACTGGCAAGCTAAAACTCTACTGGGAAACAAACAAACAAACAAAAGGCATCCCTTCTTGTTGTTCCCATCTGTAACTTTGGGACACTCTGATGCTTGGGGTGATGCTGCTGAGGGAGGGGAGCATATGCTATAGCGGACTCCTGTAAAGGTCAGGGATAGAGGGCAAAGACAAAAAGAGAACGGTCTTAATTGGAAAGGGAGAACAAATCCAGTCTTAATTATTCTACAATGCAAAGCCCTTATTATTTCAGGTACCAGGCACTCATTCAAAGGAATAAAAGAAGCCTTACGTGGTCATCTATTTCGATGTACCCTGTTTATAGCGGAAAATGCAGGTGAAGGTGGTTAGTTTGAAAACACAGAGCGGAATGCCATCTGGTAATTTCTGTTTCTTTAAGGAGACTGTAGCTTTTAAGTGGAAAAGAATAGGCCATAAGCAAATGTGTACTGAGCACCAGCGGCCAGCATGTTGACCTTCTTTATATGAAACCAACTCCGGTGTTATCTCCCATCTGGAGAGGATTGATTGCCGAGTCCAGGGTGCTGACATTCCTGATGAGATGCTTCTGACGTCTGTGCACTCTGCTTATTGACCACAATGGAAAATCAGATATAGTTAAAGGGCAGAATAGCCTCATCTTAACTCAAAAACTGCAAAGTTATTTTATAGTTTGACCTATCAGATGGTTGCCTGTCACCTGAAATATATAAACAAGAACTGTTTCCATGGACAACTTCTATAATTCTAATATATGTGTTTTATTCTCAAACCGAGAGCTCCACTCACTATGAATTCTCCCCAAAATCTAAATTAAAAGGGAAGGAGGGGCGGTGGAGTAGAGGCTGTTGAGAAATCTAATTTTCAGGGACTTTTTTTTTTTTTAAAGAAAGGAAATCAGGAAGGCAATTTAGTTTATTTTTTAAATATTCCCAGTAGTGCTGTGAAGCTTGAACAGCAGCTCTGAGATAGTTCATAAAAAGCAAACTGCAAAGAGAAGGGGGGGTAAACTGGATGAAAACAAATAGGAAACCATCCAGCTTAATTGACCAGGCTGATTAAAGTGAGAAAAAGAAACACCTTCCTGGGGTAAAAACAGGTTACATATGCAAAGTCACCTCTTTGTTGGCCCCTCTTGGAAATTTTGTAACCCATAGAATAACTTATATTATTTAAACAATAAAACCAGAAATGAAAGACTCCACCCTATTAATGATATTGCATGGTCTCCTGAAGTGTGGATGACCTGTCAAAGCAATAGAGGTTCATTACATTTCCCTCCATGGAATTCCCACTGTTCTGACATAAACTCATGTGTCTGATTGATTTTGCAAAACTCAAACAGCCATGCAAGGATAGCTGTGAATATAAAATGCAGCTTGGGACAGTCCCTTAGCCTCCTAGTCATCTACTAGTAGATTGTTTTCTAGTTTATATATTAGTTTAAGAAACAAAAGCATAAGCAATATAAGATAATTTGTTTACTCTTTTTAAAGGCTAGGAATAACAGAAACGTTTTTCCAAACTTGGGACCATGTATTTGTTTGTGTAATGAAAGTGGCCTTTTATCTGCTTATAAACATCATACAGACTGTAGAAAATAGGACAGGCTAGATTATAACAAAGGAGCAAATAGCCTAGAAATCCTCCTGCTTTAAAGCGACAGATGCATATTTCTTATGCTGTGTCACCACTAGCTGCCAGCTGAGCATCCTGCTTCAGGAACACTGCCAGTGTAGTTCTACGTTAGGTCGTCTTGGAAACCTTGTATGTAAGATGCTATGGCAGAAGGGTGAAGTCTGGAAGAACACAACACAGAAAACTAAGTACCCTGATCTGGGACTAAGAAGTTACTTCTGTTGACAGTGTGCACCAACCTGCAAAGGGACGTACAGGCATGCAGCCATTGCTGTAATGCGGAAAGCCAGAGATATTTTTATGAAAACCTCATGCAGAAAACTACTGAAATCTATGGCCCTATAGAAGGAAAACTACACTCATGAACATTTTGAAGCAGCATTGGATGAACTGCTTTCCAGATATTTGTGTGTGTGTGTGTGTTTGAATTTGGGGACAATAAAAATAAGCTTTTGTTCTGCTTTTCCACTTCAGTATTGTCTCATGAAGATGCCCTCATTAATTGAAATGGGCATTGTTCATTTTCATGGCTACATTCCATTCCACTGAGCAAGCATGACTTAAGTGATTTAATTGATTGACAAAAAAACTAGGCTCTTTTCACTTACTTCAGTATTATAAACAAAATTGTCATTAGCATCATAGCATATTATATGCCTTTTGATAGTAATGCTTATTATACCGGGAATAGTGGAGTTCTATGGATTTTCTAAGCATTTCACTCTTGTAAAACTTGCAATGTCGTTTAATACATGGAGCACACCAATGCAAACTATCTTAGTTGCATTTTCTCCCATTATTACAGTTCAAGGGGAAGTCGATATCCTGACAGAGGCAAGATATGGTAGCAGGGGTCTCCAAAATCAGCAGGTAAAGTGAGAAGATCACCTGGTCTCACCTGATCTTCTCGCTGCTAGTTGGTTCAGGACCCGAGCCCAGGATAGCATGAGCCACAATGAGGATACCTCTTCCCACCTTAATTAAGTCTAGAGAATCTATTGTGGGCATGCCCAGAGTCTACCCCAGGGTGAGTAATCCTTTCTAGGGACATCCAGAGATATGTCTCCTAGGTGAATGTAAAGCCAGTCAAGTTGACAATATTAACCATCACACAGAATACCATCAGAGAATATGATGCCCTTAGTTTTGCTGGCTTGACTAGATTAAATATTTGCTATTTTGTGAACTAACAATATGTAATTTTCTGTTCATTATTGCTTGGGTGACTTCTCCTACTTTTGTATTTGACAAATATTCCATTCAAGATCATAGATCAATTCCAATGCCAATTTCTTATTGACTTAGGATAGTTTTTGTATATTAGAGACAAGCCTGATGATTGAATAAGTTTGTATTAGTACTGCCCAACTTCTGGTTCTCTGCTTCTGAAATCACATAGCAAGTGAAACATGTTTCCGTGAATTCTGTCTGAGCAGCAAAATTCTGTATTCACCCTAAGCTTACCACCATAATTTATCCCTTGGATTACTGGCACACTAGGAGATCTCTTTCCTGAAATCTCTCTGTAACAACAGCAACAACAACAACAACAACAAAAACCCAACAACAAAAAAACCTTTTAATGAAATGCAACTTGGCAGCACCAATCACACACTGTGTCTGATCAGCAGGACAGCAGTGACTGCACACCGACCAAAGGACCAAAATGAGAGCTCCAAAACACTAGTGCTGGTGTTCACCAGCTGAGAGGGGGACCACATGGTATAAACACAAGTGAGTCTGGCCTCATATCACCCAGCTAACCCACAGAAAAGTCCTTGGGTCGCTGCAGGCCTGTACTCACACAATGTCCCAAACTGATCTGAGGGACACAAAACACCAGTATCTGGCTCTCCCAGCCAAGTGGAGACTTCACAGTTTGCATCACAAGTGGGCCTGACTTCAGATCACCCAGCTAACCCACAGAAAAGTTTCCTGGTAACTGCAGGCGTGCAGTCTCTAGCATCTAGCCACACATGGGTGCATGTGTACCCAGTGTATCAGACTGAACATGGGCCACAACATGCCAGTGTCTATCTAGATCTTCCAGGCCAGAGGAGACGCTTGGTGTGGAACACAAATGGATCTGAACTCACGTCACCTGGACAATCTATGGAAAGTTCCCAGGTCTATAGAAGTACATGCTGTCTTCAGCATCTAGCCACATGCCTGCCTGCATGGCAGTACCTGTGTTCCAGGTTTCACATTGAACTGTGGGACAAAAAACACCAGTGTCTGTGTCTCCCAGCCCAGAGGAGACCCTATGGTGTGGAACACAAGCAGATCTTACCCACTCAAACTTTGATCCACTCAGGTGCAGGCATGGTCTCCAGAGTCTAGCCACATACCTGCATGCATGCAGCCACTGCACTCTCAGACTCATACGTAACTATGGGTCACAAAACACAAGTGTCTGAGTCTCCCTGCTGAGACTTCTCAGATCCACACCCAACTTTTCACAGATACCATAAACGAAAGAAGGGCCTGGACAGATGTCTTGAAAACCCTAAGAGACCACAGATGCCAGTACAGACTATTATACCCAGCAAAACTTTCAATAACCGTAGATGGAGAAAACAAGATATCCATGACAAAAACAAATTTAAATAGTACCCATCCTTAAATTCATCCCTATAGAAGATACTAGAAGGAAAATTCCAATCCAAGGTGGCTAACTATACCAAGGAAAACACAGGAAATAGATAACTTCATTTTAGCAAAACAAAAATTAGACAAAAACACAAACACACTACCAGAACCAACATCAAAGTAAAAAGATCTAACAATTACTGGTCATTAATTCTCTCAACACCAATGGTCTCAACTCTCCAATAAAAAGACGCAGACTAACAGGATAGATGCATAAACAGGACCCATCATTCTGCTGCATACAAGAAGCATACCTGAGCCACAAAGATAGACATTAACTGAGAGTAAAGGGCTAGAGGAAAGTCTTCCAAGAAAACAGACACAAGAAACAAGCTGGAGTGGCCATTCTAATGTCTAGTAAAATACACGTTAAACAAAATTAATCAAAAGAAATGAGGAAGGACACTTTATACTCATCAAAGGAAAATTCAACCAAGATGACATTGCAATTCTGAACATCTATGCCCCCAGTAAAAGGGCATGCACATTTGCAAAAGTAGCATTAATAAAGCTTAAACCACACATAAAGCCCTACACATTAATAGTGGGGGACTTCAATACTCTCATTTCACCAAAGGATAGGTCAACAAAACAGAAGCTAAGCCAAGAAATGATGACACTAACTGATGTCATGAATCAAACATGATAGCTACAAAATTTTTCACGCAAACACAAAAGATTAAACCTTCACTAGCCCAAGGGGCATGTCCCACGGAAACTGGGACAGAGGGGAGGACATCCTAATGGGACTCTAGATGAGAGAAGCATGGGAGAATAGCATAGTAGAAGGATCCAGAGGGTCCTAGAAACCTACAAGTAGAACATTATGATAGGCAGATTTGGGCACAGGGGTCCTGCTCAAACTAAGGCACCAGCCAAGGACAATACAGGCGGTAAACCTTAAACCCCTACCCAGATCTAGACAATGGACAGACCATTCTCCACAGTTTTGTGGAGAGTGGGATATGACTTTCTCACGTACTCTGGTGCCTCACCTTTGACCATGTCCCCTGGAGGGGGAGACCTGGTGGCACTCAGAGGAAGGACAGCAGGTTACCAAGAAGAGACTTGATACCCTATGAGCATATACAGGAGGAGGTAATCCCCCTCAGGAACAGTCATAGGGGAGGGGAATAAGGGGAAAATGGGAGGGAGGGAAGAATGGGAGGATACAAGGGATGGGATAACCATTGAGATGTAACAAGAATAAATTAATTTTTTAAAAAACTGTTAAAAATTTAAAAAAAAAAGAAAATAAAAAGAAAAATAAAGATTAGACCTTCTTCTCAGCACCTCATGGAATGTTCTCCAAAGTAAACCTCAACAGATCCAAGAAGATTGAAATAATACCTTATATCCTATGAGACCACCATGGACTAAAACTGGACTTCATCAACAACAGAAATAACAAAAAGCCTACACACACACATGGAAACTGAGCAACTTTCTAGTCAGTGAAAACTGGTCTAGGAAGAAATAAAGAAATTAGAGACTTCCTATAATTCAGTGAAAACAAGGTCCGCATACCCCGATTTATGAGACACAATGAAACCAGTGCTAAGAGGAAAACTTATAGCACTAGGTGCCTCCATAAAGAGATTGAAAACATCTCATATAAGAAGCATAATGGCACACCTGTAAGCCCTGGGAAAAAAGCAGACAAACCCAAGAGGTATAGATGGCTGGAGATAATCAAACCCAGGGCTGAAATCATTAAACTAGAAGCAAAGGGAACAACTAAAAGAATAAACAAAAACCAAGACTGATTCTTTGAGAAAATCAGCAAGATAGACAAACACTTTGCCAAACCAACTAAAAGGCAGAAGACAGTATTCAGATCAACAAATGAGAAATGAAAAGGGAGACATAACAACAGACACGGAGGAAATCCAAAGAATCATTAGGACTTACTTCAAAAGCCTATACACCACAAAATTTTAAAATCTACATGAAATGGACAGTTTTCTTGATAGGTTCCACTTAAAAAGTTGAATCAAGATCAGATAAACCAATTAAATAGTCCTATATCTCCTGGGGAAATAGAAGCAGTCTGCAAAAGTCTCCTCTATCTCCCCCCCCCCACGCCCTAAAAAAAAAAGCCCAGGACCTAATACTTTCAGCTCAGAATTCTACCGAACCTTCAAAGAAGAGTTAATATCAATACTCTTCAAACTATTCCATGACATAGAAATAGAAGGAACATTACCAAACTCATTCTATGAGGGTACAGTCACCTTGATACCTAAACCACAAAGATTCAACAAAGAAAGAGAATTTCAGGCCGGTTTCTTCTATGAACATTAATGTAAAAATACTCAATAAAATGCTTGTGAACCAAGAAAAACCCACATGATCATCTCCTTAGGTGCCAAAGAAAGCATTTGACAAAATCCAATCATTCATGTTTAAAGTCTTGGTGAGATTAGGCGTACAAGGAATATACCTAAACATAATAAAGTCTATACACAGCAAGCTGATAGCCAACATCAAATTAAATGGAGAGAAACACAAAGAAATTCCACTAAAATCAAAGACTAGGCAGGGATGCCCACTCTCTCCGTGTCTCTTCAATATAGTACTTGAAGTTCTACTAGAGCAGTAAGAAAACAAAAGGAGACCAAGGGGATCCCCATCAGAAAGGAAGAAGTTGAAATATCACTATTCACAGATGCTATGATGGTCTATACAAATTACCCCCAAAGTTCCACCAGAAAACTCCTACAGCTGATAAACACCTTCAGCAAAGTGTCTGGATACAATATTAATTTTAAGAACTCAGTAGCCCTCCTGTATACAAATGACAAACAGGCTGAGAACGAAATTAAGGGGAACTACACCCTTCACAATAGCCACAAATACATAAAGTACTTTGATGTAACTGCAACCAAGCAAGTGGAAAGCTTGTATGAAAAAAGCTCCAATTCTCTGAAGAAAGAAATTGAAAAAGATATCAAAAGATGGAAAGATTTCCCATGCTTGTGGATTGGTAGGATCAACATAGTAAAAATGGCCAGCTTCCCAAAAGCAATCTACAGATTGAATGCAATCCCTACCAATATATTTATGCAATTCTTTATAGACCTTGAAAGATCAGTTCTCAACATCATATGGAAAAACAAAAAACCCAGAATAGCTAATTAATCCTGCACAGTAAAAGATCGTCCAATGGATCTCCAACCCTGATCTCAAGTTATTCTATACATCAACACTAGTAAAAATGGCATGGTACTGGTGTAGAAATAGGCTGGTTGATCAATGGAATCAAATCAAACACCCAGAAATAAACTCAAACACCTATGGGCATTTTATTTTTGACAAAAAAGACAAAACCAAATAAGGGAAAAAATATTCCATCTTCAATAAAGGGTGCTGATCTACCTGGATGTCTACATGTAGAAAAATGCAAATAGATTCATATTTATTAGCCTGCACTAAACTAAAGTCCAAGTGGATTATAGACCTCAACATAAAGCCAGACACACAAAATCTGTTAGAAAGAAAAGTGGGGAAGAGCCTTGAACTCATTGGCATAGGAGACAATTTGCTGAGGAAAACATCAACAGCTCAGGTTTTAAGATCAACAATTAATAAATGGGACCTCATGAAACTGAAAAGCTTCTGTAAGGCAAAGGACACTGTCAACAGAACAAAGCAACAGCCTACAGACTGGGAAAGGTTCTTCACCAACCCCACAGCTGACAGAGTGCTAATATCCAAAATATATGAAGAACTCAAGAAATTAACCACCACCAAACTAAATAATCCAGTTAGTAAAATGGGGTACAGAGATAAACAGAGAAGTCTCAACAAAGGATTATCAAATGGCCAAGAAACCATTAATTAAAGATTCAATGTCCTGTATTGTCCTTGGCTGGTGCCTTAGTTTGAGCGGGACCCCTGAGCCCAAATCTGCCTATCATAATGTTCTACTTGTAGGCTTCTAGGACCCTCTGGATCCTTCTACTATGCTATTCTCCCATGCTTCTCTCATCTAGAGTCCCACTAGAATGTCCTCCCCTCTGTCTCAGTTTCCTGGTAAGTGAAGGCTTTCGTGGGACATGTCCCTTGGGCTAATATGCAGATATAAGTGAGTATATACCATTTGAGTCTTTCTGCTTCTGGGTTAACTCACTCATTATGATCATTTCTAGCTCAATCCATTTATCCACAAATTTCGGGAATTCCTAACCCCTACCCAGATCTAGCCAATGGACAGAACACTCTCCACAGTAGAGTGGAGAGTGGGATATTACTTTCTCACATACTCTGGTGCCTCATATTTGACCATGTCCCCTGGAGGGGGAGAACTGGTGGCACTCAGAGGAAGGACAGCAGGTTACCAAGAAGAGACTTGATACCCTATGAGCATATACAGGGGGAGGTAATCCCCCTCAGGAACAGTCATAGGGGAGGGGAATAAGGGGAAAATGGGAGGGAGGGAAGAATGGGAGGATACAAGGGATGGGATAACCATTGAGATGTAACAAGAATAAATTAATAAAGGAGAAAAAAAGATTCAATGTCCTTAGTCATCAGGGAAATGCAAATCAAAATGGCTCTGAAATTCTATCTTATACTTGTCAGAATGGCTAAGATAAAAAACTCAGGTGACAGCACATGCTGACGAGGTTGTGGATCAAAGGGAAAACTCCTCCATTTCTGGTGGCAATTAAAACTTGTACAACCACTTTGAAAATCAATCTGGCCCTTTCTCAGAAAATTGGAAATAGTGCTACTTCAAGACTCAGCTATACCACTCCTGGGCATATACCAGAAAGATGCTCCACCATACAACAAGGACATTTGCTCAGCTATGTTCATAGCGGCTTTATTCTTAATAGCCAGAATCTGGAAACAACCTAGATGCTCCCCAACCAAAGAATGGATGAAGAAACTGTGGAACATTTACACAATGGAATACTACTCAGATATTAAAAACAAGGAAATCTTGAAATTTGTAGGCAAATGGATGGTACTAGAAAAGATCATCCTGAGTGAGGTAACCCAGACCCAGAAAGACATGCATGATATATAGTCACTTAGAAGTGGATATTAGCCTAACATAGATGTCTTGTCAGATATTCCACCCAGTGGGGGACCAGGACAGATATTGGGACTTGCAGCAGGACTCTGAGTATAGCACTGAAAGTTGGAGAGAAGAGTGGGGGTATGGAAGAACCTGTAGGGGTCAGGAGCTCCATAGAGAGACCATCTGGGCTGGCGGATCTGGACCCAGTGGGGCCTGCACAAACTGATACACTAACCAAGGCCAATGCATGCAGAGAACATAGACCCCCTTATTCAAATGTAGCAGATGGACAGCTCATTCTCCACTTTGGGGGGTTGCGGGCAAGTGGGGACTGCCTCTGACATGTACTCCAGTGCCTGTGTTTTGATCATTTCCCCTTGGTGGGACAGCCTTGTGGGCACACAGAGGAAGGGGATGCAGGCTATCCTGATGAGCCTTCATGGGCTGTGGTCAGATGGTGGCAGAGGAGCCCCCCTCTCCCCTGTCAATTGTCTAGGGAAGGGCAATAGGGCAGAAGAGGGAGGGGGTGGGAATGGGAAGATGGGAGTGAGGGGATAACAATCAGGATACAATGTGAATTGATGATGATGATAACAATAATAATATAATAATAATAATGGAATAATTTTAACACCAAAATAAATAAAATATCAGTCTCTTTTCCCACTTTTCACTTCCCCTGTGATTTTATCCACCCTTGGAGTTCCACTGAGCCTATTATTCTTTTTAAAACACCAGAACTGACTGGGACTCCTGTCTAAACCGTCATAGCTCTTCCTGAACCACTACTGGTGTTCATAAGCTATCCATACAACACTTAAGAGTTTGAGTCTGCTTGCTTTGAAGCTGTGTTACTCTACTAGGCATGATCTTTTTTTGCTACATGTGTAGTTTCATCTTTAGCAGTAACTACATATATTTGCTGAAAACAAACTTGTCTGGAATGTGTAATCATCAACAGAAGAGAAAATGAATGAGTGTTGAGCACTTCCCTCCTTAAGTGCCGTTCACTCAGAGTCAGAAGTGTGCACAGAGATGCTCTTGGTTGGTCTCATTGGTGATGCAGTGAGCTGGCCTCTAATCATCATTGCCTTCTGCAATCGGAGAAAAAAACTCTTAACTGTGTTAATTTCTCCTTTGCCATTCAATTTGTGGAACAGAGCTAATCCATACCTTTCCCACATAGATCATTCCCAGATCAGCTTTCACTGTGGCCGATGGGAAGTTTGTTTTGATGTGCCTTTGTGTGGGGGGACACTACCTGCCTGTGTGTCATTATCTAGTTGTAGGTAACTTTGTGTCAGACTTACAACAATTTTTCTGAGTCCTTGGGGATGCACTTTATGATAACAAGGAACAGGAAGGGGATACTCTTAGTTAACACCCTCTCACCAGACAACCTATTGACAAACCTGAGATGAAAAGGGGAGTTATGAATGTAGACACTGCTCCTCCTCCCTCTGAATGGCATCTCTGTATCCAGGTTAGTGCTCCCCAACCACAAGTAATACTTTCCACAGAATGGTATACACCATGCTGTAAACCAGTGAGTTTTCCTTTCACTGTGACAAAACACCTAAGAGAAGCCTGGCTGAAAGTTTTTGTCCTTTATGGCTAGGCAGCAGTGGCTATGGGAGTGCTTTGGCCTGAGGCAGCAGGAGCTTACAGTGTGGTTTGTTCATACCTTGACAGATGCTGAAACCAAAGGCTTAACTGGAAGGCTAGGTCGTAACTCTTAAAGGCTGGCTCCTAGCTCACTGCATCTACCTGCAAGGTACCATATTTAAATGGTCCCACAATCTCAGCTGGGAACTGAGCATTCAAACACAGGAGTCTGTGGAGGATGTCACACATTCAAACCAGAACATTGCTTAGAACATTAGGGAGATGGACCTTGCCAGCTCTTGAGGGGGTGCATGTAGGAATGACTAGAGAGGCAGAATGCATCTATACAGGTGACACCCAGCATAGGAGGAATTAGCGAACACAAGATCTACCACATTGGACAATGCAGCAAAAAAGCCATGGTAGCCTGAGCACTGCTTCTAAGCATCTTTTAATTACAGTCTTTCCTGATCTTGCATCTACATGATGCTCTCCTTTCCTCGGACCATCATTATTGACAAATAACCATCTCCGTAAGCAGCAGACGAAGATGGTCCCTTTCCCAAGGACCATTTCCTTGTAAAATAAAAATTTTTTAAAGCATAAAGCCATGCCAAACTTTGTACCTGGAGCCAGGAAGCAAACGAACAATGGATTTGACAGGAATCACAGCCCATGAGAACACAGTGTTTCACAATTGGCTCGGGCTTCTGCAGCTCCTGTCTGTCATCTTCCTGAGCATCCATGACTGTGCTCTCGCTGAGCTCCTTAAGTCTCTGTCACTTGTCTGGGGCTGCTTCTGTGGACTGACAGTGCAGCTCCATTCCTACTTCCTTTTGTGGTGCATAATCAGGGAATTGGAGCTGAATGAAGAAACTGCCGTGTAGGTGGCTTTAAAAATCAATCTGCCCAGCCTGTGTGGAAAAGAAAACACACAAGTAACCAGTAGCTTAAAGAGTAGCACATGTATTGTACTTAAAAGAGTAGCACATGGCCAGTGCCCAAGCAAGACCAAATCTTATTGGCTTCAGGCTAGGAATTTCCATTAGACCAAACTTCACAGTGTGACTTAAAGTGTATTTATCGACTAGACCAATGTCCTATGGTGGGACAGTGCAGTAGCTTCCTCTTTGTTTCTTATGACTCCTGCCTCTTCTTCTGCGGGTCCCATTGTCTCCACCTCTATCACTGGGCGCATCTCTTATTAGCAGCCATTTCTTCCTTCTCTCTGTGGCTTCAAGGGAATTCAGTCATACCACGAAGGACTCGGGGTCAGGTTGAGAGGTAGTAGGGCAGGAAGGGAAGACGTTGTGGGCTGCTGTGACCTTCCAGTGCTCTCCTGATTCTACCCCACTTAGGCCTACATAACCATGTCTCTGTCCCTCAGCACCATCCTGTTGTGCCTTCCTCAGCCATGTTTTAATTGTAGTTGAAAGACCCATTTATTACTCTTACAGAGCTCACACCTTGAATAAATAATGAATATGAAGGAACAACATGAAGGAACATGTAGCCATTTTAAAATACAAGTGACTTCCCAAGTATATTTAGTAGTAACTAAAACATCCCGTTCTGTCTTCTGTCTGTGCTCATGACTAGTATCTACAGTATTCCTTTCACTTGGACTGATGTAAGATGCTAAAATTGTTTGTGAAGGAGCTTGGCAGCGAATAGAACACAGAAAACTGTCACAGGTGGTGAATGGGAGAATTTTTGAAACCTTCTAGTTTACCTTTTTAAAATATATGAGCAATTCCAAGTAATCCCAAGTCTAACCAGTTCCAAGTAAGGACCTGGAAAAGTGCCTTGATATGCCATCGAGGAATGGTCCCTATTGGTGTTTTCTGAGGGAGGGACAAGAAAGAAGCTTTCCAGGTTGGGTCCACCTAGAGTCTAAAGGTCATTCATGGGGCTTGGGGTTTTACCAGGAAACCATCCTGTGCCAGTGGCTCTCCCTGCTTCTAGACTGGACGGCTTTTGATTTGGGAACCAAACCAAACCATTTCCACTTCATGCATGAGAATGCTGACATGCTGTCGGACGACAGTGGGCACTTATGCTTTGCACATGTCCATATGTACCTGTGATGACTAAAAGGGCAAAATGGATGACAGTTGACAATGTAGTACATCCAAGTATTGCAGGTTACCTTGGTTTCAGATTAGATATCCTCCCACAAAGCGTCTCTCCTCCACTTTCCAATGAATGTATCATGGTACCTCCCCAGCAGCATACCAATGGCAAATCAGGAACCAGCTCTCTGGCAAGAAATCTAATTGTCTTCAATGGTCTGTGTTTCCAGATTTGTTTATAAACTGAAAAAATCGACAAATTGCAGACCATCTGTACATAGCACTGTGCTAATGAATGCAGGCATCCTGCAGGCCCATAGGCTCATTACCTCCAAGTAACTAGTTTCTTCACAAATTCCTAAGCAAGGCTGTCCATCTGAAGCAAGGAAGCGGAAATCAGATGAAGAATTATTTCTCTTCAGGGTAAGGACCAGATGCCAACAAGCTTTAGAAATGTTAAGCCTCTCTGTTGAAAATATGACTTGCCAGCATGAAGTCATCATGATCAGTGATGCAAATGCCTGTGAGCCTCTGGTGTCAATGTATTGATCCCACAGTGCTAAACGGGAAATTTGTATCCTTTTGTTAAGAGCATAAGTAGGAACTTACAGCTCTGCCAACCTTCCATAAAGGAATTTCTAGAAGCAAAGTACTGTGTAGAAGTTCCTATGCTCCATGATGCTGTCACTTCCATGAGATAGCAAGACACCTGTGTGCCAGCACACACAGGCAGACAAGGGGGGAAAGCTGCCACCAGAGAACATTAAGCTCCTCTGTGGTGATGCTGACTGGAAAGTTCAGGTTGGGCATTGCACTGTAGTTCTGTAGAGAGGAAGGACTCATCTAAATCTGGCTGTGGTGCATGCTTTGTCACGTGGCTCTTGTAAGAAATCCCTGGCTCTATTTCTTTCTCATGGTGAGGACAGTCAAGTCCTCACCAGCAAGGACTTATTTGCAGAGGCCTCTTGCCCTACATTTTTCCTCAGCTAACACTTCCCATAATTCCTCTCATGAAGGCTGAATACCCTATAAGTCTAATATATTAAAAGCAAAAGAGATTTTTAAGCAAAAATAACTTCATTTTCATTTTTTTATTCTACTAAAAAAAAGACCAATGTTTCTAGCAAAAGTGGGAAAATAAAAGGAGATTTGAAGTTCCACATTTTTTAAAAGAAAAATAAGAGTGAGCTCATCTCTATGTGGAAATGGAGTAGTTCTTAATACACGGGCAGTGCATCTATATCTTGCACCTAGCACCACTGCACTAGTTCATGTTGTCTTCCTAGCCCCAGGACAGTGGAATTTACAATTAAAGAACATGAATGTTTGTCTGTGTGCATGTGTGTGTGTGTCTTATTATACTTGTCAACATCAGAAGCACTTAGATCATCAAAACTGTTTTAAAGTTTCTCTAGGTGACAAAACCATAAATCTAAGTGCAATGTGTCCTTTTATAAGCCCAGAAAATAGCAAACTGATTACCTCTTAACGATCCTTCCCTCATTTAAATGGAGAAACCGTCACATTACTCTAAAAGTCCCTACTGTTAGGGATGAACTGACTCGTTGACTGTTTAATAGGCACAGTTGGGTTAACGGACCTCAGTCATGGCACCATTGACACCCAGTGTAAGAGAAGGTGCGTGAGTACCTGGAGCATGTGTACACAAATGTGTATAGCTAAGGTAGTGGGATGCCTATCAGGACCAATGTCTGTGATAGCTCACATTGTGCAAGCCACATCTCTAGGGGCTTCATTGCTGCACACACAGCAAGATGAGGCATGGACAGAGAGCCCAGGGATGACATCATGCTTGTAGTTGAAGAACTCCAAATCTGCTGCTGAGAATCCCTCACCCCTGTGTCAGTCTCAGGATCTTTCCTCCCTTATTAAGTTTTCATTTTGAGTTTTCAGATAAGAATTGAAGGAACATTCTATGGTTAAATACAAAGTTGAAAACTGCTCTGCTGCGTGATAAATAAAAGAGATGGATCAAAGCCAGAGTAATTTTTTTCACACGTTACAAATGCTTCTTTTCAAATGTGCCACAACTACTAGCAGTAAAATGGCATAACCTGTAAGATCTTAAAGATGCAGATATGGCACTTCTGATCTGTTAAAGCGTATGTATGTATGTGATTGGGTTTTCATATATATTTCACTAAATATTGCTTTGCATTTTAACTTTCATATTTGTTTTAATGCCTGTATAATGCTGAATTAAGTTACTGGGTCATGATTAGTTTTCAAATTACTTTTTTACATGATTTCCCTCCCCTTCTTCCTTTTCTCCCTCACTCCTTTCCTTCCTTCCTTATTTTCTTCCTTGCTTTATTGAACAAAAATAACTCACTGTGATCAAACTCTCATCTCCATTACTGTGTTGGTTAGTGTTATGTCAACTTGCTATAAGCTAGAATCATTTGGAGAGAGAGACTCACAATTGATGAAATGTTTCCATAAGACTGACTTACACGGAATTCTGTTGGGCATCTGATTGATGAATGGATGGATTGATTGAATTGATTGATGTGGGAGAGCCAAGTCCGCTGTAGGTAGTGCTGACTCTGAACAAGTGAACTTGAGCTGTATAAGAGAGACTGAAAGCCAGGCATCATGCCACACATCTTTAATCTCAGCATTGGGAGGAAGAAGCAGGAGGATCTCTGTAAGTTTAAGCCTAGCCTTGTTCCAAAATAGCCAGCCCTACGTAGACAGACCTGAGAGAGAGAGAGAGAGAGAGAGAGAGAGAGAGAGAGAGAGAGAGAGAGAGAGAAGAAGAAGAAAAAGAAGAAGAAAGAAGAAGAAGAAAAAGAAGATGACAAGGAGGAGGAAGAGGAAGATAAAGAAGAAAGGAAGGAAGAAAAAAGAAAGAAAGAAGAAAGGAAGGAAAGAATGCACACTGAGTAGGCCAAAGAAGCAACCAGTATGCTGTATTTCTCCATCACCCATACTTTAGTTCTTGCCATGAATTTCTGCATTGACCTTTCCAAGTGCTGGAGTGTGACCTGAGAGTTGTAAGTTGAAAGAAACCTTTTCTCCCCAAGTTTCTTTAGGTCTTTGTGTTTTATGACAGCAAATGAAACCCTATCTAATACAATCCCTAATATTTCCTTTTGGCAAATTCCTAGACTTATAATGACAAAAGGATATGATAATAATGGTTTATTAGTACACCAGGTATTACTATATTTAGCACTACCCAGTGGAGATATAGTTAGGGGGAAGTTATAACAAAATGGAGTAATGGGGATTTGTTGTTGAAATAACATGGCTAGATAAGATATCTCCAATAATTTTGTGTGTGATGAGTCTAGAATGTCAAGTTAATGGTACCATGGGCATCTCAGGGAGGGCCCTCTAGGTCCAGAAACTGCAGTTGGGGGGAGTTCCCTTGAATTTATAGAAGAAGGTAAAGTATAGTGTGACTGGAGAGGAGTGAGTGAGGTGAGGTGTGACTGGATGATCTGACATAAGGAGCTCATAGAAGCCAAACCACAGAATTCTGGGCTGTTGGTGTTCTGTTCAGGAAGTTGTCTCCTGTGCCAATATGTTCCAGGCTCTTCCCCTTTGACCATGTCCCCTGGAGGGGAGACCTGGTGGCACTCAGAGGAAGGACAGCAGGTTACCAAGAAGAGACTTGATACCCTATGAACATATACAGGGGGAGGTAATCCCCCTCAGGAACAGTCATAGGGGAGGGGAATAAGGGGAAAATGGGAGGGATGGAAGAATGGGAGGATACAAGGGATGGGATAACCATTGAGATGTAACAAGAATAAATTAATAAAGGAGAAAAAAAAAAAGAAGCCAAACCACAGAAGGGACTCCTTCATCTAGATGAGATCTTTAAAATGCTGAACAGTTTCTAGCTGCAAAATGACAATGTCTGATCTCTGAGGCAGAATCCAGTGTAGAGGCAGGAATGAAAGTAGCAGGTAGACCAGTTAGTCCTCAGGCTGCCACAGAAATCCCGGAGACAATGGAGGAGGAATAACTTGAAGATATACTGCCCTGTGACACGGTCCCAGGAAAGCCAAAGAAACCACAGTGTAAAGACTGTGTACAGACGGTGTCAGTATCAATGTTTGTTTTATAAAAGAGAAAAGTGTGTGTGTGTGTGTGTGTGTGTGTGTGTGTGTGTGTGTGTGTGTGTGTGTGTGTGTGCTTTCAAAGGAGTCTATGGAATCTACCTATCACCACCTTCCTAACACTGAGATGACAAACATACACCCCAACTGTGGCGTTTTTTTAAAAGGTGAGATTTATGGACAGAACTGAGGTTCTCAAGCTAACAAAGCAAACAACTTACCAACTAAATTATCTCTGTAGCCCAGGAAAGTTATCATTTAAATTACTACTAGTGATATAGAATACACACTGTTTGTCACATGTCTCCTGATGTTATGTCTTCAATCAACTATATACTTATCTTTGTGCCATGTTTACTGGGTGAATTTTGATCAAGGTAAAAGAAGATTCAGTTTACTTCTTCATATTATCCACATTTATATTATCTCTATCAAATTTAAAGTACTGTTGGCCTAGTTTATTTCATGGATTACTGGGTTTTTTTGTTTGTTTGTTTGTTTGTCTTTTGGGTTTTGTTTTGTTTTTGATTGGTTGGTTGATTGGGTTTTTTCTGTAGATTTTTAATCTGAAGATAGTTTTCTTCATGGTGACTACTGCTTTGAATTTTTCAGAGCCATATTCTTCAGGATACCTGTCTTTGATCCATAGGCACTGGGACTCTTGGGTTATATCTCCAGGACCACTGCCCACTCCATACTCTAAAACCGATTTGCTTATGTACAGTCACAAGATTTCCTGTCTCTACACCATCTCATAAGAATAACATGGAAACAGGGCTTTCTAAGCACTACCAATAACAGAGCTCGGTAATTAACTCTTTAACAAGCACTTTATAGCAGAATTTTTGAGCCAGGGGAGTGGAGGCAGAACAGTAGCTCTCAGACATGCTTTGTTGAGCATTTTGCTGTTTGCAGTGATTTAGGAGTAAGAGTGATTTAAAAATCATTAATTTATTCACCTGAAGGAGGCATTCCTCCTAGAGGTTGGTGGCTATGTTACTTGTTCCAGCTTTTGTTGAGTGTATGGATTTCTTTCCTTATTTATGTCTTACCTTTCAATCTAAGACCTTGCAGCCCTTTCGGTGGTGCATGACTCTAATCCCAGCACTCAGGGAGATAGAGGCAGGCAGATCTCTGTGAGTTCGTGGCTGGCCTGAACTACAAAGTGATTCCGGGACAGCCAAGGGCATGCAGAGAAATCCTGTCTCAAAAAAAAAAAAAAAAAAAAAAAAAAAAAAAAAAAAAAGATCAACAACCAAAACAACAAAACAAATAAAGTAAGGCCTTGGAAAGAAGTTGCCCTCTTCATTTGGAAAAACTGGGTTTGCCTAGCCCTCAGTACAATCTATTATGCTAAGTGAATGCTTGTATTACTTGTAATATGGATACCCAAATGACTGTGAAACCCACTATGTTAGGGAAAATTAAAGACATTGTGTCATCAACTAATATTCATATGTGTTGTAAAGTGGGTTTCTCTGCACCATGTTGGTTAATAGAGCTATGCTCCTTGGCTCTGCATGATTAAATTATTGGTGCCTCTCCAGGTCAGACCATGGTGATGCCTTCAAGCATCCATGGGCTTGGTAATGGGATGTGCTTCTTACTTCATGGTCTGTGCAACTCTGAAATTGTAGCTCTGTGCTAATTCTTCCAGAGCTCCAAGGTCTCTTCTTTTGGCATATGGTATTGTTTTCCTTTCTCAAATTGCTCCCTTGTTGGAGTAATTTTAGATGATGATAATTTTGGTATCTGAACCCTTATGAATGGGCAGTACTTGTGGAAAATATTGTTGAAGGACCATGATTAAATTTTCATCTGGTAAATGACTCCCTTTTCATAGAGACTGGCACATCTTTGCTGTGCCAAACTATTATGTGACAGATACAATTAATGAATAATATATTTGTATTCTTTAGGTTTAAAAATAAAATTAAATAAAGCATCTTATGTTAAAACCAACTCTCAATTTTCTGTGATAATTATGAGCCAAGCATGGCAGTATATGCCCATGAAATATGCACTGTGTGATCTTTTTAGCATAGTTACTGCCATTGAAGGAGTACCCCAAATGCATGCGCTCTCTCTCTCTGTCTCTCTCTGCCTCTCTATCTGTCTCTCTCTCTCCCTCCCTCCCTCTCTCTGTCACACACACACACACACACACACACACACACACACACACACACACACACACATACATGTGTGGCCATGGTGTCGTCTTAAGACAATGAGGATGTTTAGGGCAGAGGACACAGTGGGGGCGATAAAGACACAGTTAAACCATGGGAAACTAAGATTTACTGACTTAGTTACTAATGACTTAGGAACTAAATGCGGTATGCCTCCATTGGACAATAAGGATGGGAAATAAAATGTTTCCACCATTATACTTGATGGCCTAGGAACTAAGTGTCATACATCTCTATTGGGGGAGAATAATAAATGGGGAACTTCTACCTCTATCTTCCTCATGTGTCCCAGGAAATAAAAGCTAAGTAACAATAGGACCCAAGTGAAATTAGAAAGTAAAAAGTAGATTTTCATAAGAACGTGCCAAGAGGAAATCAGTGGTAGATGAAGATGAGGGTCATATGCTCCTTCAAAAACCTAGACAGGCTCTGTGAAAGCTTTGGAGAGGTGACTCAAAAGGATGGAGCTCCTACTCTGGGCGATTTTGGGAGCTAACTGTTTGATCCTACGCTTGCTCAAACCTGCATTTCTTCAGCTTGTCTACATCATTACATTTGTCTACACCATTAAAACTTAAATAGAAACATCGACTTCAAACTCTGCCCAACAAAGTATTTTCTCAATACAAAGAACAAGTCCAAAATATATGTGTTGATTTTTCTAAGTTACATTGCCTAGATTTGAAATATCATCATCATCATCATCACTGGGTTTCTAACAAAAGGAAATGAGCTGATTATGGTCACAGCTACTCTGTTAGATTTTTTTTAGAAAATGGGTCAAATATTAGAGTATTTGAGATTCTTTTTTCCTTTCAGTTTGTTAACTTGGGTGTCCATTTCCCAAATAGAACCAGATTTACTCAGTAAGCAATCAGGATGTGGTATACAAAGCACCATGCTCACCACACCTTCTATTCCTGGAAGACAGTTTATTCTTGTGATAACTTGTAAACATACTTTTCTACCTGTAGGTGGAATGGCTGAAAAACGAGGAGCCCATTGACTCTGAACAGGATGAGAACATTGACACCAGGGCTGATCATAACCTGATCATCAGGCAGGCCCGGCTCTCAGACTCAGGAAATTACACTTGTATGGCAGCCAACATCGTGGCCAAGAGGAGGAGCCTGTCAGCAACTGTGGTGGTCTACGGTAAGACCAGCCCAAAGGCCAGGAAGGGATAAGGAGGGCTAACATTAAAGATATAGAGAGCTGTGTACTGTATTAAAACTTCCCAGGCCAAGCACCGAGGGGCCCCTGGGTCATTCACCACAGCAATGTTCAGCCTCACCTCTTTGCCAGGTGAGAAAGCATCCCTAACACTATTAATGTATTTCCTGGTCCATTTGGTCTGTTGTGAGACAGCCAGTGATATTTTCAATTTCTCTCTCTTAAAAATGAATGGTGTTTTTTTTTTCTTTTCCATCATGTTTATATTTGGAAAGCATCATAGTGGGCAACTTCAGCTCCCCACCCTTGCCAAATTGACTCCCCCACCCCATATCCCCACAGACACGCTGGCAATAGGTTCCTTTCCTACCAGATGAAATGCACCAAAACCAAATATTATTGTCTGCCGATGATCTCAGGCATTGCATAAAAGCACTTCCCAGCTATCTGAGTTAAGGCTTTTCTTTGCATAACAGAAGAGCCATGGGATTTATTTTTCAAGCTCTTAAAAGTAATAGAAATTCAAATGCTGATATTTCCTTCTTATACTCTGGGTGATCAAGTGCCTTTGAGCTCTGCTGACGAGCCCTGCCCTTTTTAAATAGTCTATTACAAAGCAAACTCCCTGGGTTCTTCCTACAGAAGAGTAGAAGAGTGAGGACCACTGTTGCCTCACCGTAGAGCCACAACTGGGACCCTGCACCATCTCTTCTTCCTCAGATACCTGACTCACAGCACCTGGCGCAGTGGCTTGCACATAGTAGGCAATCAGTACAAACCTCTCTCCTTTTTTTTCTCCCCCTCCCCATTTTTGTCTCTCAGTGAATGGAGGCTGGTCTTCCTGGACAGAGTGGTCAGCCTGCAATGTTCGCTGTGGTAGAGGATGGCAGAAACGTTCCCGGACCTGCACCAACCCCGCTCCTCTCAATGGTGGGGCCTTTTGTGAGGGAATGTCAGTGCAGAAAATAACCTGCACTGCTCTTTGTCCTGGTGAGATATACACAGATCCCCTTCTCCTTCTAACCCGCCAATGCTGTTAAGCTGCTATGGAGCAAGTAATGTGCTCTTCCTTCCAAAGTCACCCTGGTGCAAGAGCCTTGACCATCGCCTCTGTCCAAGGTGCTGATAGCTTATTCATTGTAATGGCAGGAACATGAGTGAAACCCCTCTCTGCAAGGCTTGTTATAGCAGTGCTTGGTTGAACTAAGCCACCACTTTCTCCCCCTTGATTTTTACAATTGATGGCATGTAATTGAGTACAGTAGCCAGAGTTTGGGTGAGCTGCCTTCAAGCACAAAACAGCAACTACCCCGAACCTGACCTTTTCTCAGGTACAGTTTGGTAGTTATGTGCAATAAAATTGGCAGAGGTTGTCCACTGCAGTGGTGTGTGTTTGCACCTGGCCTGCACTTGCCTTTCTTTCCAAGTAGTAGAAGGTCTCGTTTACTAAATGTGTCTCCTGTCAGTTCTTTTATTCTCTCTTCCTGATGGTAACCCAGTTGAAACAATGAGAACTAAATGAGAAAGAAGGTGGCTTTCTCTATAGAAGCTATGTCTTCCCATAGAGATGCTAACTAACCCCTGAGTTTCATATGCACCACACAAGTGTAATTGCAAGGACCGAAACCAGAGCCTCATGCCCTTAAGTTTTAAATTTGAGTTTCTCTAGAAGCTAAGGTGAGACTCTGACTAACAGCAGGTTTTCAGAGTTTAATTTGTCCTTGTATTTTATAAACATTGAGTGCTTACTATGTGCCAGGTACTGTGCAGGACACTTCCATACATGTCATGCCTTTTACCTCTCCATTGTGACTTTGTTGTCCCCACATGACAGAAGTGGTAAATTTAAGCCATGTGACTTACTTTCTCAGATGACAACTTTACAAAACTGAGGCTAGGACTCAGGAATTTTTTTTTTAATCTACCTTCAGTACTTTTAAAGTTTTCCCTATTTTTTACTAATTGGTTTAGATTAAACCTTGTGAGCTCTTAACCTACATAAACATGGTGAAAACTATTCCTAGGAGGTAATGGGGCAATTGCCTCAAACATCTGTTCTAGTCTCTTGGGTTGATATTTAATGGAATTAGGTTCAGTCTGTTCATTTCAATGTACAGTAGCAATCTATGACCCAAGAAATTCTATTTCTGTAGGCTCTGCCATCTTGGGGTTTCACTGACCTGTTTTCGTTTAACACTATCAGTTTCATGTTGGTTTAACTTTTTATTGTTTAGCATATCTGGGGACTTAAAATCAATCTGCTCTATTCAGTACTCTAAACTGTAAGCCCACACTGCATCAGCAGACATCCTATGTTCCATCAGTGATGGCTCTTGGGCATGAAAGCTTTGGAAAGAATGTCTAATGGCATTATTAGCCAACTCAAAGATTTCAATCACTCAACCATTTGCCTAAATTCAATCATGAGTCTTATCCCAACATAGCTTTAATTAGACAATGAACTGTAGAGGGAAGAGGTCCTGATCTCTCACTTCGGTCTTTTTGGGACAGTGGTCCATTTAAGGTGTGGGGCGAGTCTCCCAATAGCTGCTGATTACTGCTAACAGTGGCCTCTGTTGTTTTCCTTTGAAGTGGATGGCAGCTGGGAAGAGTGGAGCGAATGGTCAGTCTGCAGCCCAGAGTGTGAGCATCTTCGCATCCGTGAGTGCACAGCTCCAGCCCCAAGAAACGGGGGCAAGTTCTGTGAAGGTCTCAGCCAGGAATCTGAAAACTGCACAGATGGTCTCTGCATTCTAGGTAACACTATCTATTTAATGTCTTCAGTATTTGTGGTGGGTGATGTGCATAAATTCATATGTTCCTTTAAGAATGTCCCAGTCATTAGCTAGGCTTATTGAAACACCAGCCAGTCACTAGACTGAAAATGAATACTATATATATATATATATATATATATATATATATATATATATATTAACATTATTACATTATGTACACGTGGGTACATTTTTGGTACATGTAAAGTGAGTATTTTTATTTTTATCTGTTGATGTTCAATGGAAGGAAGCTAGGTACTTGTACCTGCTAGATTGTTTATTACTGGACTAGATCATCCGGCCAGGAGGAGTGATTTCAAATACTTTATTACAGCCTAATCAAGTAATTTTTTCAGAGAAGGAATTTTTAAAATTTAAGGCCTTTAGAAGAGACCACTTTTAAGTTTAATGAAACCCTGATACTGGTTGTTGTGAATTTGTTTTTCTGAAGAACTTTATAAAACCTTAAAGCTCTTTGTACATCTTTGGAGGCAAAGGTTCTCTGGTAAGGAGAACAACTTGCAACTCCATGTGGTCAATGGGAGGAAGGGAGTATGCCCCCTGGTGGTAGAGGCTGTGTCTCACATTGGCCTTGTAGGGGATGGAATGTTCTTCTCCAAACTCCCAGGCGATTGTTCTGTTTCTGATATCACAGTGTTACTACCTCTAAGTGACTCTCTGCCTAGGTTTGAAGGTATTGAAGGATCTTGTCAAGTCAAGGAGAAGCCATTTTAACATGGTGACTTTTTTTTTTTTTTTTGACATTGTGATTCTGGCCAACTCACTTAACTTTTGTTTAACCATACGTACCAAAACTTATATCCACTTTCAGTCATTAGCAGAGGGATATGTTGAGAGGACACATATTAATCTCTCATAGAAGGAAGTATATAATCAAATAATTCTCACTAACATGAACTAAGCTGTATTGATATTTTATAGTTCCTTTAAAATGACACTGGGGCCTTCCGTGTTTTCTAGAACTAGGTTACTTACTTGAATATTTTCTGCATGATAATCGAGCAAAGAAATGCTACAAAATAGTATGTTACAGTCACTTCAGGGGTGTATGCTACTTGTCATTAGAGGAAATGACAGTGTGAAGTAAATGCTTCTGTTGGGTCCATGTCTTTGCATTCATGTGACTGGGTGCTCTTGAAAGCAAGCACATGTTAAGTGTTGTGTTTTCAGAATAAATCTATATGGTTTGTGCATTGTTTAAGATGGCTAATGTGTTAAAATCAACACGATGATACCCACATTGCCCTTATTTCTGCTACAATTATCTAGCACCTGCACGTGTCATGTCAGACCCAATGCAAGGGATGATGATCGCAGACGACATAGCCAGAAAGTCCAGTGTTGAAACCTTTGTGCTGCCCATTAAGTAGATACCAGCCAACTAACTCTGTGCACACTCATTAGTCAGATGGTGAAGGAAGTGTGTTTCTGACCACCCTTGAGAACCACTAGAGTTTTCTGAATCAGGGGTCAGAGCTGTGACAGTTTTTTTTTTTTAACATGATGGGCATTGTTTTAAAGTGACACAGTTAGGATTACAGATTTCATATGCCTTCTGAAAGATGATAGCTTTATAGCAATTTGGCTTCTAGTAGAATTTTAGATAACTGTACTAATAAAATTTCCTATAAACCACAAAATGGACTTGGATATAAGACTTTAAGCTTAGTTGTCTATGTTGTAATCTGAGAGTTTCTCATGGAAAACAGTGCTTAGCTCTTTTTATTGTTGTTGTTGCTTTTGTTTTGTTTGTTTGATTGATAAATGGTTTCTCTATGTGTAGCTTTGGCTGTCTTGGAACTTACTCTGTAGGCCAGGCTGGCCTCAAATTCACAGAGATCCACCAGCTTCTGCCTCCCAAGTACTGGGATTAAAAGTGTTGCCACTACCGGCTGGCAGTGCTTAGCTCTTAATGTAAGAAAGAAAGGTGGTCCTGACTGTGATTATTTGTGCCCTGATGATTCGTGCTCACTTGCCAGATGAGGAAGAATCTGATATCAGGCTGAAAGGAATGATCAGCACTGAGAGTGAAACTGTTAAGAGTAGATTCTGCTTTACACAACCAATGTAGATTGCAGAAGGAGACTGTCACAAAATACCAAAAATACAGTAAAAATAAATAAATAATTGAATTGACCAATAAGAAAACAATGAGTGGAGAGGAAGGGGAGGATCTTAGAGGAGGAAAGAGGAGGATTGAAGGGAGGGAAATGGAAGTAACACTAAAAACAGTAATTGAATGTGTGAAGACTGACAAGCCCAGAAATCTCTGCCAATATCCTAGTGTCAAGTCCAGTGGTTGGCTGGTTGCTATAAAACCAACAAGACATGAAGTCCCAGGCCAAAGCCTAAAGGAAGGAATAGCTGGTATTTCAGTTTAGAAACTGTCTGGGAGGGCAATTCTCTTATCTCTTCTGGTAGGGTCTGCCTTTTTTGGTGTTGTTGTTGTTGTTAAGTCTTTTAACTGATTGAATGAGAACTATTCAAGTTCGAATGTTCTGTGTGCTGTACTAAGTCCACAGATTTAAAAGTCACTGTCATCACCAACACTCTCAGACAAATGTCTAGAACAAAGCAAAACCAGATAGCTGGCAATTCATAGCCACGTCAAGTAGACACATAAAATTAATCATCATAAATGTATATGTGTTTGGGAAATTTTTTTAAAAAGAGTAGTCTTTCATCTCTTGGACAGTTGTTGGCTATGATACAGACAGTGGCTTTAGGTAATTTATTGATTGAACAAACCTTTTCCCTGGGCATTGACAGTGTATAGGTTTAATTACACCAGGGCAGCTTCCTGATCACTCACTTTGCATTTTGATATAACGAAAATAAAATAGCCAGAAAGACACTGAGGCTTGTACAGTACTCAGCTCTGAGGAAGGTGTTCTGTTCAATTCCACATGAGTTGGAAATGCAGGATGAGCTTTTCCCTTGACACTCAGTCTCTTCAAACTACTAAGGAGTGGGGGTGGGGCTCTGTTTTCAGATATGCAGGTATTAGAACATCAGAAATATGTGCAGGACTGCATGGACTATAGTGATCAATATATTTAGTGTAAAAAAAAATGGAGAAGTGGGTGACCTTAGAAGAGAATGAGCTGTATCTGCAATCTGCATATCAGTGGGAAAGGGTTGGCTAGTAAGAACAGCAGGATTTATTCTGTCTTTTCCAACAGAGAGTGGAGCCCACTGTCCACAGAATGAGTACCACCAGTTAGTTCATTGTCTTTGTGGGAAGCAGTGAATAGCAGCCCAGTTAAATGATACCAAGTTACTCCATGGTACTCTTTCACACTGGCATGTGTGCTGGGTGAAATAGCTGTGCTCTCAGAGTTGTGCCAAGGAAGTTGCCTTTGGTTAAAATGGCATTTGGCAACAGCTTTGCAAAAGAATGGCTTTGATGAAAGATCTAGGTCATGTTTCGATGTGGGAATTGTCCTTCATACTAATTTTTTTTTTCCCTGTGTGCCAAATATAACCCTATGGCACCTTCTTTTGGAGGGTTGACAACGACATTGTTCAGCTCTTGGATGACCTTCAATGATTTGTTTTTACTTGGCCTTCAACAAAGTCTCTGAATCTCCTCTATTATCCCGAGGGCTCTGTTTCTCCTCCAGACAGAACTGCCAGCTCTGAATGATCACTTTAATATTTGGGTATGATTGTTGCTTGGTCACTTGTGGCTGAATCACAGAACCTTAGAGTGATGCTCTCATTGATGGCCACACCTAAATGTTCTCAACAAGAAAATAAATGCCTCAAGACTAGTAAGATGAGACTGGACAGTTTTTGCCAAAAGATATGAATTCAAGGATCTAAATTGCAAGCATAAACTGGACATCCAATCCCTTTATGATTGAAAATTGCACGAACTCTGGTGCCCCATATTTGACCATGTCCCCTGGATGGGGAGACCTGGTGGCACTCAGAGGAAGGATAACAGGCTACCAAGAAGAGACTTGATACCATATGAGCATATGCAGGGGGAGGAGGTCCCCCTCAGTCACAGTCATAGGGGAGGGGAGTAAGGGGAAAATGGGAGGGAGGGAAGAATGGGAGGATACAAGGGATGGGATAACTATTGAGATGTAATATGAATATATACGAATAAAAGAAAGAAAATTGACATTTCAGGGAAAGAAAAAGTCATTATGAGCATGACTGGCAGGAAATGAGAACTTGTGTGGCCATGCTTTCCGAGCTTAAACAGACTCGTGTAGCCATCTGACCATCGTCCTTTCATGTTCTCAACTTATCTTCTGTGTTTTGAGAATCATAGCCAGTACTAGGGACCCTGTGTGTACCTCACAGACAGTCATGGAAAGATTAAATGGTGGCTGCTGTTTCGCTTCATTCTGTGGCTTGGGAGCCACCTTCTCTGTGGCTTTTTATAACAATAAAAGGAAAAGGGAGGGCTTGGCTTGAGAAGATTAAACGGATCTGCTTCAGAAGAAGGGATTAGCCCCTAGATGTGCTGTGTGACTAAAGCCACAGAAATGCCACCAGGGACTTAAAGAAAGAGGAAATCTTCCAGGCAGTGCTACCTGCAAACTAATCTGTCCTTCTCTTGAAGAGGGAGCATAGGTGACTTCAATATTGACAGCTTAGAAAAGGACAAGTGTGTTAAATGGCTGTTTGTTTACGTTTCTGATAGCCACGCTGATAAGAAAAGTTTGAATGGATACTTTGGAAGCCTCATCAAAGATAATGACATCCCTACAATAGTGGTCCAAACAAACATTCCCAGGCCCAGCTAATAATATAACCACTTTGTTTATTGATCCGTCCACTTAAGTGACCTAGAGAAACTGCCTGAAAAGGTGAAGCTGTAATCACATGAAAATAATGGTTGCTTTGTTAAGAATTTTCTCAGGCCCTCATTGTTATCTATTATAGTAATTACCTGCCCTTCCCTTTATTTCTTACTGCACTGAATAAGAGACATTTTATTCTAGAATAGTTCAGAGCATATGAAATCACATTTTTATTCTCCTTTTTTGACAGTGATTTATATAGAAGGCCTATTGTTCATATAAGACTGTAACAGACAAGATCTCTTTACCAACACCAAACTTACCTACTTCTCTCAATGGGCAAAGATTCAGAAATAAAACTGAAATTACCCTTGTTGTTAGCAAAGTTTAAACTTCAGAACAGGGTTCACTGCATAACTGCTTAGTTCCAGCAGGAAGCCTGTGTAGCAAAGACATAAAAATTGCATCACCAAGATAACATCCTGGCATAATTTATTCTTAGTTGGACATAAAGTATCTTGCGGCCTGCAAGTTCTTCCCAAGTGATTTGAAAATTGAAAGACAACCCCCCACCCCCCCACCCCCCACCACTGATTCCATGTATAGTACAAAGGGGCTAGGTGTCAGTGGTGGAATGCTTGCCTACCATGTGTGCACGAGAACCTGGATTCCTTCTCCCAAACAAGTGAAAATCCATCAGTAACTGACATTACTAGTGATAACTAGGTGATCCTATTGAAGAGACACTTGGAAGTTTGCTTCCCTGCATAAGAAACAGTTGCTTAATTCACAGTTGCCTTTTGCGTATACTACACAGCAAAGGTGGACATAATAATGTTGCAGTCATATGGGAGTCATAAGGATGGAGTTCTGGGCACGTAGAAAGTCATTAGGTTGGTAACAATATCTTCTATACCCCAGTAAACATTGTCCTATTGTGAGATACCCTATGAAAAGATTAATACATAGCAAACTTTCAGGAGACAGCAAAAGAACCCCAAGCTCAAGTTTCCATTGTGTTTAATTTAAAAAGAAAGTGCATTGTAAATATTGCAATCCTCATGTGTCATAATGGAAGTATTACTTTAAATTCTACAAAGCTGAAACTCTTTTGCTTTTTTGCTTTTTGTGACGAAAACTTCCACTGTGTGTCATATCCTGGGTAGAATTTATCAAAGAAAGGATGAAAAAATTCAATAAATGACCATAGATTATTTACCTTTATTATCTACCCACTATACATTTTTCTGTTTTGCCCCTTTTCTAGGTAAAAAAGGTGTTGGATTGTTTTAGGATGTAATCCCCTTTCCAAATAAGGATTGACCTTCATCCATTGGACCATGGTTGATGTATACTTTTAAAAGCCTCTCTCTTTCTTATCAGCTAACTCTGCAACATTTAAAATGCCTTTTGCCACCTATTCCTATCCACTCCTCCCAAGCATGTTGGGATGTTTCCCCTCTTTGTTTACATGCATGTCATGAAATTAAGCAGGGCATGCTATCTGGTACTTCAGCAAGAACATGTGAAAGTTTGTTTGGTTGAACTCATCTTGTTAAATTTGCTCATGAGGATAATCAAAATAAAACGTGAAATATAAAGAGAATAGACTCTGAAATTAATTTTGGACAGCTAGAGAGTAAGACGCCTGTATTTACAGACCAGATTTCTTTCAGGAAAATGACAAAACCACAAAATATAATAGTATCAAAATAAATAAACAAGCAAAAAAAACCTACACAATCAAGAACAGGTCCCCATGACAATGCAAAACAAAGAAATACAACCCTGCCAAAGATTTAGAATGATCTTATGGAGGTAAAATATTTGTCCTAGAACCCAGGAGTTGTTTGCATCTAAATCCACTGCAAAGAAAAGAGAAAACTTTTGCATCTTGGCATTTCTGACAGCTACTATCAGTCATAACAGTGGCTCTGAACTGGAGATTGTGGAGGGGTATAAAAGACCAGGTTCCTGAGTTAATTCAGACAGTAAAGAACTGGCTCTTGGCATCCAAACGCACAGATAAAGAGCCTTCCAATGTCCTCTGTGATTATTAGTTGAAAGTGGTCATTCTCTTTCCAAATGACTAGAATTAGGCATGAGTTTAGGACTGGAACCAATAAAAGAATGGGCAGACAGACAGACACACACATAGACACACATACAGACACACACACAGACACTCACATACACACTTAAACATTCACCCCACAGTTAAAGGACATGTCGAAGAATCCAGGAACTTAGGTCAGATAGCTTAGCTTTAATTATGATTGAATTCCATGAACAGAACTACCCTGAGCCAAGTTCTTGATTTTTCCTAAGCCTAAATGTATTCATCCATAAACAAAAAATTATTATATTATTAGGTGTCCTTTAAAGAAGATGCAGCCCTTGGTAGGCATACACTACCCATATTAAGCACTCCATTTATATTAAAAGTAAAATAACTGCACCCTGGGTACATGGTTTTTAATAAAGGGATTATTGTTGAAGAAAAAATATATATATATAACTTTCCATGTTATTAAAAATTATCAATAGTGTAGCGCTCTAAGTGTTTCACTTAAATATTTTCTAATGTTTCTGGTCAGCCTGTTTGTAATAAAATGTGATGTACCTGTCATTAAACTGTGTGACAGGACTCATATAGGTTCTGAGTCATAATTTAAGGAATACTGTCAGTTTAGAAAATCAGTGTTTAGGAGAGCATGTACAGTTTGTACACATTCTTAAAATTCACTGTTCCTTGGTACTTCTAGCCTCAATTTGGCCTGATGATATGGTCCCTAGCAGGAGATGGGCCAGGTGACTGACTCCAAGGGCCACATCCAGTTCTATCATTTTATGATGTTGACAGTAGTTAAGCACACTCAGGAGAGAGAAGACACATCTCCAGCTTGACTGAATTATAGGCAAAAATGAAAGTCCCTACCAAACCAGGAGACAGATGCCCCCCCTCTGCAGAGTCACAGGAAGCACCTGCTTTCTAATGTTTTGACAGCAAAGAAGTTGTATAAAGCAACTCCAAATTTGTCAACATAAACTCACAACCCCTTTGTTATGAAAGTAGGGGTCAAATAAATTATGCCTTACTCATGAGGCTTCAGAGCCTGAGTGCTCTTTTATCCATGTTCCTGAAAGTTCCACAGCATCTCTGATTCCACAATACCTTTCACTTAGCATTTATGATGCTTGTTTGTGTATTTATTTGTTTTTGTTTTTTTATGGCTAATAAAAATAGTTTTCAGTAGCTGCTGATAACCATGGTCCTTTCCTATAAGGGGAAATTCCATCGTCTTGACTTGTCTGAAAGGGGGTGGGGTATTTCCCTGAATTACAAATTCTACAGCTACAGTGTAATTAGTTCAAGATTTAACTGTACAAAACTCTTGGTAGGAAATACCTGAACTGAAGAAAGATTTAATAACTGAGCTCATAGACTTGGTGGGCTGTGAAAGAAATGCCAAGAACCCAATGGCGGAGGTGATTTAAGACTGAGCAATCTACTCTACAAAATTCAGAGGCCTCCAGGGTGTGCTGAGCAGAGTGAATTAATCGAGATAGAGGACACCTTGTGTCTCGGTTCTCCCTTCTCTCCTTAAGTTGCATATTAGATACTTGTGAGTCCTCGAGAGAACTGGACACAGTGACCCATGAACTGACGACGCCAATATCATGACTAGCTTCATTCACGCTGATCTCTCCCTTTCCCCAGAATGATAATGTCATTAAAAAAAAAAAAAAAAGAAATGCCTGCAGTGTCAGGTGTTCAGTGCATAGCAATATTATTGTTAGATTGATAGGAAAATTGCCAACTTCACTTAGAAAAGCACAATAGACCGTAAAGATCCCTGAGCTAGGAGCCAAGATTCTGTGGCAGATGTTCTGTTAACCAGCTGTGACTATGGGCAAGAATCATGGTATTGCATCCTGTGAAACAAGCACATGGTGACATCTGAGTTCTACAAAGCTCTGAAAGTTGAACTCATTATAATTTTAGATATTTGATGTTCATCTTATATATATGTGTGTGTGTGTGTGTGTGTGTGTGTGTGTGTGTGTATACAAACATATGTAATAGAGAAATGAGTAAGACACCATTGAAAATTCAAGATTCAGAGTTTTCATGTTTTTGGAGGCATTTCCCTAATTCTATCACACATAAAGTTAACCATCTGAAAGGCAATTACACAAAGACGGGACCACTTTTAACTGAGAAATAAATTGTCCTGTCCCAATGAAAGAGGACCGACCCTAGACTCACTTAGGGCCAAATTATGTAATTCTGTTTTCTTACCACTCCCCTATGCCCCATCATTAGAAAGCTGCCATGATGGGCTTGGCCTTTTCCCTGCTGGTGATGTAACTAATATGCAAGGCTTAGCGCTGAGTCAGTCCACACTTAGGAACAGAGTACTTCTTCTATTCAGTTCCTGGTCTTGGTGATATACTGGAGGGAACTGGCAGCCTGGCCTGCAATAGTAAGTAAATATGTGGCCAACATAAGGACTGGAGTAGCTTCAGGAATGAGACGGACTGGCCTGGGTGGAACAGGCCTGTAATCCCAGCCCTAGGGAAATTGAGGCAGGAGGATAGATAGGAAAAAAAAATCACAAAAGGAAAAAGGGGGTGAGGGAGGAAGGGAGGATGTTTAAATTAGGGCTCTTCAGATTACAGTTTCTCTTAAAGAAGTTCTTTGTGGGCCAGGTTCTATCACCTGCACATAGTGTCAGTTAACTATCTAAGCAGTTGATAAATCAGTATAGCCTTCCGCCACCATCCAATCCGTTCCAGATTTTCCTTGTTCTGTAACTAAAGGCAACTGCCATAAGCCTACATTTAGGCTAAGAGTAGCAGATAGTATTTCTTTTCTCCAGTTTTACTGAGGTGAGGTTGACAGTTAAAAGTTGTTTCTGTGTATACGGGATGGCCTGAAGGTTTGCTACGTGAGTACTTGTGACACGCCATCACTAGCTAATTAGCATACTCAGCACCTCTCCTAAGATCCGCTCTCTGAGAAGCTTTCCAGTGCACAGTGTCATATTCACTATGGTAGTCACAACACTGGACAGTTCTTTCCAGAACTTCCTGATCTGACTGCAGTGAAACTTTGCATTCATCAGCTTTTCCTCTAGCCCTTGACTCTCCTATGGCTGGCCTATTTCGCTTAACATAAGACCCCCCAAGTACCTGCATGACACTGTGAGTGACAGGAGCTCTTCTGCGAGGTTTGAACAATGTTCTGTGATGTATCCACATAATACACTATGACTGTGTGTCTGTATATCGCATTTCACCAGCTGTTTACTACATTTTCTGTATTCATATATCAGTAGGTAACTCTGAAGTGACCATGGGAATATAGTTAATTATCTATTGAATGTGCTAATTTTGCTAGGATTTTGATAAATACTTGGAATATCTGGATATCACATCTGTCTTGAATGAATAATTTGCTCTGGACATTTTGTTCCATTTTGGGTGTTTTGGTTGGCTGGTCTTTTCCATTGGTGAGGATAGCATGCAAGGCACTTTGCATGCTAGCCCAATCCTCATCCACTGAGCTCTGTGTCATCCTATGTGCACTTCAGAATGTGTGCAGACATTTATTGCAGACAAATGCAAGGGAAGCAAGGCAAAGCATCCCTGGGCCAGAAAGGGGAGTTCAGTATGCGTCTTCCCTGAGAACAGAGCCGGAAAGCTGCATTTTGCCACTTTGAAGCCACTTTTGAGCAGAGAGGTTTGCAGAAACTCTGGAAAGGCTTTGTAGCAGCCCAGGAACATCAAGACCATCACAGAAATAAACCAAATCCTGGAGTCCCTGGGAATGGAGAGAGCACTACGGAAGCTAGTGTGCTTCCAAATGAATGAAGTCATGGGCCACCTGGCTTAAGTTCCTGGCTTGGTTCAGTGAACACAATGATCTTCAGGCCTATATATTGCTTCAAGTATGAATATTTTATCTTTTTAACGGCTCAGTCATACTTGTGCATAAATACCACAAAATACACACCCCAGCCTGTGGAGAGTAGGTAGCTTCATAGATGGTTTACACACATCATGTTATATCTAGAGAAGAAAAGAGTCTAAGTTAAAGTGGCGATGGCCAGCGGGAGGGTGTGGGGGTGGGAAGGAATGTGCTGTTACAAAATAGCTAAAAGAGAGCATTTTGGGTCTTATCACATCAAAGAAACGATAAATGCACTGGGTTAATGGACATCCTGATTACCCCGCTCAAGGCGAGGACATACTAAAACCACATCATACCACAATTATATATCAGTATAAAGCAAAACTTAGGTTGACACGAAGTCTAGAGATTTGTCTTAGATACAGTATTTGGAAAAAAAGAAGGGGAAGAAATTGCACCTCCTATTCGTGAGCCATAGCAGAGGGCAATACTGGAGCCACTGTCATCAGATGTGACATGTGTGACCTGTCTGCGGGGGTCTCCTCTGTCTTCACCTAATTAGCATCATGGGCTCATGCTTAGGTGGAAGATGTCAATGGAACTGTTGTTCACTTGCTGATGTGCAGTTGTCCCTCAGGTGGGTTTTTGGCCACTTGTCCCCAATAATTAACCAGATTTCTGTGGGAAGTCAGTGCTTCTCTAAGGGAAATTGTCTGGAGGATCCTGGGTGGTTTTTGTTCTTGTGTGTATACACTGGACATGTTCATGTGGTGTTTCAAAGGGGCAGTGGGTCTCATGATGCCAATGGGCTGGGAAGCTGGTGGGAGTTGAGAGTGAGAAAAGGAGGCTTTGACCCATCTTGTGGTAGGGTGAATATGTGACCTTCCCTGGGTAACTCCCTTCCCCCACACACACACTCAGGACTTATCAGGAAAGCACAATGACAGCCTAAGACACACACACACACACACACACACACACACACACACACACACCTCTATCCCCCACTCATCTGGTCTCCATTTTGTTCGTTAGACAGGTGTAGAGCACACACAAACACTGATAGCTGTATTTCTGTGTGTTTGAACACCGGGAGACCAGCATCCTCACCTGTCAAGTCAGTGTCCTCCTGACAGTCAGGCACCATGGTATGTCCAATGTAAAACAGGCGTCCTATTTGTCTAATTATCTTCAGTGCTAGCAAAATCTATCAGAAAGGCCCTGCTACTTCCTATAGCCTTGGGCAGCATTTAGAGGGCGTAAATCTGGCTCATAATTATCTCTAGCTATAAGGAAAGTGGTAATGCATGAGTAAATGAGACACACTGATGATCAATAACTCTAGCCTCTTTTTCCCCCATCTGAAAATAATAAAGCAACTTTTAATCAGCCCCTGTGAGTGACTATTTGCTTTGCATTTGTGTGTTCATGATCTGCTTGTGTATGTATATGATTGTGTGTGTGTGTGTGTGTGTGTAGGCCCAAGATTAAATCATGTATCTTCCTGGGTCACTCCTCAATTCATTTATTGAGGCAGGGTCTCTCACTTGAACCAGAAATGCCTCCATTTGATCATCTATCTATCTATCCAGCTTGCTCCAGGTCTCCCCTCCCACATTCAGGGGTTGCAGATGGGCTGCCATGCCCACCCGGCATATATGTGGTGCTGGGATCCAAATGTAGGTCCTCACACTCGTCATTTGGGGTCCTGATTCACCTCCTGCGTCATCTCCCCAGCCCTTCTCCGTGTTATCCTTGCTGTGACTCTACCATTTCAGTGCCACATAGACTCAGTAGATGTATCACGATCTAGCATGATGCATTCTAGAGACCTGTAAATGACAAGGGCACAAGAGTTTAAAATGTATAAAATCGAAACATATAACATCATTAGGTATTTTAAAAACTTTTTCTGTGTTAATGAAGTAATCACCAGACACATCCTGATCTGCATTTCTAAGGCAGGAGACTTTTCTGGGGACTGTCTTGAGAAGGGGTGTGCTAAAAACAGGCAATGCTGTGAACCAAAGCTTAAAATGGAGCAAGAGAGTTAATAGATTTATCCTACAGTCACATGAGTTTAGTGGAGGATTTCTAGAAACAAACTCATATTTATTGTGGTGCGACCTTGAAGGCAGAGCAGTTGGCTATGGTCTGAGGCAACAGAGGATCAGGATTAAATATCGCCTACTGAGGGTAAGAATTGTTGTAACAAATAAGGCAACAGCAAGAGTAGGGGGGAAAAAAGTAGATTATTTTACCTTTTGGTCATCTGAACAATGTGAGTTTGAAAAATGTGTAATTTACAATGAAAGAGTTAATATTCATATTTTGGGGACAGAAAAGGTTTCAAATAATATAGCCTACACAGGAAGAAATAAAGATGGTCGTTGGAAAACAAAATGAAATAAAAGAAGGTTAAGTGTTGACTGTAGTGACATGCTTGGATTGTAGTCTGGGGAAAGAGCTACTGACCTGTCCATTGTATACCTGTAAATCTCAGAGGCTACCAGACACTGGAGCAAACACATCTATTCAGTGTTTGAAACCTAGGGGCACAGGTGCCATAGAATCCCAGTCCCCAGCATCTGAAGAATTGCAGGTTTGGAGACGGAGTTCATCTGCCCAAGTGTGCTACCACCACAGGCCTGCCCTCTCAAGTCCCCAGCACATGGGTTGCATGAAGTCGGCCACATTTGGTGTCCAATAGGGGCTAGGTGCCAGTGCATAGCTTTATAAATAGCTGTCAGGAACAGTGGATTCCATAGACATGCTGTGGGAAACTGAATGGGACAGAAAGAAGCAAAGATTAAAGTAAGGAAAAGAGAATGAATCGTCATCAAAATTAAAATGTGTTCTCTCTCTCCCATTCCCACTTCCCATCCCCCATCCCCCTCTCTCATGAAAATATACACCTTTACACACACATATACTAGTCGGGGGGTGGGGGGAGTCACAAAGCAGTAATGTAAGTAATGACAAAGGCGGAAAGCACAGCAATAAGCTATGACTTTTCTATGTGAAAATAAAATGGCTGGCAATATCCTATACTTTCATGCTACCACATATTATAAGTATACATATTTATACATATATACACATATATATAATGTATATATAATATAATATATTATCATAATATATATATATTGAAAGAAAAACCTATCTGGCTTAACATTAACAATCTTTATTCTCTGTGGTGAATCTTGTTTCATTTTGTACCTGTCTAGGCTGCTTAGCAAGTGAAGGGAAACGTGATTGTCTATGATACCCTTCTAAATGAGGCAGAGTTACAAGTACTCATCACGAACTGTCGTCCATTCTTTTGCCTTCCAAGTGCTTAAGGCAGACCTTGGGAAGTGGCTGTGATTTCCCCCAAACCACTGCTTAGCTGCTACTGCCTCCAAACTGCACTATTTCAATGCCTGTCAACTAGAAAACCAACTTTCCCAGACACGTCTGTGTGCTGCCGCCTCACAGCCCCTAAGGGAAGGAGAGACTAGCAGGAGTTGACCACTCGCTCCCTGATTTCTTGCCAGGCAGTAGTAGTAATCACAAAAACACAAACCTCAATTAATCAGGACCTCTTGGAGTGGGGCCCAGGCGTGGGTGTTTATTTTAAAAGCTCCCCAGGTGATTCTAATGTGCAGCCAACATTAAGAACCATGGCCCTAATGGATTAATTTACTGGGGGAGGGGAGCATTTGAATACAGCCTTTGGAGAGAGGGAAATTAAAGTGGAGAGGATTTGCTTGACCAAGGCCAAGTTGTTTCATGGCCTTGAGCTTTGTGAGAGAATGATTATGCAAACAGAATAAAACAACGGTGTGGAGTGGGCCAAGCCTTCGGAGTTGGAGAGGTCCATAGATGGCCTTCCCTAGTGCATGCAAAGGGCCTATATCAGATTCAATGGTTTCCTGAGGAAAATGCTGTGCCTTGGCAGCTTCCTTTCAAGGTATTCTTATTTTGCAAAATACAGCAGAACCCAATTTTGATGCTAATGCCAGGGGACTAATGTATTTGGGCTCCAGAGCTTTCCGGCTTTTTCTACAAGATGCCCATTGATAAGGAAGGCATGCTGGCTGGTAGAACACAGATCCTTTGAGGCATTTAGAGACTGCAGCAGGAAGCCATTATGAAGGGCTTTTGTCCCCATATCATCGGTTGGCCTTCTGAAGACTAACAATGGCTTGATGGAAGCAAAGAGTCCCCAGAGGATTTCTGCATCCCATTCTATTTCTGCATAATAAGAAACTAAGCTCTGACTCAGTTTGGTTTCACTGTAGTGGAGACACTAGTTTAACTGTCATTCAAGGACCACACACACACACACACACACACACACACACACACACACACAATCAGTGAAATTCCAGACCTTGCACTATGACTTGTCTCCAAGCAGTAGCACAAAGAAACTAATGGGTTCATAACCATCACTGTATGCTGAAATTACTTCATTGGTCACCATTTATTGTAGTTATTAAGCTAAAACTATGCCAACCCTGTTCTTTGTGGTCCTGTATATATCCTGTATATATCCTTTCTCTCTCTCTCTCTCACTCAAACTTGAGTACCAGACTTTGAGGCCATTCCAATGCCTGCATTGAAATCACACAGACAGAATGTAGAACCCTAAAAGACCAAGTCTACTTGAGCCCCCAGGCTCCCTTATTTGTACCCACTGCCTTGGCACCTGAGCTGGCTTGGAGGACAAAGCAGGGTTCCTGACTTGTGTGTACTTGTGGCAGTGTCTCTGTCTCCAGACCTTAACCCCTGGTTTCTCAGCCACATTCACTCTAATTTCAAAGCTATTCCCAACACTTTTCTCACAGCATGAGTTTTTCTGAGGCTCCATCTTGTATCTCACCTGTTTCATTTGTTCCTTGGTTTAATCGCCATGCCCATGGTTCAGAAAAAATAAAAATAAAAAAAATAACCATTCTAAACAGGTGCCTCCCATCTCCTCTTGTGGCTGTAACAATACTCCACTTTCAGACATGCTAGCACTGGCCTGCAAGCCTCTGCAGAAAGCTTTCATATCCCACAAAGTAAGCAAAACTTGAGCTGAACCCACAGAAGTCGTTGCCTTCTAATTCTCTCTCTCTCTCTCTCTCTCTCTCTCTCTCTCTCTCTCTCTCTCTCTCTCTCTCTTGCCTTCTAATTCTTAAGAGCAGTAGCATCTGGCCTTCTCTAGCTGCCACCTGCTCCCAGAGAAATGTGTCAAGTCTGTGCAATGAGGGCCTACAAGTGTTCTCAGGAACTTGAATGAAAATCCCGCACGAGCATGTCAATATAAATAATATATTGTCTTCCCAGAAAGTGTTCGTTTTGAAGACAGTACCTGCTGCTGTCTCCTTCTCCCCTACTATTAAATGATCCATATACAGGAGTGGTTTGCAACCAGCTTGTAAAATCTACTTCCATAACATGTCAGATAGCTAAACACATAAAGCACATGGCATTTATGTACTTTAAGAACTCTCTGTCAAGATCAATATAAAATTCAAAAGTGGGTTTAGTTAGGAGAAAATACTGGGCAAATTTTGACCACAGCAGCCTTTCTGCCTGGGAGGGTTACTGCATTGTCAGTCAGATAATATTTATGAAGTTCTAACATGCATGGCATGCTGGGTTGGATGCTGTAAAAACCGTACTCCTCAATGGGAACTTCACACTGAGTGGCTCTTCTTCAAGCTCACAGAGAACAAGTCTCGGGCAGGTATAACCTCTCACAGTCCTACAGTGGGTGACTCTGTGAGTGACCACCAGTGACCTTGACCTCTGTAGTCTCACAGTGGTACCTCAGAGCCTGGAAGCTTACTATGAAAGGGCCAGACACTCCCCTTCTCTCCCCCCCCCCCCAATGAGTGCAGTAGACTCTGTAGAGTGGTGTTGGTTCCCAGCATCATGATTGGTCATCCGGAAATTGCTCTTGTCTGCCCTCTACAGCGTGGAGTTCCGCCTGAGGTGGAACCCTGAGCAAGAGGAAAGAGCAGGACCCTGGGCAAAACAAAGGAAGTCTCCACTAAAATCAGTTTGAGACTCAGAATTATATGCCAGTGAGAGGCAGGACCAGAGAGTGTTTGCTGGGCAGAGAGCCCTGGTGAGAAATGTTCCAGATGCCTCAGCTGACCCTGAACTCTCAGGTCCAGTTGAATGCCTTTGCCTTCTGCTTGGCACATCTCACTAGCTTGCTGCATATACAGTCATCCCTTTGCCCTTCACTGAGAGAGACAGCACACATTTAAACAGATTAGAGAGATAGAAAACAAAAAAAACCAAACCCAAAATGCTCACAACACCATAATCATAGCCCCAGGGAACAGCTGAACAGGCAGTTTGGGAGTTCACACCCAGATCATGATTACTGCAAACCAATGCGGGATCCCTTTAAATATTTATTCCCTGGCTCATTTTTCTGTCTTCATGTATAGTGAAATGGCATCTCTTACCTGAGCAGGCTGCTCACTGGACATTAAAAGGAGCAGGCAGCAAGCTCCCACGCTTATCATGCAGATAAGAATCTAGCAAACGCGACAGAGAAAAAAATATGCTAGCAAACTGGAGAGAAAAATATTTTTAAATAAAATAATCATTATATGGAAAATATCTCAAAAAGAGGCAAGTAAAAAATTAGAATGCAAGAAGAAATTGTGGGACCCACAGTCCATATTGCCTGCAAATTGGAGAAAATGTATCATTTATAGAGGTCCATACAAAGTAATACAGGGAATATATCTGCTCCATGTAAATTGATTAAATGCAACTTTCTCTTTCTCTTTCTTTCTTTTAGATAAAAAACCTCTTCATGAAATAAAACCCCAAAGTAAGTTATTTTTCCTCTTGTGAATATAATTTATTCTCATATTTGCTGCCTTGCTGTTGTATTTGTTCAGGAGCCGAGCAGAACTGAAGTCCTCTGACAGATCCAGGGCTTTCGGGGCCTCTCCTCATTGAGTTTGGAGTCGCATATCAGAGGTTTAAATCAAAAAGAAATATGCACACCCTTCCCCTCCCTCAAAGCAAAAGTAAATCTCTCTTCTTGATTCTTTCTGCCTATGAGTCCATTTCTCTGCAAATGCCATCTAGGCTTCTTATTTCTGGAGAGATTTATAGCATTAAAATTAATAAATATTTGTCAGTACACACTTGCATGGAAAGCAGCCTTGTGGGCAAACGCCTGGCTCCTAGCCCTTCCAGAAAAAGGCAAGGAAGAAGGAAGGGTCCTGGAGAATGTAAGCCCAGACTCTCACCTGCTGTGGCATCCATGGTAACTATGTAAATTAGGAGCCAGCCCTCCACAGTGAAATAAGTCCAAGCTGAATGGTAGTGCTGGTGTTGGCTTCCATACCCTAGCTGTAGGCTTGCATCCTGAAGAGGCCTTTGCATTATTTCTGTTTTGCGTCCAGGGGATTTAGAGAATGCAACATGGCTTTTAAATGGTTGGCAGATGGCTATTTGATCATGTGGTTCTCAGCTTTGACTGCCCTCGTGATAACCTGGAGGCCTTTTACATTTTACATTCTCAGGCTGTACCTGGAAAATCTGGGAGCAGAGGGGCAGGGCTTGGAACGCAGAAATCTTTATTTTTCAGAACTCCCCAAGTGATTCCATTATGCACCCAGGTTGAGAACCTTAGCATTTTGTGGATGGGAGACGAAACAGATCAGAAATATAGAATATGATGGGGACTTACTAAGCATATCCTACTTAGGAAGAAACAAGGGAATTAGATTCCATGATGGTGGGTACTCCTAGGATTCCCATGTCATTGTGTCTAAGAAATTACATGAATTTAGAGCTACATAAAATATACTAAGGGGTCATAGGCTCTGAGGAAAGAGCCATACAGCTGGCACGAACAGCAGAAGGTAGACAGCTGTCCAGCTGCTTTAGAATGTAAATCTTGGGAAACCTGTCTGCATCTAGTTTCTCTCATTTAATACAAGATGTGTGACTTTTGATCATTTAAATCTCCAACATTAGAATTCAAAGCTCTTAGAGTTAACAGCTTTTATTAGTTAACCTCTTTGAGAAAAGCCAAGACCTTAGAGGATCCATGAAATATGTACCCAGGGGTGGGCATCAAGGAGACATTAGAGCAAAATCCAGACATTTTGTTTTTGTTCCACTATTAATTCTGTGGGCAGCCAGCAGTACGGAGAAGCCACCAGCTTGTCATCTGAGAATTCTGTAAAATGAAAGACTTCCTCAATGTCTCTATCGGATGCCACCAGCTGCTAGTAAAGGCCCCATTGGTACCCAGTTAGCAGACTTCTGTTTTCATGTATGCTTGCTTTGGAAGAGTGAGTTGGGAGGAACTCAATAGTTTTGTGTGTGTGTGTGTGTGTGTGTGTGTGTGTGTGTGTGTGTGTGTGTGTGTACACACACACTGGCATGAGAGCACATGTGGAAGGGAACAGAAACTTGTCTTTCAACACACAGCCCATGTCTGCATCCTGACTCTCAGGGTGATAACTGGGATGAGTGTATGCTCATCTTGCTTTTAGTCTCATGTGCATGGCATCCCCTGGTTTGGTGTAGACTATGACAAGATCATGGGTGTCCATGTGGTGACCAGCATGAGGATTATTTAGAAATGCATGTGTGTGTATGTGTTTTAAAGATTAATTTCATGCTTAGTTTGTGAGTCTTGTGCCTTTCTAATTTGGTTACATCTGTACTTTCAGCCAGAAAGCCCACAGAAGCTATTTTTCGTCTGTAGGGACTCCTGAATTCAGTTTTGCTTGGGGTTCTCGCTCCTAAGCACCATGCTTAATTGCTGGATACTGCAACAGAATCGCTTAAACTGTTTTAATTTGTGATTTCCCTAAAAATAAAACCGTACCAGAATCAATGTGATTGCAAAAGGCTCCCAGAGGGATCCAGTCAGGGTTCTGTGCGCTGCATGGTTAGAAGGGCATTACCCAAATTCAGGCCAGGCGTTCAGTGAAGGTGGGGCTGAGTTTAGGACCACATGAATCACTGCTGATGCAAAATCAAAGTCAATTATGAAGATAATTGAGAAACAACCTGTTCCTATATATAGCAGTACACATCGGCTTCCACAAGTCCTGGTGGGTAGACTACGAAACTCAGAGGGAGTGTTCAACACAATTCTCCAGAACAGACAGGCAAAGGAGCTATCTTTGAGTTTCAGAGAAGTACAAAAAGAAAGCAAAGTCTTAAGCTATGTGTTGGCAAATCATAATGACAAACTGGGGAAAATGTGTGCACTGCATAGCTCATGAAAGCACTTATTGTAAATGAGATAATTTAATCAATTACGTTTCCTAATGTACTAAACCGAATGTTTCATTTTCTGCTTCTGCACATCTTAAATTATCTTCAGGTGCTTTATGAGATTTAATCATAGTTAATAGAAACTTCATTACCATCAAATGTGCTTTCAATAAATGTTGTGTAACAATGTCAGGAGGTGCAGTAAAATATAGTAGGTTCTGAATGGCAAGCAGGGACCCCCAGAGTCAGACTGAGAAATGTTTGCATTCTGGCAATGAGAAATGGTTGCATTCTGACAATGAGACTCCTTGGGGGCTCGGAGAATGGGGCTGGCTGACCAGCTGGAAGCTCCTGAGGGATCGCTGGGTTGGTGATTGCACCAGAGGAGTTCTGTGCTCTGATCTCCCCAGCACCCTTCCACACCAGTTTTTCTCCCCCTATAGAAACGAGTGCTTGCAGGCCGGCAGAAATGGCTCAGTGGTTAAGAGTGCTAGCTACTCTTTCCAGAGGACCTGGGTTCAGTTCCCAGCATGTATATGGTGGCTCACAACCATCTCCAACTTAAGTTCCAGGACACCCAAGGCCATCTTGTGGCCTCAGCGGGCACTGTATGCATATGGTGCACAGACATACATGCACGCAAATACTCATCCATATAAAATAAAAATAAGTAAATCTAGAGGAGGAGGAGGAGGTTGAAGAAATCAATGCTTTTCGTGAATGGAATTGATGGTTCCAGCTGCCTCAGAGACATCTTCGGTTGATCATCTCCAAATAATCTTAGTCCCAACTTCAAAATTCAATTCATCCTTCTCTGACCCTGCCTCTAGCCCATCCCTTCTCTCAGTTTTAGTAAACAGTTGACCATTAAGTCAGTGGTCTGGGCCAGAAACCTGGACACGGCTCTGTCTTCTTCACCTCCCGTTTCCTTCTCTGTGTCGAGCAAAGCACTCTTCCCTGTCTCTTCTGTGCTGAAACGAATCACTGGCTCATCTCCGTTTCTACTCAAGCACTTCCATCTATTCACTCAACACTTACTTATGAGTCCTTACCGTGTGCTAAGATATGTTGTGCTGAGTGGAAAAATCTGCCCTAAGCACAATACATTATAGGCTCCATAAAGACCGCAGTTCTAGTGAAGAGGAATGGTATAAATAGAGATGGCAGAAAATGCACCAAGTACCTGGCAATGATGGAGCATGTTATGAAGAGAAATAAAGTAGAGTGAGGACCTTGGGCAAGTTTTTGAGGGAAGGCTGCTCTTTTGAGTAAAGCATTCCGAGAAAGACTCTGTAATAAAGTTGCATTCCAGAAACGACCGTGTAACCAAGGCAGCACAGGTCTGCGGTACCTGGGCAGGGGGTGAACATTCAGGTCAGTGGACTGCCAGAAGGTGAAGAATGTGAGGTGAGAACTTGCTTGCAGGCTCCTGAGCGACATAAGAAGGCAAGGTTATACACGGCCAAGTTAGAAGAGGAGCAGTCGTGTTAGTTAAAACTCCATAAGTAAGGTGAGGAAGACTCCATTGCATTGAAGGTCATCTCAAAGAAACTGACCTTGACTCTGAAGGAAGAGGAAAGCCATGGAGAGGTATTCAGAGCAACATGACCTAATATTTCCAAAGATAAACCATAACTTCAGTGTCAGGTGTAAACCTATAGGGAACCAGAGCAGAAGCCAGGGCATCCATTACAATGATCTATTACAACAGTAATCTGTTATTATCGCTTACCTCTTAGAAGGATCTAGGTTCAAGATGATTGTGGCTCAGACTGGATGGAAAATAGCAATATTTGGGGAGGGGGAGACATATTTTGAGTCCAAGGGTTTGATGATAGATTGATATGAAAAATATTTTAGAAGCTATGCATAGGAAGGATGGAGTTGCCATCACTAATACTAGGAAAACATGTGTAATTTTGAAAGGAGAGCCCAGAGTTCATTTTGAAGGACCTATTAAGTGTCTAAGTGGAGGATTGAATAGGAAGCTAAGTACATGAGCCTGAAGAGCAAAGAAATATCCTGGCTGGTGATATGCACTTGGGATTTGTCAGCGGCAAGATGCTATTTAAAGCCAGCAGGTAGGTTGAGGTCAGTGCTTAAAGAATACAGATAAAGAAAAGCTGAGGACCAGGACTGGAAGGGTGGCAATACTTACGTGCCAAAGAGGTCAGAGGCACCGCAGAGAAGAAAAAGAATAACCACAGTAGTAAGAAAAGATACGAAGGAAAAGAAAATAATCCCAGAGTCCTGGGCAGTATAATTACATAAAGTCACGTAGGTACTGATGACATGGAAGCAGAAGCAAATCTGTCTGAGGGACAAAGGGAACAAGTGAGAAGGAGGGAGAAAGAAGTGGCCCGTGGGGGAGATGTGTTCAGTGTGTGTCATATACGTGCACAACAATGACCTTATCAAACCTCAAATAACAAACATAAAAATGACAGGGCGCTGGGCAGCACAATCAAGCTCTCTTCCTAGCAGAGGTTTTCAGTTGTCTTCCTATACTTGATGTTGCCTTAAGTCAGTTTGGCTGAGCTTTTCGGAACTTACTTCTCAGCAGATCTTCTGCCTGTAAGCCTCTTCAGGAGCTCACTAGGGTTCCCTGAGGCACAACAGCTTCTCTTGGCCAGTTCAACCATGTGCTGTTTGCCTTCCTGGCACACACCACAGCTGTACCCTTCACCAAAGTAAAGCACTGAGGACCCATTGGTGTTTGGCCTTACCATTGCCTTATATTTTTATCATTTATATCTACAAACTATCCTGCCACCTAATACTCAGTGTGCTTAGTTGGTCTTCCCTTAGTTTTCAGCCTAAACATTACTTCTGTATGACCCACAATACCCCCTGCCGCAACGTCTGGGTTAGTTACCTCTATAGTTCTCCCAGAATTTAACTATTCCCCCTTGTCTACTGTATTTTCATTACCTTAATGCTGTTCTGCATCCCCAATAATATATCTGGTATTTAAATTTTGTGTTTCCTTTTGGGTTTTGTCATTGCTGTTTGTGTCCAACCCACCAAAGTGTTTTTTTTTAAATTAAGATATATTTTTGGCATTGAATTATATTTTGATTTGTTCACTGAAACTTTCATACACCTGTAGAACGTTCTGTTTTATATCTATCCCAGCTGGTTCTCCCCATATGCTCGTGGATATGGGCCACCCACTGGGGCATGGCTAACCTACCAACGGCTATGTCCTCAAAGAAGAATGGCTATCACTAAGTCAGCTGCCATCAAATTTCAGTAGCTCATCTACCAAGTGTGGAGCCTCAGCGAGTCCTCCCCGGTGCATGCTGGGACTTTGGCTGGTTTGATCTTAAGCAGGTCTTCTGCTGGTGATGACAGCTGCTGTAAATCGATGTATGCAAAGTCTGTCATATCCAGAAGTCAGCATTTCAGAGCCCTCCTCTCCGTCAGTTCTTACAGATTTTTAGCCTCTCCTCTGCCATGTTTCTGAGCCTTAGCTAGGCATGGAGATTGGTATATATTGTTCATCCGCAGCTTGGCACACTGATCTGTTGTGAGTCTTCGTATTAATGGCAACCCACTCCCCTTTCCCCAAAAAAAGTTTCCTTGATAATAGTTGAGAGCAACACAAATTAATGGCTACAAGCATAAATATTTAGAAAGCAGTTTGGCAACATGATCATTTAGTAAAACAACAATAATAGGTTCTCTCTAAGGCCCTAACACCTCCCACAAACGTGGGCTTTTGACCAGTTTTATAATAGCAGACATGAAATCCTTCCTGTGGTGTGGGCCTTTTATCCAATCATAACCATTTCGCCACTATTGCACCAGCAGACCCATGTTGCCTGATAGGCAACAGTAGAATACAGGGTCCTGTACTAGGTAAGACCACAGATGTCATTTCCCCCACTGCAACCTACCCAGACCCTTCTGGAACTATGTAAATAAGCCATCAGAGAGAGAATTTCCTGCTTAATTGAAGCTAATTTCATTATGTCCTGCATCTAAAGAAAATGGTACCTTTAGCAATAGAGTTTTACCACCTCCTTATAGTGGGCAACCAAGAGGAACAGCAATAATTTGTGTTATTTTAGGTGCCCATGGCCAATAACAAGTAGGGAGGTATCCTGTGACTGGCACTGAGATATTCTTTTAAAACCCATGTCTTCTGTGAGCAGAATGCTCATGTAGGGGCCTTTTATTCAAACACATGTACACACACACACATACACATGCACATATTCATACAAATATAGCCATAGTGTTTTAATTATCTTACAAACTAGTGGATTTCCATAAGGGTTCTTCATATATCCTTAGTTTTGGCTAAACCACTTCCTAAATTTTGTTTTATTTTGAGACCTGGTTTCACTATTGTATATTGTAGGTCAAGCTAACCTGGAAGTCAGGAAGCCTGCCTTAGCTTCCTGGTTGCTAGAATTACAAATGAGTGCCAATATCCAGTCCTATTTGTTATTTAAAACGGCATTTGTGATGTCATATTTAAGAGTGTGTTTGGGCTTACCAAGATTACTGTAAGGTTGGCCAACACTTCACCCCCTAATTTTTTTTAATGCTGAAAACTATTAATAAAGCCGTTTAAAGGTAATAGGAGTCAACAATTTTTTTTGCTAGCAAGAAAAGCTAAAATCTGTTAGAGATACTATATTTTTTAGTTGGCATCTCACACATGCACATAAGCTCACTTGAAGGTCTAGTCACATTATGAGTTCTTTATTAAAATTTGTTTATTTAAATTCCCTTAAAAGTTGTTTCAAGCAATATCTTGTATGTTACCATTCAATTATGCACAATCAGCCTTTGATCCAGAAAAAAAGAATTACTTTAGGCCACTTGCTCCTTATTTGGAACCAGCAGTGAACTGTACAACCATCCCAAGTTGAGGAAGCATTTGTTGAGTTATTGTTCTGAATCTTCTTGTTAATTTTTTACTAAGTATTCTTTGCAAAGTGTAACATGAAGAATTTCACTTCCAAGTAACCAAATTTATTTATGCATGTAGTAGATATTTATGATAGACAAGTAGTCGTGGCTCAATGAAATATAAAGGAGAAATCAAAAAATGTGTTCTCCTTACAATGTCATACAAGAGGTAGGTTGAGTGATCTGAGAAGAAGGGAAGGAGAAGTTTGAAGAACCACTGCCCCTATTGTGCAGTGGGACATAGCCCACATATTTGCATCCTGAAATAACTTCTACCAGGTAATGGCCTGAATGCATCCATAAGGCCTGCAAACTAGAATCATCTTTTTTTTTTTTTTAACTCAAGAAATCTTCATGCCATGTGTCTACCAGAGTACCACTGGCTTGCAGAATTTACCATTAGGCACCTACTCAGAAGATGTAAGCTCAGTGCTTGCCCACATGGGCTCAGTATATGCCCATCCTGCCTCCCGAATAGCACTTTCAGCTGGCAGTGTTGCCTTTGGCCCATTCATTCCTTTAAATCCTCAGCAGATTCCTAGCCCCTTCGAAGCTAGCATGGGGAATACTAGTTTTGATGCTATTCTTCCAGCTATGCTCTGAAACACTTTCTCCCTCATTTTTTGCCATCATTTTCTCCCATCCCATGCTGATTATTTTCAATTACGTAAGTACAGCACTTTGCACAAATTACATGATTTGCTTTGTCCTTCTCAATCATTTTTCCTCCAAATCAATTCAGTACATATATGTGTGCAACATTTGTAATTTTCATAGCATTTTCAATGTTTTTTTTTTTTACTATCTGATTTCTAGCCTTTTATAAGTGTGTGCTTTTTCTTACTACCATTTTCAATGATTTCAATGGCTCTGTCCTTAATGAAAATAATGGAATTTTTGTTCATTAAATGCCTCAGAACTGAGCAGAGGCACACAGGACAGGTGATAGACCAGTGTGCTCTTTAGCATCAGCGTGGCACTGGGATACTCACTGTGAGTGTGAAGTCAGAATTACTCTTTCCCTGGTGTACTGAACTCTATACAGTTGATGTGTTCACTGGCCAGAAGAAGAAAGAAAGTTGCTCAAAATCTAGTATTCACATTTCATTCTGCAGTCACTTTTACCTTGTCTCTCTCCCATTACTAAAAACATAATCGCTTAGCAGTTCAAAAATAGAATTGAAAATGCAGGCCTATTTACCTAAATTTGAATTTCAGATAAATACTTCATAAATAAATTTCAATGTAAATATATTAGACTTATTACATAGGAAACACTTCTGCAAAATTGTTCATTATTGAACTGAAAATTTAGATTTACATCTGTATTTTTTGAGGCAGAATCTCAAAGCCATAGTCCTGGCTAGCCTAGAACTCACTAGGTAGAGCAGGCTGTCCCTGAACTCAGAGAGATCCAGGGGGTGCTAGGATTAAAGACGTGCACCATTACTCCCAGCGAGTTCTGTATTCTTCATTACATGTAACACCCATACTTAAGGGAGAACCTATCCACGTGGGAAGAGACTCAGTACATAGAAGCCAGCACCTGTGGCTGTGTAGGTGGCACAGAAGGAAGGCCTGTGTGTGGCAGGCAATGTAAAAATAGTGGTTTCCGTTTTCATGTGATCAAAGACTAGGTCAGGGAAGGGGGTGCCCAGCAGAAGAGGTTGTGAGATGTGGACATTAGGAGAGTCATCTTGCATTGAAAAGAGGTGGTAACAGACAGTACGGGATCATAAAGACATGTGTGAGAACGTGAGTAATTGAGAAAAGTGACCCAAAACAAGATAAAAGATTCTTGTGTCTTATGCCTGGTCACTGGTGGGGTCAGTACCAGAAAAAAAAAAGAGAATTAATGAGGGGGAAATGAGAGTGACAAATCCTTAAGTCAGATAACAAATGTGAAAGTTCAGCCCACAGTGCAGGTCATTGTGTCCAGCAAACAGGAAGAAGACATGGGCACGGGTCTTCAGAGAAGACTGACAAATGTTGGCCTGAGACTGGACAGGACCAGGTGGGGGCGGGGGGTAGTTGGCAGCATCTGTATGTGAGTGATCAGCCAATCAGAGAAACTGAAAAGGTAAAAGGGGTCATAAATGGAACTTTATAGCCTGTTCTTAGAACTAAGAGAATATAGGTTCTTTGCTAAACAGGCAAGTGAGGAGCAGGTGAGAAAGGCAGGGCAATCAAGTTGAAGGGCTGGCACATTCTGTACGCGGCCTTGGAGAACCTTGTCTCACTGCAGAGCCGCGGCAACACAGAGATCCTCACTGCCGGTGAAGTGACAGATGGGCTTCAAAGTGGACCAGGCCTGTGGGTGGGCACAGACGTGAAAGGGTTAGAGAAATGACATGGTAAGGCAGAAGGGCGTGGTTTCAGAAGTTCTCACACAGCCTGCCTCTCAGCCAGGCCAACGTGATAGCAGAATCCAAGTAAATTCTGATAAGAAGCTGTGGCTTTGATACCTTTCCTTTTGAAAAACTAGGAAGTAGAGACAAAGATAGATCACGTGGAGCCTTTAGGGTAAAGAACAAGAAAGAAACATGAATGAAGGGCACTCCTTTCCCTGAAAGGACTCAAGAGGTACTAGGCAGTGGTTACTTAAGGAGAAGTAACTAAAGGAAAAACATTTTTTTTTCTTGCATAGTACAACTTTTGTACTCCTATTTTTTTTTTTTAGTTTTGCACATGTGTTGTTTCCACTAAAAATAAAAATAAAAATAAAAAAAAACAAAAAAGGTGACTAGAAATGGCTGCTCGGAATGGTCAGTCACATTGTGAAGCATGCATTAACAAAGAGCTTGAAGTACTACAAATAGTTAAGAGCTCAAGAGAAGGAAGAACAGCTGTGTGTCTCTGAGAAGCTGCTCAGCGTGAGCAGAGAGAAGATCAGAGGAACTAGACTAGACCATAGGCAAGGGGCAAGATGCCCCTGTGGGGGAAGACCTGGCAAACGCAAGGCTAGAAGAATACACATAAGGCCATGTCCCTGTGGAGGCAGGAAGGGACCAAGTCAGAGCGAGCCTGACACAGGGAACTGGGAAGGGGAAAACGGAACCGCATCCCTGAACAGAGATGCTTTGAGGTTTACAGGGGTCCATGTAGGATGGCCTCTGTGTTCTCAACAAGAAGGATGATAGATGAGAAGTAGGAGTCTTAGAAGAAGACTACAGAGTGGCTGCTACAATGATGATGCTATTAGGCCAGGAGACATAGGTAACATGATGCTTGAGCTGCAAGGAAGGCCCCCGGGGAGCTTGCACAACAAGCCAGTAGAGGTGTGGCCTCTTCTAACCTAGCAGGGCGGGGTCGCTTGGGTACTGGTGTAGAAGAGAAGCAGTGTGAGGAATGAACACAGTAATCAGGGTTAACCATTAGGGACTGAAGGTAGCTGTATGCTCAGACCTGGCCTTCGCTCTGTTCTAAATATGAAGCCATAGGGAAGGCACTAGTTCCCTGAGCCCGTGTCACTGTGCGTAAAGTAGGAAATAAAATCTCCACCTCAGATTTTTGTTTGAACACCAGCCAGAAATCATATCTGCAGCCTTTAGAGAGCTAAGGACTGCGTTAGCACTGGTTGCTGAAGTCTTTTCTGTCTAGAGCGGTGTTTCTCAATCTGTGGGTGGAAGCCCCTTTAGGGGGTGACACATCAGATATCCTGCATATCTGCTGTTTACATTACAGTTCATAACAGTAGCGAGATCACAGTTATGAAGTAGCAACAAAAATAATTTTATGGTTGGGGTCAGCACAACACGAGGAATTGTATTAAAGGGCCACAGCATTGGGAAGGTTGAGAGTCACTGATCTTGAGGCAGGCAGGCAGTGGGAGCAGGCAGAGGCCATGACCGTGAGCAGAATGCTGGAGACAGACCACATGGGACTGACGGTCAGCGCTACCACTCAGTGATCACGAGGCTTTGGGGCAAGCAAGCCATCATCTTCTTCCCTTGATTTATACACCTAAGCGAGGGCACCATGTCATTGGAGTTAATAATAGGTATAAAATACTAGCATGGTGTCTGGTATACAGCTATGACTGTTTTGCACCTCACTATGCTGCCATTAATTATAATGAAAATCAGCAGCTACTATAACAAGAAGGAGTTTTTTCAAGATGGAAGACTGGAAAAGTGACGACGTTGGTAGGAGGTCAAGGAGTCAGGACCTGCCAAGGATTGCCAAGCATAACTGACATCGATTACCATGGCTGATCATAGCTGACCATTTTAGAGCTATCTTCTCCTCAGTCACAGTCATAGGGAAGGGGAGTAAGGGGATAATGGGTGGGGGGGGGGGAAATGGGAGGATACAAGGGATGGGATAACAATTGAGATGTAATATGAATAAATTAATAAAATATATTTTTTAAAAAGCTATCTTCTGACAAGTAAAAGGGAATTCTTATCGCTCTTGGTAACAGCAAGGATAAACAACAGTACAAGTAACTTGTGGAATATTCTAGTAGGTCTGTGTGCCAACAGCACTGGTGGCTGATGCTGCTTCCTGGGCTGCCAGGTGGTTGGCTCTCTGTGGGATTCTGGCTCAGCACTTGGCTCTTGTTTTGCTTCTCCCTGGCTTCTCCTTTGGAATATTTTTTTAAAATGTGGATTCCTTAGCAGTCCACTGCCTCTTACATTAGCAATTCAAGTTTGTTTGCCTTATTTTCTACACTGGAAATGGTGGTCATCGTAGGACACCCACTAGGAGAGGAAGCAGAGTATCTTGGTTAGAAAGGTTCTCACCATGCTCCTATATTAATTCTTTATAGCTCGAGTCCTGAGGTGAGTTGCCAGTCTGCTATATGTTGAATATGATGTGCATTCCATTTGTAGCATGTGAATTTTGTTAGTGTTCCATCAGCAAGAAGAATTAATATGCCTTTCTCATTGGGGTCTGGGAACCATGGGGCAAATCAAGTAAACAGCTGTGGCTTGAGTCATATTGATTACTACAAATGACTAGATAGGGCTGTCATTCATAAAACTCTCAAAATTTTTAATATGAAAGGGCCTTGAAAGGTCAGTTAGTCATTTCCAGACAATCTTGCCTTAAAAACAAAGCAAAATAAAACCTAAAATAAAATAATTGCAGACTGTTACAAAGTCCTGTTGGGTTTTAGTGACTTTATGAAAGGAGATTTCATAATCTACCTCCGAAATAATAGAGTAGTAGTTGTTTTTTTTTTTAACAACCCTCATTATAGGAGAGGTCATTTTAATAGCCAACCAGATACTTGATTGCTTTAATAAAAAGCCATGTCTTCTCTTTCTATCCCTGTTAGCTATGACAGAAGACTTAGTGCACTCGCTCCCTCACAAATGGACAGGTGCTGAGTACCTACTCTGGGCCTCGTCTCTTCTTGGAACAACCCTTCTTATACATCCCATCCCCAGGAAGTAAATACTGCCCATTCCTTCCCAAGGCTGTACTTCCCACTCCTATTTTCTCTTTGGACATTCCTCTGTGAGCGCTTTTCACCGTATAACTACACCCCACCGTGCTTCCTTGGTAACTTGGATACAGCATATTTCTCAGTCAGGTATTTTGGTTGTTTTTTGTTTTGTTTTGTTTTGTTTTGTTTTTGCTTTGTCTATCAGTATAGATTATACATAACCTTTTCCCCCTCGGTATCCTGGAGGTTTGTGAGGTTTAGTAAAATGAAGATAGGGATGAAAAGAACAGGAAGGACAGCAGTAATACAATGGTATGCAAATACAATAGTTGCTTATGCCTTAGGAAGGTATGGAGGCGTGCTGTGGCCACAAAGGCAGAGTAGCCCTGCTAAAGCCAACGATTTCATCCAGAATCCCTTTGAGCCCACAAATCAAGAGTTCTATGTCTGTGAGAAGACTGCGTATTATAAATACACAGGTGCAAATGGAAATGGAAGGAAAGTTTCTTGAAGCAGAGATTCAAAAATCACCCCAAAACTTTGTTTTACTTAATATTGTGCTTCTTCAGTTTGATGCCCAACAAGTAAGCAAGTAGGCAATAAGTAGTCCTGCACAAGGATTAGCAAGGTTCTATGGAAAATTATAGAAGCAATACTGCTTGTGAGGGGTTTAAAACAGTTTGGAAGAACTATTCAACTTTCATTCAGATAATTACCAGTAAAAAGTACAGTCCAAATGCATATTGGAAACCATAAGCTTTATAAGTTCTAAACCTCATAGGTAGACACACTTAGTTGCACCACCCAAAACAGAGTCCACCCACAAAGAGGGACCTTGGATTATCTGTCACTTGGCTGGTGGGTAAGTAAAGATTGACGGATACTGACGGAGGCCTCAATATTACACTGACCACTAGACAGGACCTTTTGCTAGCAGCACTCACCTCACAAATCAGTCAGTACAGTTGAATGTAGGATGGAAGTGCAGTGATGGGCCAGGAGCAGAGGCACAGGAATAGATGTGGAGGCAGGTATGGGGCCTAGAAAGTGATTTGCTACGCTATGCTATGCAATCATGCATTTCAGCAGCTCCCCTCAAAGGAATGGCCACTTGTCCCCAGCCAAGCCAGTGCCCTCTGCGTGAATGTGCCTTCCACTGCATATAATTGCATGTGGTGATTCTTCATGGCCCTGTGGGAATGTAGTTGTAACACACACACACACACACACACACACACACACACACACACACACACACACACAAACCCTGTTCCTTCTACTAGGAAGCCAGCATAGAAAACATGGAACTAAGCCCTTGGTCCTTGCAAGTTTGGTCTGGAACACCAAAGGAGAATCTCTGTTAGCTACCCAGTAGTCTATAGGAAAGCCACTTTATGCTCTTGGAAATATTAGAAAGCAGTTGGCAGAGGGGGAAAAAATAATCATAGCACAAGCAGGTAGATAAAGAAGAGAAGATATCAATAAAGAGAAAGAAGAAGATGAAAGTACAAAAGTTCAATTTTCAAAGAGCTTGAGATGTGGGTAAGGATGTTGAGTTAAAACTCTTGAGGTATAAAATATGGCTTTGAATAGTTGTATATGGTATCAAGGCTGAGCCTGAAATACCAGGCTTCTATCGCTGTCTGGCTTTGGGACAATAACTGACTGAGGATGAATGTTGTCTGAACTCCATGCAAACGCAAGGCGAGGTTGGCCCTCAATGAAATAATTTTGGAACTGGTGGAATTACTACATCCTGAACTTTGAGATTCCCAGATTATTCTTGTAAAATAAGTGTAACCATTCCATAAGTATACCTCCCCAGAAGCTGCTGGCTTTACCATGTACCAGCATAAACTTCACAGGGGCCAGTGCTCACCCACGCTAGCCAATGTCACTCTTTGAGAATTTATTCTTTTTTTTTTTATTGTGTCTACATGTGTGTCTTTGTGTTAGTTTGTACATGTGAGTACAGATGCCCCTGGGGCAAAAAGAGGGTACCAGATGCCCCAGAACTGGAGTTACAGGTAGTTGTGAACTGCCCTTATGGGTGCTGGGAAACAAACTCAGGTCCTCGGCAAGAGCATTCTTAAGCACTGAGCCTTCTCTCTGCTCCTTCCACTCACTTCAAATATTTTCCATTTAATATTTCATTCTTGTAACTTCAGTCAGATGATTCTGCATTTTTTCCTGGTAAAGGAAATATGGCGAGCCATACCTAACATTAATCTAAAGGGAAAGGGTCTGCAATGATGGTGATAATTCTGGTTACTTGACTATCAAGGACCAGACTTGAAATATCTGGGCGGGGAGGGCAGCTTTCCCTTGCCTGGCTGTGTTGTCTCACTGTGCTAATGTCCAGTGAATTCTGTTTTGAGTTCAGGCATTTTACCCTGGTCACCCCTTGTTCCTGCCTTTCAGGTTTCTTGAGGCTCTAAGAATGTGTTTGTCCCTGCTTCACAAAGGCCGGCAGAGGAGCAGCTACAGTCAGTACAGTGCCTGGCTGCTTCTCTGCACGGGCCAGCAGCATTCGTTCCTTTGCTAAAAAGGTGTGTGCTCCCCAGAAGCACCTTTCCAGTGGAGGTGTCATCGCTCCGCACTTCCCAAGGAAGGAAAAGAGCTGACTGCTCTCAATCCAAAGTCGGCTCACTGTGCCTAGTGTCCTGGTGCGATGGGCCTGCTGTACTCAGTGTGCTCTCTGCCCTCAGTATCCTTCTTCTCTGCAAGGAAACACGGGGATGGGAACGTAAGCAGGTCGGTGAACGTCTCCTTATTCCTCCAGAAGACGTGCAGGCATCTGCAGTGGAGATGCGGGTCCTCGTGCCCACCACCTGGGTGGGGAGAGCAGAAGGTCTGCCAGCCCCCACTGGACCATCCTGGAGTTAGAACTGAGCTGTACGTCATACCTTCTCACATGGCACATCTTTAGGATACTCTGCTTAGTGAACGTGTCTGCGAAACTTCTAACCTTTCAGCTCTGACTCCTGATAGCTGCCCTCCTCTTTGCCCATTGCTTTTATGTGTTTCCTGCACTGTTGCTGATTTGGTTCTGCTTGATCTCCTAATTCACTTTTTAATTTGGTAAACGCCTTATTTTATGGCGTTTGTTTTTTAACTTTGTTGAAGATAAATTCACCCTATACTTGCGTGGCTCCCTTTACCCATTCGATAAATGCAATTTTAGGGTATGGGAAATGTATAGTAAGTGTTATGCAATTACAAGGTAAATATATGGTATGTTTCTTTTATCCGCTCAGCCTAGTCCTGGGTGACAGAGCAATTATTTTGGACCCATTACATGTGCCTGCCACATAATCTGTTGGGAAATTAATTATGTAGTTAGTTCTTGCCACCTTCCTTTCCCACACACGTTGAGATGACACCTCTTTTAGAATTACTCTGTTTCAAATGATTCCCCTATGTTGAGCTATAAGGGTCATTATCAATCCGCTTCTGGGATGGATGAGCCACACCCACTATGTTTCTGGACAAAAATGTGAGTTCAGTTGCAGCATATCCTGGGGGCTGGGGAAGCATCCACATCCTAAAATTAAACTAACATTTTTATTTTTGCTTTGCCCATGCATTCAATAGGATGGAGTAGGAGAGGTATGGGAGAAACAGCATGTGCCCTCTGAGACAACAGTCCCCTAACAATAAAGTGTTAGAGTCTAGCACTGACTTGGTATCAGAAAACAATTACCATGGACCCAAGAGCCCTTGGCAACCAAGATATTCATGTTTCACATAAAAATTGCTGTCAAGATAATTGTGTATGCTAAGCCAACGTTATTACTATGCTCTGACTCTGAATATTTTTATCTTTTCTCTTTTAACTCATAAACCATATTAGCATCTTACCCTAGACAGCGTTGTGCATATGCATGTGCCCTGAGCCCCACATGAACAGAGAACCCACCCTTTTCTTTGCCATTTGTATGAATCTGTTTTCCCTCAAATAAAAATAAAATATGAAAATGCTTTTTAGGTAACTAAGACTTCTTCAAATAAGTTAAGGTGCTGTTTATTCTTACTAGAGAAAATGTTATGTTCTTTGCAAAATTGATCCTCTGAAAGCCTATTATATGGTAAGCTACCTTAATGCAGTTATATTTGCCTAGCCTCGCTCTGATTTATACAAAGAATTTTAGAAACATGACTATTGTGTGAATGAGAGTCTAACTTGTAGATGGTTTCCTGTGCGGATTCCTCTGAGCAGTATGCTCCAGACTCTTAACAGCATATCATGTCATGTCCTGGGGTGGGTCTATGCCTTGAGCCCATGTTAGCCATTTAGGACTTGTCTTGTGTCTTTCAGGCATTGAGAATGCCAGCGACATTGCTTTGTACTCGGGCTTGGGTGCAGCTGTCGTAGCCGTTGCTGTCCTGGTCATTGGTGTCACCCTCTACAGACGGAGCCACAGTGACTACGGTGTGGACGTCATTGACTCTTCTGCATTGACAGGTGGCTTCCAGACCTTCAACTTCAAAACAGTTCGTCAAGGTCAGCGGCGTAGGTCCCCAACACCTCATCCTCAGAACCATTGGCTGCACTCACAAAGGTGTCCCTATGTTACTGACCCTATGTGAAAGTAGCTCATGGTACTGGGAGCCGCTACCAAATTGTTTCCATTCATTAACACACTAAATTTGATTTTTAAAAATTCATCTTTATCCTCAGCAACTGTGAGGATGTATGGTTATCAATTCATTATTGGCAACATTTCAGGGAAGTTGTTCACCCTTTGACATAGAGCCTTTGACTCACTGTCACTCAAGTTATCCAACTTTATCTTTGAAGAAACCTTATTTTAGTTTATATATTTAATTTTATTAACTAAAATACTGAATCCTAAGGGCTAAGGACACAGCCCTAGGCCACAACTTCACATATACCTTTATTACATTGGTTTTTTTTTTTTTAATTTCTTCAATTTCAAATGAGTAAACAGGGTTTAGAAGATATCTGAGAGGTCAGTTAGATTGGGACAAAATGAAATTCCAGCCTAAATTGCTTTCTGACCAATCTTTTGTTGTGGGGGAAGAAACATTTTTCATGTCAATGCACACAGCAATGCTCTTTTTTTTTTTTTTTTAATTCCAAAACAGAGAGAGTCATTTAGTTTTCTATCATGAACTAGACCTATTCCTGAATACAAGGTGGGGATGAGACACACTTGGTTTTAATTTTAGGCAAAAAAGAAACTGTCTCTCTTCTAAGTAAGAAGCTTTCTGCCTTGACCCTCATTATCCACATTGCCCCCTTTGTTTCTCTTCATTGTGTGAGTATCACCTCCTGTAAGGGTTGAGCAGTTTCTGTGCTCAGCATCTATCAGGTAGACAGGCTGCTGAAGTAGAAACCCACACCTGCTGGAACAAGCACCTGAGACATGACTAGGAGAAACAGGCTTCTCCCCTTGCCTTTTATTTTTGGGCACCTCAGTGTTAAGCTCTTGTGTACAGGTTCACCTGCTTTAAAGTCTATTATAATGGAGTACGAAACCGCTATGAAGCAAAACAGTTTTTCTGAGTCACCGTTTCACAACTATAAAATGGGAACGCTAACATCCTCCTCAAAGTGTTCTTGTGAAAATGAATTTGCCTAGAATAACACAGGGAAGCCCTTGGCATTTGAGAAGAGCTCATATTCCGGTTATAGCTCAAGATGCTCACGTGTCCTCTGGCCATGGGATTGGCAGTGTACTGTGTGGAGCAGCAAAGCCACAGATAGGAGAGGTTGGCTGGTGCCTGGCCTAACCAAGTTTGGGGAACAATGATTTACATACTGATGAGGGAGTGTCCCAGAACATCAATGTGTTATACATCTCTAAAAGAGTAGCCTTCTCCCATCATCTGACCATTCCAGTCTTGGCTAAGAATCTCATAAATCCCATGATACAAGACAAAAACTCTTTGGTTGACTTCTGCTCTCCCCATATCCAATGACAATGAACCTCATTTTTATAGACTGACGCTGACCTCCACTGTCCTTAGGATGATATCTTCATGAGCAACATGCCCAGTACCCCAGGCAGGGGAACATCAAGAATGTGACGCAGAATGTTCTCCTAGTTTTCTTTCTGCAGTAAAGTTGTAACTAAGTACCCCAAAGAAAAGGAATTCAAAGGAAAGGTGGATTATTTTGGTTAACATTTGCAGATGACCATCCATGATTCCTGGGACCTCAGAGTCAGAATTTAAAGCTGCTAGTCACATCCACAGTCTAGAAGAGAAGAACGAATGCTTGTGTTCTTACTTGCTCTCACCCCACTTTCTCTACTCTTACACAGTTCAAGACCCAAACCCTAGCCAAGCGTGGTGGCGCACGCCTTTAATCCCAGCACTCGGGAGGCAGAGGCAGGCGGATCGCTGTGAGTTCGAGGCCAGCCTGGTCTATAAAGTGAGTCCAGGACAGCCAAGGCTACACAGAGAAACCCTGTCTCAAAAAGCCAAAAAAAAAAAAAAAAAAAAAAAAAAAAAGACCCAAACCCAGGGGATGATGATGCTATAGTGAGCAGGTTCTTCCAAATCAATTAACATAACCAAGACAGCTCATGCACAGACACACCCACAGGCTAATCTGATCTTGATAATCCCTCATTGAGACTCTTTTCAGGTGATTCCTTATTGTGCCACGTTGACAGTTAAATTAACAACCATCACAAGTATCGTGGGCATGGTAGAAACTTGCTCAGCAACTGTAAAGCCGTGGGTTCAATGCCCACTGATGCAAAGTAGATAGATAAGAAGATAGAGGAGAGGCATACAGAAAGAATACCATGCTTAGGATAAATGAGGAAAATGGGTTTCTAAAAGAAAGGTAGAGGTAATCAGACATAGAGGGAGAATAATTAGCCATAATTAGTCTTCAATGAATCAGGCAGCCAACATTTTCAACTGTAGATTTGTGCATTTGAGTGAGTATGTGTGTATGTGTTCTCTGTGTTTTTCCTGTCTCTGTTTCTCTCTCCCTCCCTCCCTCCCTCCCTCCCTCCCTCCCTCCCATCTCTCTCTCTCTCTCTCTCTCTCTCTCTCTCTCTCTCTCTCTCCCTATCCCTCTCTCTCTCTCTCTCTCTCTCTCTCTCTCTCTCTCTCTCTCTCTCTCCCCCCCTCTCTTTCTCTCATTATAAGGCCCAGGACTTTACCTAGGCTAGGCAAGCTTTCTACCACTGTGCCACGCCCTTAGTCTTGTAGATACTTCTCTATCCAGGTATTCTCCATATCTATGCTGTCAACATTTCAGAACTAATTCTCCCCATAAGCTAAGCAAGTCTTTTAAAAGTATCAAAAAATTGAACTTCAAAAAGTGGGGGTTTGTGATCAAATAGCCAGGAGATTTGGGGATATGAGTTTTGAAGTCTCCATGGAAACAGTTGTTTCAAGCCCTTTTCAAATGTGTTGTCTTCTTCAGTCCCGCTTTTTCCTTGGGAAGAACACAGACATGAGTAAGGTCATCATCTATTGAACTCAGTGTGGTTCTGTTAAAAAAAAGACTGCTTGATGTAGCTGCATCTCAGCACAACAGCCCTGAGATGGAAAGGGGGGCATCATCAAAGGGCCATTAGAGCTGATTTGTCTCATGTTTGTTTGTTTTCTCTGCACTTCTTAGTTCTTAGCACATCCCAGCAAAGGTTGGGAAAAGGCAAGGTGAAAGATACCCTCTCGGCACAGCTACAATCTAGGAAAATAGAAACACCATAGAGACTAATCCAATACAGCCTAGAATTGAAACATTTTCAAAAATACCATATTTGAAACATTTTTTCCTCAGGTCCCAAAGGGAAATTGTTTAATATGATTTGAGTTTCAATTTGAGCTGTTGTATTGACGAACTGATAGGCCTGGGAGGCTGGGGAGGGAGGGTTATTCTGTTATTTACTAATGAATGGGATTACTTCATCACAAGAAAATACCACAGCCTTTTTAAAATCTGTCTTGGGAAAAAAAATTGTGAACCCAACAGATGACTAAAGCACCACCTCAATTTCTCCTGGCTTTATGAAGATTGTTTTGTTCCCTTGTTTTAAGCCAGAAAGGCTACCTTTCTGAGATGCTCCCTACGTACAAGCCAAGCTACTGTCTACTTCCACGTTCTTCTTCTCACAAAGTGACATATGCAATGTTCAAGGACATTGGCTTCTCAGACATAGATTCACAAAGTCCCCTGAACTATTTGCTCCAAAGAACATTTGCTCCTCCAGCTCCTAGAGCTGCTCAGAATTCCACAAGAAATTTTCCACAGCCTTCATGGGCTCTTGTAAGCAGCGCTAAGAGTCACTACACGGTGGCATCTCCTACTATTTAAAAAGAACAGATGTTATTTTGCTCCAGATCGGATTGCAAAACATCTCTCTGGTTTCTTTTCTTTTCTTTTTCTTTTTTCCTTTTTTTAACCTTTTCTTTGCCAGTTAAAATAATCAAAAACTACTGCCTGAGGCAGCTGCCCTAACGCAGTGTCAGGAACGCTTGCCTTGAAAAGGAGTCAGGCATGTAAAGAGCTCTGGATGGACATAGCATTTGGAGAATGACCTGGAAGGCCAGAGGTCCCCATCCCCACACACTGGCATGGCCCCATCCAAGTTAGTTGGGACAGCTAATGCCAGTCAGGACCTGCTGATGCCCATGCAGGGTATTTTCCTCTTAGTAGAGGCAACTTCAGAAAGAGCAATGGAGGTGTCGTTTAGTGTCTTGAGTGACAGATCAATTTTTTCTCACCAGGAAATTCTCTACTCCTGAATCCGGCCATGCAGCCAGACCTGACTGTGAGCCGGACATACAGTGGGCCCATCTGTCTGCAGGATCCACTGGACAAGGAGCTCATGACGGAATCCTCACTCTTCAACCCTCTCTCTGACATCAAAGTCAAAGTTCAGAGTTCATTCATGGTCTCCCTGGGAGTTCCCGAGAGAGCTGAATACCATGGCAAGAATCACTCGGGGACTTTCCCCCATGGCAACAACCGTGGCTTTAGTACAATGCATCCCAGAAACAAAACACCATATATCCAAAACCTGTCATCACTGCCCACAAGGACAGAGCTGAGGACAACTGGTGTCTTTGGCCATTTAGGGGGCCGCTTAGTAATGCCAAATACAGGTGGGTGGTAAGTGTGTGTTTGCATATTTTCCCTTGTTTGTGTAAATACTTTTATAAGTATGAAATGATCCTGTTTCATTTTTCAAGAGTGCAGCAAAGGCCAGGGGCTAGCTACACTTGCTCTTTAAAATTCAAACATTAGTTCCAGGACTATGCCGTATACACAACTAATCTCGAAGTGTGTTTTTTCCTCCTTTATGTTTTAAGAGAGGAGATTTTTTTTTCTGGATATTTGAGATCCCTGGCATAGATCCATTTCAAAATGGTGTCCTAGCTAGAGCTTGATCTTCAGGGTTGCTGCCTGAGATGGAAGTAGAGGGAAAGGACTCAAAGTCACGGCAGCTAGATGGTGTGGTGAGTCACGTGGTGGGTAGGTGGACATGCATGTTTTTACACAGAAATATGAGCATCAAGTGCGTGCTCAAAGAGTGGAGATGACCAGATGTTTATCTCATGGAACGAAATCTGTGAGAGGTTCGGTCTCAGACTGTGACCCCAGCTACCTTACCTGTCCGGTGGTTTAGACTTGCAACTGAGCTCTCTCTTAGCTTGATAGATGTTATCTCATTCGGTCTCAGGTTAGTTGCGTCCTCTAACACACAGTTTCAAAATATACCTTATTTCTGAAAAAAAAAATTAGCCTCATCTATAGCCCTAATAATTATGATGTCCTCCAATCTTCCTTGTCAGGCTTGTAGGGCACAGTAGAATTTTTGTTTCCAGTACGTCGGAGCGTCCCATCTGAGTATCAATATATGATGTCGCTCTAACTTGTGGCTCTAGGGCATAAGTGACCAACAGGAAACTTCTTGTGGAAGAAAGTAGCCAGTCATATTTTATCCTATGTATTGTTAAAGAAAAGTGGAACATGCACACCTTGTCCTACCAAAGACTAGGATGTGAAATCAAAATCATATGAAGCCACCTGGTCACCATGACTTTATCTTGGCTCCGCACCCATAATCTTATCTTCATTTATTAGAGAATTATGTGTGCAGGGTATATACGTGCCTATGTTTACGTATATTGAGCGAGTGCCAAGACCAAATCATTCATTGCCCTTTGTCCACTTAATTTTCATCAAAGAAAACATGGAAATGAAAACCAGGCTGAACAAGAGATGTTTCTCCTCTGAGCATATACAGGGGGAAGAGGTCCCCCTCAGTCACAGTCATAGGGAAAGGGAGTAAGGGGAAAATGGGAGGGAGGGAGGAATGGAAGAATACAAGGCATGGTGTAATATGAATAAATTAAAATATATTAAATAATAAAATAAAACAAGTTGCAGAAATTTAAAAAGATAGAAACATTCATGTTGAAAACAAAAGTTCTGTTAGCTTGTCAGCAATTCCTGCCTAGTTCCACCGTGAACGGGATGTTTTCAAGTCTCCTGACAAGAACCACTGGCCAAGATTGAGGCTGCACATTGCAAATGAGTTTTAGGGAAAATAAGTGTGGGGAATTGAAATGTGTCCCTTGTTATTTGCAGGGCATAAATGCAGACTATGCCCTGGGGAATGGAAGTGTACAGAAAGCATGCCACAGAAATTAGATTGTTCTAATGCCATCCATCCTGAATTGCCAGGTGGGGTCCTCTGGGAGTCATTTATTATGCAAAATATCAAAGTAGAAATTCAGACAGGTGGTTCTATTGTATCAAAAAAATTTTTAAAAAGCTGTCAGAGTAGCAGGTGGTGCCAGGGGGCTGCATTTTTTTTTAAAATTAAAGATAACTGGTAAATGACACGTTAGAAATGGAGACTTCCTCAAGGGACCATAGGCATAAAAGCATCCCGCGGTGATTTCATTTTCATAATCTGCAACTTGCTAATGTCCCCAGCTCTGCAACCCTTGACCCTTTGGTTAACTCTCATCAACTTCCATGTGCAATCCAATGTGTGTTCGATTAGGAAGTATCTATGAAGGCTAATATAAATTATGATTGAATGAGAGTAAAAACGTACAAAGAGCCAGTGAGTGGGCTTCTTGATTCAAGTTGAATTTAGCAATATCATGAGTAGTACTAAACATAGAGACTTAAGCTTACTTGAAAGAAATGGGACAGGACAGGCTCTACAAACAGCCCCAGGCGGCGATGCTCCACACAAGGCAATGTAACTCAGAGTGTGGTCTTACACTAAGAATTTTGAATCCTTCACATACATTTTCATACCCTTGATATGCTTACTTTGTGTTGGGCACTGTGCTAAGCATCACAGATGTAACCTGGCACGGCTGCCTGGTTGTCTACTGAGCTTCTACAAATAAGACTTCATGTTTCTTTGTCAACAAGGCATAGAGACCCTGAAGAAGAAGGAAGAGAGAGAGAAATCCCAAACTAAGACAAGGCAACATATTAACCCCCCGAATGTCCCAGGTTACAGGCTGTGCTCAATACCAGGAAGGTATACTTAAAGTGGAGAGCATAGCATTTGGCAGTTACAGTGAAGAATAGAACATGGAAGAGACATCTGATTGGAGGGCCCCAAGCATGTCAATTACAGTTATGCTATTCTTGATGTGAAAGTGCAGAAAGTAAATGCATCTCCTTACTGAAAAGCTGTGAACAGGGCTTTACTGTGCCCCATTCTTAGTTCCAGAGAAAGATATTAATGATTGCTAGCACATGCTACTGAATAATGCTGTGAATGTGAATCACAAATACCTTGGTTCACAATAAGTCTCACGTTCCTTGACTCTGTAGCTGCGAACACACAGAGAGAGAAACAGGAAAGCTTGTCAACAGCAACCTGCAAACTTCCTCTGCAATTACCTCTAACAAAAGGAAAAAAGGTGAAAGCTGCATTATTCAAAACATAGGAGGAAGCCTAGAGATTTTGTTTTGTGTGACACTCTTACTATTTTTTAGTTCATATTTTTTTCTTATAAACAAAAATCACATTACAGAGACTCCCAGCTTTTTCCAGATCTCTCTCTCTCTCTCTCTCTCTCTCTCTCTCTCTCTCTCTCTCTCTCTCTCTCTCTCTCTCCAAAGGAAAGTGCTTTCTTCATAGCCACAAATAGGAAATTGGGGACATTTCAGGTACAGTGGTGTGGCTTTACAACGGCACAGGCACAGGGATGGTTAGGTCACTGTCTCTCCCTTAACTCTTCTTCCCAACTGCTGTGTACAAATTTGAAAGTCAAATAAATTGGAGAATGACCCAGAGTGTTTCAAAATTTGTCAGATACGTGTTGTTGGGTTTTTTTCCTATTTTCTTCTAAAATGATGCAGCAGTTCACACAGCACCTTCCTTAACTTACTTGTAGATGTAGCTTGTAAGACAATTTCCTCCCAGGTTCAAGGGAAGCATTAGTTTTCCCATCCCACCAGTCACCTTTTCCAGAATTGAGAGCAAGATATATTAAATTTTAAAGAAAGTTCTTGGGGTATATTTTGCAGTGCCTAGCCTTAGGACAGCAAGTCTTTTAAGAGAGCTAGATGATTCAGCCAGTAGGATTTCAGATAAAATTGAGCATTAAATATGTTCATTTTTGAGTCTGATACAGAGCAAGACCTCCTCCACGTTTTTAGAAGTCTTCAAAGTTTGGTGTTTATAAATTGTAAATTGGCAGGGGCAGCTCCTTTGTGTAGGCATCTATAAGGTGCCCAAATAACATGCTTCAAAGTAATTGGGCTATCTCTGAATGACCTCTTGGCTTTTTCTTAGGGGTAAGTCTACTCATACCACATGGAGCCATCCCAGAGGAGAATTCTTGGGAGATTTACATGTCAATCAACCAAGGTGAACCCAGGTAAGAGACACAGAAGGCTAGCATACTAATGGTACCTTGGATGTCCAGTGGAACTTCTGCAGAAAATCTGAATTTATTGTTCAAATGAGACAAGGAGGTCTGAGGATGAGGCAGTGATTATCAAGGGAATACAGGCCTGTGTTTCGCCTTAAGGTTATCACCATCCAACCACGAGGGACCAAGTGGGAAACAGCGAGCTGGTAGTCATCAGATGCACAAGCAGGAAGTGTGCTTAAACTGCCCCACATGCTCCCCTGCAAAACAAGATTAAATTACCCCTGCAGGCGCTGTTTGGCATGAAGTGCTATGTGCACTAATCACATGATGAAGTCATGACTCCTCAGGGTCAGCAAAAGACCTGCCCCACACAGGCTGGGAGTCAGCTCCTTAGATGATTTTCCTAAGTATAAAAAAAATAAATGTGCTCTTCAACAGCTTTCAGGTCTGACTGATTTCAGCCGTGTTAAATTCAATTACACAAACAAATACAAATCTTGTCACATATTCTTTTTAATGAAAGTAGCAGGTTATTTTCTTAGGGCAGCTATAATATTGGTAGAAATGTTGTTTTCTTCCATACAAGATAAAGCTAGCTCCTCTTTAGAAAGCAGTTTGTCTTCTAAACTGGACACATACCACATCTTGGTTATTTTAAAATAGATTTTTCTGTTGTTGTTGTTGTTGTTGTTGTTGAGTATAGACGACATGAAAGAAAAGCACTGGGAAGAAAAAGAGCCCCCAAAGTGGATGATTGAAACAGATTTTGATAGTTATTTATATTAAAGGACTTTTGGGTACCCAGTGATTCTAACTAGCAGTCCTATGGATCTGTTTTTTGTTTGTTCCTTGTTTGTTGTTTGGTTGGTTGGTTGGTTGGTTTTTTGTTTTGGTTTTTTGTTTTGTTTTGTTTTTGTTTTGTTTTTCAAGACAGGGCCTCTCTGTGTAGCCTTGGCTGTCCTGGACTCACTTGGTAGAACAGGCTAGCCTCAAACTCACAGCGATCTGCCTGCCTCTGCCTCCTGAGTGCTAGGATGAAAGGCGTGCGCCACCATGCCTGCCTTGTTCCTATGGCTCTTAAGAAGACTGGAAGACAGTTTTCTGCTAGCTGGTTGTAGGCATGGCTGTCAGGCTCCACATGTAGCTGTGCTATGATGGGCCCTTGTAGCACATCCTCAGTCGTGTACAGAACGGCTTGGATCTTTTCCTCCGCCCCTCTAAAGGTGCATGTCTTAATTAACTCCAGTGGGCAGATGTTGGAAACAGAGCTTGGGTTTGCTTTGGCATGCAGTACCAGGCATTGAACCCAAGCACTGAAGAATGCTAGGCAAGTGCTGAACCAATGAGCTGTATCCCCCTCACAAGGAACAGAGAGCACATTGAAGAGTTTCTATACCGTCTTAGGTAAGCTAGTCACTTAGATGGAACATTGAAGTTCTTTTTTATCCCTAGATTTTTTTTTAAAGGATGCCTGTTTGGGATTGAGGTCCCTGTCTGTTGCCTATTACTTTTCAAACTCATAGTCCTGTGAAAGCCAAGAACAAGCATCCCTCAACACCCACAGAAGATTGCTTCCAGGCCCCTAAAAGGACACCAAAATCCCAAGATGCTCAACTTTCCTCATATAGAGTGACACACTACCTGCTTTTAACCTATGCACATTCCCAAGCAGGCTTTAAATCACTTCTAATTACTTATAATTCCTGGTACTACACTGTTCTGAGAATACAACTCTGCCCATATTCAGTACAGATGGAATATATCTGGTCTGAGGTTGCTTGTCTGCAAATGTGGAACCAGAGGACACAGAGTGCTTACTGGATAAGTTAGAATCAGTCTGTCTTCCCTGAGTCATGGCCTCCTGCCAACCCTGACTGCCATATCTTCTCCCTTTATTGGAATGTATGTTCCGAGCCTATATGCAGCTTATCCTGCTCAAACCCATCCCCAGTATCTTCCGCCTCATTATATGAGAGCCTGCCTAGGGCTACACCTAATATACAGCTTATCCCCCATCTCAGTCTCTGTCTCCATCCCTTTCTGGAAGTTGCCCCTTCTTAAGAGGTCAGAAGAAATATGCCAACATGCATCAAGTATATGAGGCCTTAAAATGCTAAACAACAGGCAACACAAAAACGGAAAGGAATGCTTGCATAGAGTAACCTGCAATTTTAGAAAAGAGATAACATTGCCTATGAACTTACAGAGTCCAATAACCTTGAAAGGCAGGCTGACCTAGTGAGGTCACTTTAGGGGCCACCCTTTTCTTTTCAAATTCCATGCTATCCAACTGGATTTGTCAATCTATGATCTGTCCTATGTGCTTCTTGCTGCTGTCTGTGGAGGTGGATACAGACAGGAACCTTGTCTCTAAGGTTTGACATCTCTTAGCTATGTACTTTCCTATCTGTGAACTGTGGCAAGAAGTACATGCTCTCTCTCTATGCCCCCTTTCAATGCGTGTACCCTGCTGATGTGCTCTGGTGGAGTGGTTGCTCTCGGCTGCAGGCCATTTCTACTTCCTTTATAATCCTTACTCCCCTTTGAGTGACACCAAACTTTTTCAAAATGCTGAAAATAGCAAATGCCTTTCTGCTCCCCTTTTTTGTTGTTGTTATTTGTTTGTTAAGCTGGGATAAATTTTTCTGTCTAAGCCAAGAAGCTGCTTTAGATCTCTGTTCTTTAGCTTTTAATCTTCTGACTAATCAGGAAAAGGCCATTGTAGTGTCTTCCTCTGTAATATCACTTGAAAACCCATTTTCATTTTATGCCATCCATCTGTCAGCGTAAACTTGCCTCTAAATCCAGCACAGAGTGAGAATGTACGGGCCCCCATTTCACTCATCCCATCTCTTTTGTTTTGGGGGTGTTGAGTTGGATTTGTTGATTCCACTTCCCCACACAGAACACAGCAGGATCCCACAGATATCTTTGTGCTAAAATTAGATTTGCGGCCACCATGCCTCTCTCCTTACCATGCATTTCCGGTGTCCCTCTGGAAGTGCCATCCCCAGTGTAGCAGGGGATGGCTCAGGAGAACTCTGATATGATTGATCTAAGCTTTCTGCCTGATTGCTACAGCCACGTAGAGGGTAATAAAAACACAAAACAGCCCTTCTATTTGAGGAATCTCACAGGGCTCCACTTCCATGCTTTGTGGGTTGTGCAGCGGCAACAGAAAAGACCAAGAGAGGATTTTTCAAACCCCCAAATCTGCCTCCTTCTGCTCCCCACAACCACCACTGCCAGGTGATACAAAGTGATATACCTTCTCCAACAAAGACACACCTCCTAATCCTTCCCCAACAGGCTCATCAACTGGGGACCAATTATTCAAAGATATATGTCTATGGGGGCCTTCTCAATCAAAGCACGACAGTCCTCAAAAGGCTTTAGGATTGGAACACTTTTGGTTTTTGGTTTTCATGGTAGGGATATTCACTGTGTGGCATCGCAGTAAAAGGAGTCATAGAAATAATGAAAATAGAAAAGGTCTTTAATGCATTGTAAGGGCAGACTTAAAGACAAGGAGGTCTGAAAGGGAAGGAGGGGGAAGAGCTGCTTCCTGGAGATGTCTGTCATTGGAGTGCAGTCTTAAAAGACTAGAGAATGGTTTGAGCAGTATTTTTCTCTCTAGGGAAAGTTTCTGATGGCTGTGTATACATGGATATGTGTGTGAGGAGAAAGTCCTAAAGAGGGGTAGGTCTAGAGCTGTTTGTCCCTGAATTGAGTCACTCTGATTTCAGAGCACTGTTTTGAATAGCTTTCTTCCATCTGCACAGCAGCCTTGCCACAGATGCGGGAAACAGAGTAGAATGGCCTGTCCTCAAGAACAGGGCCTAGTGTGGTCCCTATAAAGTGAGTGGTAGCAATAGCAGAGCTTCAAAGGAGCTGGTTTCTGGATCAGTACTGCACATCATCCAGCCCACAAGCTCTGTGCACGCAGTGACACCAGCTGTGGGTCTCAGATAAGCTTCTAAATTTTCATTAAGTACACTTGGGTTTAGGTGTCTGCTTTGTTTTCTTTTACATTTTCTTAGGTATCACTGGTGGGTGAGCGATTTCATCCCTTCCAGAATGACCAACTTCTGATCATTCTGTTAAAGTTAAATTCAGATATTCAAATAAAAGAATTCCATGCCACAGCCCTTTCTAGCCATCCTACAGTAAGGACATTGCATGTCACATTGGACCACTCCTCACCCAGCTCTCTGCAGCTCATCCCATCCATGCCCGGAGAGTAGAGAACTGGACCAGAAAATTATTATGGGAAGCTTTCTTCTGAGAAGCAATAAAATGAAACCAAAGGCAAACATTCATTTCTTTTTCCAATTACACTGTCATGTGGATATCCCAGACCAAATGCTTAGACCAGCATCAAAATGTAAGTGATCTTGCTGAGAGCTTCACAAAAGGACACATTTTGACATGTGGGCTCAGCACAGATAGAGTAGTTCAACCATTTTGTTTACTAGGTTTTTTTGTTGTTCTTGTTTTGTTTTATATCAAATGATGTCATCTACCTAGTGGGTACAAAGACTGGGAAGTTTAATAACTAGATCATATGAAACACCTTTTAAAAAGATACATAGGTAGTAGGTGTTAATTTTAATAACAGGGTGTAAAATTACACCAAATGCCAGGAAGACACAGGGAACTCTGGAAATCTAATAAAGGAAGATGGACTTCCTTTTTCAAGATGAGCTTCTATCATTCTGTCAACAGCTTTATGTGGGCTTGATTTCACAGTAGACACACATACATATACACATGTGCGCACACACGTGCACACACACATGTACACACACATGTATACACACATGTTTTTGCATATGTACATATGCACACATTTATAAATACATGCATATACCTCCTCCTAGATGATGCTTTACAGAGACTGTACTGAAATTTTTCTTTAACCTTCTTTGGGATGACCTTATGTTTAGAAGGGTGAGAAGAAAACGTGAATGTATTAATCTTTTATCAATGAGATTACAGGAAAGGCCAGCTGGCCTTTTACAGAAATAGAGGTTTGTGACATGCTACGCTTTGTGTGTGTGTGTCAGACAAATATTGGAAGCTCTTCTGATAGAGGAGAACCTCCCACCCTAGTGCAAGGCTAAACCATACATCATTCTGTGGCCTCGTTTTCTCAGAAGATAAGAAAGTCTTGATCCCAGATTACTACAAAGTACAGTAGTCCCCATCTGACCTTAACCTCTTGACTCAGGCTAAGATCACTTGCCATTCACTGGCCCTGATACCAGGGGGCTGGTCAGGATGATGCTGATTCTGCTGATGCTGAGAAGGAAGTCTGGCTAAGCACTCCCAGGCTGATCCAGTCTTGGTGAATTCACTCTCAGCTGAAGCTATCCCTCTCTCTTTAGAGGTAAAATAAATCAGAGACATCTCATGGAAAAATATTGTGGATGTGTAGAACAGATTCCGTGACTGGAGATGTTAAAGCGCTTTAGTCAACAGTTATGAAGTGCCCGGTTTGTTCAGTATTATGGACCTAGGAGAACTAATAGCACATACAGAAGTGGAAGAGAAAAGGTCTTCTTATACCACACAGAAGAGTTTGGAACCTAGTGTGTTCCTTGTTTGTTTGTCTGTTTCCTTGTTACTTGTGGAACCTACAGAGATTAGACAGTTATTGTCAAATACCCCAATCTTAGATTTCAAGGATTTGCTAGTCACAGCACCAAGGCCAACTTCCCAGTTCCATGTACACCCCGCCAGGAGACAGCATCTCATCCTGGAGTACCGCAGGGCCCCTACCATGCACACACCACATCTCCTCCCTTCCTGTTGATACAAGAATACAACTAGAGGGAGAAAAATAAATAAATCACATCTAGGGAAACATAATCTCAAAGAATGTTTTCTCTTGCCCTCTCCAAAGACCCAGTGAGAATTGGCTATAAATTTAGAGTTGTGTATAGGGAAATGGCATTGGTAGTTGTTCTGATTGCATGCCAGTTTCTCTGCCCATTCCACGCTACCAGGATTAGGAGGGGGGGACCTTTGGGGATATTGGGCATGGTGATTGCCCTAGTTTTCTCTCTGTTGCTGTGACAAGACCATAGCCAAAAGCAACGTGGGGAAGTAAACGTTTTGTCTTGCACCTCTCAGGTCACTGTCCATCACAGAGGGAAGGTGGGGCGGGGACTGAAGTAGAGACAAAGTATTGCTTACTGGCTTGCTTCCCTTGCCTTACTCAGCTTGCTCTCCTTGTACCATCCAAGACCATCTTCCCAGGAATAGTGCTGTCTCTAGTATGGCAGGCCCTCCCACATCAATCATTAATCAAGACTTGCCTACAGGCAATTTAATGAAGACATTTTCTTAATTGAGATTCCTCTTCCCAGATAATTATAGTTTATGTCAATTTGGAAAAAAAAACCAGCAACTGGGACAGTGGCAAAGCCAAGGGAAAGGGGATAATTTCCAGGCTCCATGTTCCCAAGACATGAGGTGAGCCATAGCTCTGAGGTATGGGTCACACCATTTTCCAAGCTACTGCAGTGTGAGGGGACAATGTCTCAGGAGGAGCTTCCACCAACAGGCGCCACAGGGGTCTGCTGGTGCTTACATACAACTGTTGGCAAAAATAATTGTCCAGTTGTCTCTGCAAATGCCCTGACAGACACACCTACAATAGTTGTTCCTTTCTAACTGCCTGAGTGTTTCTTAATCAAACCAAGTGGACCCTCAAAACACGCTCCGCGCACACGTGTGTGTGTGTGCACATGTTTATGTCTATGTATATTGGTAGTCATTATTATCATGCAGTTGAAAAGTGAAACCAGGGGCTGGAGAGATGACTCAGAAGTTAAGAGCACTGCCTGCTCTTCTAAAGGTCTTGATTTCAATTCCCAGCAACCACATGATGGCTCACAACCATCTACAATAAAATCTGATGCCCTTTCTGGCCTGCAGGTGTTACATGCAGGCAGAATACTGTGTACATAATAAGTAAATCTTAAAATAAATAAGTAAATAAATAAAAACGAAGCCAAATAGAACAAAATCCTAAAAGTGAAAGGATAAGGAAGGAGACATAAATATGAATTACTTCTCCAGTAGAGTTGCCTACTCCCTGAAGGAGTGAGAGGGGAAGTGATTTGATTTTAAGGACTGATGAGGCTCTAGATTGGGAAACCTGGTAAGAGTCATTTTTGGAAGTTTTATGTACTGCCTCATGCCCACTGACCCCAAAGTGCAACCCTACATCGTACAAGTGACCTCCTTGTGGGGTTGTTGTTGGTGTCGTTTTTTTCTCCCTCTATACAGTACCAATTTGGACAATAAAATTATAGCCACTCTACAGTTAAGTGTTCTTTTCTCTCTAATCATGAACATTTAAATCCATTCTCTAATCTGCATATAGAGGTCAAGGGAGAGGTGGTAAGAGAGACTAGGGAGGGGTGTGTGTGTGTGTGTGTATGTGTGTGTGTGTGTGTGTGTGTGTGTGTGTGTGTGTGTGTGTGTGTGTGTGCGTGCGCACGCATGCTGAAGGATATGGAAGGTTTGAAGATATTGCTCAAAACTCTGGCTTGGGACCTGATGATTAATTAGAACAGAGAGATTTGCCAACTGAAGATCACTTGACAGTTTCTGATAATAGTCGCTCTAGAAACAACTTCGGATTTGTTTCCAGGGAATAAACATAGCTCTCTAACTTATAGGGAAAAAATGATGGGGGGGGGAGAGAGAGAGAGAGAGAGAGAGAGAGAGAGAGAGAGAGAGAGAGAGGAGAACAAGAGAGAGAGAATACATAAAAGGGAGTAGAAATAAACAAGCAATGTAATCATGGTAGGGGGCAGGGATGGGAGGACGTAGTAAAGTAAAATTTTGGTTCATCCTCAAGCCGCAGGAAATGGCAGTATTCTGACCTACAAGCATGAAGTGAGGATGTGGAGTGTAGAGTCTGTTTCCCTACTCCATTGAAGGTAAAATATCCTGCCTTTCTAGGTAAGAATCTACCTGTCATCTTGAATCTCATCGAATTTTACTAGTGACATGCAATACTTTTCAAGATTTTATTGCTAACTTAGGCATTGACATTGCATGAGAAGGAAAGAATCGTCAGAAATTAATTGACATGGTAGACTGAAGGGGGGCACAGAAATTCAGACTGCTTGGGTTCTAGTTAGCCTCATCGAGAGCCACGATAAACCTGAGCAAATCATTCTTTTTCTCTACATCTTGTTAAGTAGTTTCAGACTTGGATAATATAGTAACTTTCTATATAAGAAGTCCATTTAAAACTATAAGATACCATTTTCTTACTCATTATGTGCAAACAGAGTTCAAAGCTAGGGCCTCGAACATGCTAGAGAAATACTCTACTGCTGAACTGCATGATGTAAATGTTGCTATTTCCTTAGATGAGGAGCTGAGATGAGAGCTGTTCCCAAGCCTTTCTGGGTCTTTCTGAATCTTGCTGGCTGGTTCAACTCAGTTGTTCTAGCCCAAACACCTCTCCAAGCTGACTGATTCAAACTGGCTTCTTTTGGCCTCTGACTAAATTGCTCTGCCTGGCCTCAAACAAATTCTGGCCATATCTTCTAGTCTTCTGGCCCGTTCTGTCTTCACCAAGTCTACCTCGTTCTCCTTGCAACCAGTCTCTATGAAACCGACCCAGATAAAACTCTCAGTAAAAAATTCTATCTCTCCCTGCACCTCTGCTCATAAGTAGCCTCTCTTTCCTGTCCTGTTCTCGTGAAGGTTGGGCATATCCTATCTCCCACTCATTCTGTCAGATCCTTCTCCGATTCATCACTTTGTCTGCCCCTCAATTAGACATCACTTTCAAACATGGCTGCTTCCTTCTATAAAGTAACCTTACCTCCATTGTTTAGTATTAAAGATGTCTACTAAGAGTATGTCTATATTCCAGCCAGATCATACTGTAATCCAGAGTGTGTCGAGGTTCCAGACAGAACACATAGACCTAGAAAGTCTTTGGATGCGATCCCTTGCCAGAGCAGCCATGTTGCTGGATTAAAATTCGTCTACATTTCAAGCCCTCTTTTTATTTTTCGTTTTGAAGTAGCATCTCATTATCAAGATTGACCTTGACCTTGACTCCATAGACCAAGCATACTTTGACTACTGACATTCTTGCCTTATCTTCTATAGCAGCTGGAATTACATGTCTGTAGTCCAGGAAGACCCCATCCTGGTTTATGTGCATGTGTAGAGTCATGTTCCTGTGAATGTGTGTGTGTATGTACACATACATACGTCTTTCCTCATGTGGAGACCAGGTGTCAGTATCCAGTGTCTTTCTCAGTTGTTCATGCCTTGTTTCCTAAAACAGAATCTCTCACTGAACCCAGAGCTCATTAGTTCTGCAAGCCTGTCTGACCTGCAAGCGCCAGGCATCCTCCTGTCTCTGCTTCCTTGGCTTTGAGACGACAAGTTCAGGCCATTATCCCTAGTGTTTATAACTTGGGTCCTGTGGATCTGAACTCAAGTCCTCATGCGTGCACCATAAGAATTTTACTGACTAAACTACCTCCTGCAGCCCTAATTGTTCTTTATTTCATAAACAACAGATGCTCTCTGACGGTTCTAGTTGTCTTCATGATGCCTCCGCACTTGTGGGCTTAAAACAATTACAGTGCAGATGTTAGTGGTTCACTCTCAAGACCCTTGTAAAACTACAGCCAACTCCCTCCAATGCTTTTGAGTTTGTCACCATTTCTGATAATTATCTTCTCTGTCATTTATACATGAAACATCTACTGTATAATTCCGAACAGTGAAATCCTGGTGGGCTGGTGCTTGGATTAGAAGATGAGTCACTAGTCTAGCAGGACAGCTGTCTTAGGTCACCTTGAACACGCTGTATCCCAGTCCACTCCCAGGCTTTCTTTGCTTGCTAGTGATGGATGAGAATGCAGAACTTGTTTCTCTTTGCTCAGGGCTTAGACCAGGGTTTGAATTCACTGTATTGCTTTAAGTGGGTTTCAGAACAGTTTTAGTGGGTGCATCAAATTGATGGCATGTTCCTATCCCTTCTGAGAGATTTGCCATTAATTAACTCCACAACGAGGCTAGGGAACTGCTGAGGAAAGGTGATTCCTAAGTAACACAACAGAGCAGGACTCTGCCGGTGCCAGGGGAGTAAATTGCTGCCATTTGGGAGCTACAGTCATTCAGGCTACCTTGCCACACGTTGTAATAAAAGGAGCAATTTATCAAATAGTATCTTAATGGCTGAGAGAGGTTAATGCACGTTAGTGGAAGATTATACTCTTTCCCCAGTAAAATCAAGATGATTTCTTCACAAAGTCATTCATGTTGGAATATAATGCCAAAATGAAATACAGAAAAAAAGCAAAAAAAAAAAAAAAAGAAAGAAAGAAAGAAGAAAAAAAAAACTTCATGCACCTATTGTCCTTTTAAGATTTGCTTTTTTTCCCCCAGAAAGGATTTTCTCCCCAAACCAAGCCCTGCTTTCTTTTCTGACTCACACCCCCCTCAGTCTACAAGCACACCTCAATACAAATTGCCGTCATTTTAATCAAAGTGCATTTGAAGCCCAAGTGGGCTCACAATGGGAAGTGATTAGAGTGGTCCAGGGGAGTCTTTAATTAAAGATGCCATTGACAAGATAACAATAGTTTTGAATGCTGTTAATAGAGCAAAGGAGAAAGTACACCTTAACTCAATAAAGGGAAAGTCACTGGTTCATGGTTTTGATTGCACATTGTGAGCAGGCACCACATACCATAATTATTTTTATTTGTATGGCCATCTCTTTTATTGCCCATGCTGGAAGTAGAAATAACCTGTCCTATTAAGGTATTTAATATATATCATCTTCTCCACTTCGCATAGTTATAGTCTAATAAAAATGCCAGAAGAAGACAGCCGCCCTCAGTAAGGCTATCTCTGTGCTGCTAAGAAGATTCACACAGCCCTTGGAAGACATGAACCATTCACCTTCTAGCTCCCTGGGCAAAGCCTTTAAGCTAAACCCCCATACCCTCCCAGGTCTCCATGAGGCTATATGCAGACACAAAGTTACTTCTCTGGATAATGGAGCGGAGCTTCCAGTAGCTGCAGCATTGAAACCCTGAAAATGAGCAACACCTTGATTAGTTAAGCCATATCTGAGAATAATGCCGGCCAGGGAACAGGGGATTACAACATACAAATACGTTGGACAATAACAGACTGGCTCCCTGAAGATGCTCCATGCTGCTTCCTAGGACCTGGGCATGTTTTTCCCTTTTGCCAAAGGATTCTGCAGGTACGAGTAATGTTAAAGGCCTTGAGAAGCAAAGATACTGCAAAGGAGCCAGATGAGCACAATGAAGGGTCTTAGGAAGGCAGGAATGACAAAGTCAGGCAGGTCTGAGAGTGTCATGCTGCTGGCTAGCAGGTTGAAGGACGAAGGGACAGACCTTGCCTCAAGACATACCAGAACCCTGCAGCTGGAAACGGCCAAGAAATCCTTTCAGCTTAGTGGGATCTCTGCTATTCAGACCTGTAAGAAAAGCTTGTTTCCAGTCATTTGTGCTACAGCAATAATAGGACAGAAACTTAAACCTCTATGTGATCTCTTCCCGAATCCTAATATTCTGTCTTCCCAAGGCGTCCTCTGGTGTAACAACTCTCATGCCAGAATTTACTTACAACCCCAGCTTTTGGGATGAAGTGTTTAATTCTGATGTTCATCACTTGCCTTCTATGCATAAAACCCTGGCTTCTATCACTAGAGCTTCCTAAAATAAAATTTTAGGCTTGAAAACTGTTTCCCGCAACCCGCTCCTACCACTGCCCCCATGCTGAATGCCAACACAACTCCCCACACACACACACTCATACACACACAATCACACACACAAACACACACACACATACACACACACACACACACACACACACACACACACACACACACACACACCGGCACTAATAAGGTAGTAGATACCCTTCTAAATTCCTCCTCAAAGTTGCCATGTGACACTGGCTTTGTCTCATCCCTCTACCCAGAAACATCTCTGCATCTAAGCAGTGAAGCCACTGGGCCTGATTTTTCCCTAGGTCTTCCCTGACTAAAATGAAATAAGATTCACATTTCCTCCAGAGAAAGCTGTTTCCCCATTCAAAATGTAAATGAATAAACAACTTACTAGATATTAAAAACTGTCACAGCAGTATGATGCATAGACCCCGCTCCTTTCCCTCTCCCCTCACTCTTTCACAGCGAGGCATCATTTCACTTCTAAAAAGCCCAACACTGCATGAAAGATGAGGCTTAAACTGTGTCTAGGAGCTGGTGATTTGCACATGATTTGTGCTTCCTTTAGTATATTAATTGGTAAACACCCTACGAATGTGTGTGTAAACTAAAGCCGTTTAACATATGCAAACAGTTTAATCTCTCTCTCTCCGTGTGCCATTGCTCCGTTTCGGGGAGCTCAGATCCTTGCTCCATCTCCTTCTCCTCCCACCACATTCCCCTCTGTGCCATCTCCTTCCCGTGATCCTATTTCAGATAATACCATGTGGGTGACCCAAATCTTTAAACCCTTGAGTGGTAGGGGTGCACTCTAGTCTTTCGCGCAAATTGTACACGGAGGCTGTTTAATCCAGTGTTCTCAGTCTGTGCTTCCCAACTAATGGAATACAATGGCTTGATGAGCTGTGGCATTATTTCCCAGTCACTGCTAATCAACCTCCAAACCTGACATCCTTGCTTATGAATAGATGCTGCCTATAGACCGGAGATGTAAGGAAAAATCGGCTTCAATTGAATGTTCTGTTACAGGAGCAGCATCCAAGGCCTTAACACTGAACACTGAACTGGACCAGCATCCGAATTCCATTTTGAAAGCCTGCCCTGTATTTGTCAGAAGCCCAAGTCCCTCTTTTTTTTTTTAAAGTAATTTATCATTTTTTAATACACTTCATCCCAGACTCTTCTCCTTCCTCTTCTCTAACCCTCCCTATCTCCCCCAGATCCACTGCACCTCCATTTCCCTTCAGAAAAGAGCAGGCCTCCCATTAATATCAACCAAACTCAGCATGGCAGGCTGCAATGAGACTAGGCACAAATCCTTATATCAAAGCTGCATGAGGCAACCCAGTAGGAGGAAAAAGGTCCCATGAGCAGGCAAAAGAGGCAGCGACTGAGACAGCCCTATTCTCAATGTTAGGAGTCTAGAAAAAAATCTCCAAGCTAAATATATATAAAGACAACAAGAAACTACACAGCAACAAGCCAAACAAGCCAATTTTAAAATGGGGTACAGACTGCACAGAAAATTCCCATTAGAAGACTCCGAAATGGCCAAGTGCAGGGTTCTTTGAATATTTCCCTAAGGATGACACAATTTTCTAGTGTTAGTGCCAGGGACACCATGTAAGAGAAACAGGAGCTGCTGTCCCTCTTCCAGGGGCCACGGAACAGACTCTTTACTGGAGGTATCCAGAGATAGAGAATTAACTACACTCCCCGAAGAAATTCAGAGCCAGAATCCTGATTTAGAACCTCCTGAAGATTAAAAAGTGAGGAATCCTCTGGAATGAGTAAGCGATTTTGCCCTTCTCTCTCCTCTCCTTGGCTCCTCGCTGCCTACTATTTCTTTCCAGGTGTTTAACTTTTGCAACCTGCATAGGAGTTGTGAGAAAAAAAATATTTTTGTAGCACATGTGTTCATGATTTGAGATAGGCTAGTAAGAAAGGGTAACTCTGAAGATCCCAAGTCACCCCCCCCCCCCCCCCCGGATTCTAGACTGTTACACTCCCGTGGGTGCTATGTAATCTGTGGCCAAGGCAAGAGAACAACAGCAGCAAAAACAAAACAAGCAAACAAACAAACAAAAACACCACCACCAATAACAACAAAACTGAAACCTTTGTGGAGGGGGGCTTCCCTTACCGTAATTTTAGAACCCTAGGTCAGATGGATTAAACAGAAAGGAAAAAAATTGTAAAAGTAGTGAGAACAGTACATCTCCTCAGTTGAACGTTCTAGTAGGCTAGAGCAACCTAGCTTTCAGGGGTCTAGTTTTAGCACCGCAGCTGATATCTAGCTTTTATTTCTATTCCATTAAAATATAATTTAATTATGTATCAACCAAGGGCCTACCATAGTCAAACTATCATTATTCTCCTGTCTGGATGCTGCAATGATACTATGTATAAAGATGAGCAAGCCTACACTAATCTATGATCTAGGCCATAAGGAAGAAAGCGGGGATGGTGATGGCCAAGCACAGCAAGGCAGACAACAGCAATGAACTCCTCATCTCAGAAATTGAAACAGTTGGACCTGAAGAAAATTACCTTTTACAAGTTTAGTATCAGATCAGCAAGTGTTGAGCTAGCAAACACCATGTCTAGGCAGCTACCCCAGCCCTGCCAAGGTCAGCAGTGTTGGCAGTGGTGCACAGATAGGGGAGGGAAATTCTACGTACTCCACAGGGCCAACATTACTACCTGTGGTGCCTCTGTCTCCCTCTGGCTCATATTCCATGGGACACAAGTCTTAAAAAAAAAAGCTTCTCCCTGAGTCTACTACTCTTTCACCCATTCATTCTATTTCAACATTTTAAAATTTTGAGTACATTTTCTAACTTAATGAAAAGTTAGAGACTGGTAACAGAATTTCTACGTACTGTGATGAGGTTTGTGAAGGCTAACGTATATTGCCTATGCTGTGTTCTCCCCTGCTGTGTTTATACAAGTGAGTAAAATGTGCACGTGTACACATGAACCAAAGGTTTAAACCTTTGTCAACTATATGCCCCCTTATCCCAAATACATGGGCATATTTAATTCTGAAGTTGGAAGTTATCTTATGTGACAACACATTTATCAAAGGCAGACACTTAGCAATGATAAAATACTATTGCCTGCTGAACAAAGCATATATGTTTCACCTTTTATCAGAATAAGGCTCTTCATGGAAAATGAAAAACAAAGACGGTTCATTGTATTTGATCACCATGTATCTTCAGTCGACTTGGATCTGAAGTCATTCAGTCTTTAATTTTCTGACCATGACGACTAAGCCTGCAGAGTGGTTATGTTGTGCACTTTCTAGCAAACTGGGTTCCTCTCATGCTTCCCAATGATGAGATGTAAGTTGTGCTCCCTAGGAGGGGTCAGAAGGAGATGCTGAGTTCTCTGCACTGTGCTTCTATCCATTTCTTCCACTACTGGCAGCATCAAGGTTGGCAACTTGTGTCAAGTTGGATGGGGCAAATCACCCCTGTGAAGCCATAGTTGCCTTTTGTAACTAGCCTTGTGACAAGTACTTTGAAACTATGTTTCATAACTCCTCACACCTTTCCCTTGTGGGTTTATAGCTTTTGTTATTCTAGGTAATATCAGTAGCTACTGTATATTCTTTTATGAAGTCATTCATTCATTCATTCATTCATTCATTCATTTCCCTACCTCCTCTTCTCCCCATCCCCCGTCTCCCTCCCTGTCTCCCTTTCCCCCCTCCTTTTGATCTCAGAGAAGGGGAGACCTCCCATGGGTTTCAAGCCACCTTGGCATATCAAGTAGGCCTGGGCACATCTTCTTTTATTGAGGCTAAACAAGGCAACCTAGCTATGGGGAAAGGAATCCAACAGAGTCACAGATGGACCCTGCTCCAGTGGTCAGAGGTCCTACGTGAGGACCTCTGTACATCTGTTAGATAAATGGTGCTTGGGGGGAGGGCTAGATACATGCCATGGCTGCTGTCAGGTTGATGGTTCATTCTCTGTGAGCCCCTACGGGTCTAGGTTAGTTATTTTACAGGTTTTCTTGTGGTGTCTTGACCTCTCTGGCTCTTTGAATTCTTCCTCCCCCTCTTCTGCGCTGTGTCTAAAGTTTAACTCTGGGTCTCTGCATCAGTTTTTATCAGCTGCTAGGTGAAGCCACTCAGATATCAGTTATGCTAGCTTCCTGTGTGCAAGTGTAGCAGAATATTATTAATAGCATCAGTGGTAGGCACTCTCTCATGGCATGGAACTCAAGTTAGGCCACTAGTTAGTTGGCTGGGTCCAAGGTTTTGTATGTGTGTTAGTGACACCCTCCCTCCAATGAAAGTCCCACCTGGCTACAGGCTCCATAGCCACTGCTGCTGGGAGTCTCAATTAGGGTCACTATCATGGTGCCACCCCCATCCCAGAGATAACATGCTAGTGTATATTCTTATGTGTCTTTGTGTGTTATACTTTCTAGTTTCATTTAATTAGAGTCTGAAAATATTTCAGATTTAATCAATTGAAGCTCCTTCAAGAGCTGGCTTTCGTATTCTTTCCAACATTTTGAGTGTCTACCATCCATATGTTTGGGCACTAAGAATACAATAATGAACAGAACTTTGCTTTAAATCTCTAGCCTCATGGAGAGGACATCTGAGCTTAGAGGTGCCACAAGAACAAATGAGCAAATAGGATGGTCCATTAGAAGGCACTGAGCAAAAGAAAAGCAAAGGTCAGCTCTTGGTGTAGGTACGGAATGTTCCAATTACCAGAGCATGGGCAAGGAGTGCCTCATTAGTGGTTGTCATTTGCACAAAGACCTGAAAAGGAGAGGGAGTCCAATGGATGTCTGCAGGGCATGTCTTTCAGGCAGTGCCTAGCACTGCAGAGCAGCAAAAATAGCCCCAAATTCCTTGAGGACAGAGCGAACTGGCACGTGGCTGAGTTGAGAGCAGGCCAGAAGGCAAGGACAAAGCGGAACGACAGCTTTGTGGCCAGAGTTCCTTAAATGCAAATAGTGTGTATTTCACCAAGGCAATGAAATTTTTGTTAAATGCAGTGATTGACACTTAAGACAAGTTACTATATAAATTCGCTACTCAGGTATCAAAGTTCTTTTAGAGATAAGACCTAGATCTCAAACTATCTTTACATGCAAAAGACATAAATGATAGACACATATGCATGTCCCTATAAGTAAGTGTATGCAAATACTGATGGAAAACAATGCAAGATTTATGTAATAAAGGTCCAGGCAACAAGGCTTTTCAATCTGAGAAGCACACTAGGGGATGTGATGTGGTGAACTAGTTCATACTATGGCTCTGAAGTCATCGCCATTAATAGTTTCAGTTATTATTAGCTTGCAGCAATTTTAGAAGAAAAACCAGTGCCGCCTTTTCTTCTAGCAGCAACATGAATCCTGCTTTGTCATATATTATATAATGTGAGAAAATGCAAATGCCACCCATGCCTTTCTTATAAAGCTTCATCTTTGTCCACGCTCAATTAAAATCCTGTCCTTAAATGTCCCGAATCATTATCAGTGACTCAACTTAGATCATTTTCTCTATCCCATCTTTCCTTGGGATGTCACAAGAGCCAGCAATTTGGCCAGAAATCTCTTGATGGTGACAGAAACGAAAGATACAGTCTAGTCACAGGCCATAGGAGATGTGAGTCAGAGACTTACGGTGGTCCATCTGACATCCCTTTGACTGACATCTCTGTGACCTTATACAGCCATTGCATGCCTTCTTAGGTGTGTAAGGGGTTTTAATTAACATTTGTAAATCTCCCTGATTAGCAACAATAGAAACTGACAAAAAAAAAAAAAGGCCAAATTATTGTTACCGATAGAAAGAAAAATGGAGAGATTAAGTTTTATTCCATCACCAGAGAGACACCAATATCCATAGACACTCTTTTCAGAGAGGGAAGATTACATGTAAACTTTGATTTACTTACTTTACCTTCATGGTGGGGCCCAATGGCTGCTGAACGCATAGCCCTGGCACTGTACTCAGCATACTATGGCTGTGAGGGCTGGCTCTGGTTCCACTATGACTGAGAGGGGTCTTGCTACTCACAGTGAGTGTGTGGGTTCCTCTAATTAGCTGATTTCAGTTCATTTGGCATTAAACAATTCCCCAAATTCCCATATGTTTGAGCAATATGTTCCACGAGGGTGATGATTCTCTGAAAGCCTTTTAGAAGGGATTGCCATCGGTCACTCACTGGCATCCCTGCCTTTCTTGTCCGTAATGAGTTCAGGTAGCAATTATAAGGAAGGTGCTTAACCCTCTCTCAGGCCACCACTGAGTGCTGAGAGCACACACACGAGCTTCACTTGTTTTTCAGGCCTTAAATATATTTTTCTAGGCTTTCTAAGGAGTGTATAACTTTGTAATCTCCCTTGCTGCTCCAAAGATGTAAAAGTGTGGGGTGAGAATGGGGGGAGCCATGGATCTTAGTTTAACATAAATTTCACTTGTAGAGGAAAACTGTCCAATTTGGACATCTTGGAAGAATAATTTTTCTTGAAACCATGACTCTTCTTCACGAGGAGGTAGGGTGACCATGTGGTAATGCTCAGCCCTGTCATATCTGCACACACCTAACACGCTGGCAGCTGAATCAGGTGATGACATAAGGAACTGCTAGGACCCTGAAGGCAGGACATCTGCATCTCCTGCACACTAACAACATCTTGTTGGTGAAGCCAGTTGAAATCTAACCATACAATGTGCCTGGGCAGCTTAAGGCAAACTCCTGTTCTCCAGGTCACTCTAGAAAGCAACTGCGCTGTGCTTGTACCCCGTCCCCATCGGTAACTAATTCCTCATTCAGAGTCCCTCACCCTTTACTTGCTTCTCTGTCCTGTCCTTGCTCGTCTCCGAAGCCTGCAGTCGGATGGCTCTGAGGTTCTCCTGAGTCCTGAAGTCACCTGTGGGCCTCCGGATATGCTTGTCACAACTCCCTTTGCACTGACCATCCCTCACTGTGCAGATGTCAGTTCAGAGCACTGGAACATCCACTTGAAGAAGAGGACACAGCAGGGGAAGTGGGAGGTAAGATGTCGTGTGTGTTTTTGTTTGTCTTGTTTTGTTTTGTTTTTTGTTTTTGGATCCTATGGATGGGTTAGATTTAACCTTAACTATCCTTATTACAGTGGATGAGCTGTGAAGCTGTTGAGCATTTGCTAGTTTGCAAGCAGTTGTGGCATTCATTTTCGACAGCCCTCTAGGTGTTTGCTAGCCTTTTCAAGTTGTAATGGGAAACAGAAGTGAGATATAATCCAGAGTTGCTGTTTGTTCTGATAACTGAGTAGTGACAGCCCACAGAGATGCATACACTATGTGCCTTCTCGCTGAGTGTTCAGACCTCTATCTAAGCCATGTCCTTTTCTGAGCTGACATTACTGTTTGCCAATGGGGATGTAGCTCAAGGAAGACAGGCTACGTTTAGAAGTATTCAGGAACACGCTGTGCCAAATATATGTTTACAGCATTAGCAAATACACGGAGAATTACCACTACTGATTTCCTGTGGAAATAAGTCCGTGCAAGGAGATATATCTCAATCTGAGAGAGGTAAGAAAAGGGAATGAGAATGTATAATAGGAAGCTAACAACCAAAGAGACAGTCGCAGCCAAGAAAGATTGCCACTGAATTACTATTTCAAGTGACAGTGCTGATTTGCCTGTCTGATAGGGAATTCTTTATGTCCATCTGAAGTCAGTTTGTATGAAACCAGGTGAATTATCTTATTGGAACACAGCGACCTGCACCTGCTAGTCCTGGAATCTTGCCTCCTAAGAGGTGCTTCAGGCAAAATAAATAGCAGAAAAATCATGTTTTTCTAGGGGGAAAAGTACACAGTTGCTGCAATGGATCGCATTTGCCAGGCGCAGAGATATCTTGAGATCAGTCCATTTTCTTTGTTCTAGAATGCATTCTGCTGTGTATTGGGTCCTGGTGCTATGATGGGAGAACATTTAGGGCTATAAAGTTCATGGAGGGGTCGCATTGTAGTCTCCTCCTCCTTGCGTTTTGTTTTGCCCTCATTCTGTACCCACTTCATTTCTCAGCTTTTCCTCACAATCTTCTCTATCCAGATGGTGTTATATTTATGCTCCACCAATCTAGTCACACATGCCTAAGTCCTTATCAGAGAGGGTGGAATATTCTAGTGCATCTTATCCAAATCACTTATTTAATGGTCCCCCGCGAATGCTTGCAATGAAATTGAAAGAAGATAAAGTGTTGGAGCGAAAATAAACACCAACTTAAGGGTATTTTAGAAGGTTTTTCAGAATTAGATCTGCAAAACAAAAGTAATAATAACATAAGTCTGCTTATTGAGGTTAATGTTCAACTTTTTAAAAACTGGTATTAAACAATTAACTAGAAATGGAAATTTCAAAACAATGTTTGTTATTGTTCCTATTAAAATGGACATTCACACTGTACATAACCATTTCATGCATTTTTGCCTTCAGCTGTTATTTTAATAGAAAACAACCATCTAACTGATATTTAAGACAATACAATATTCTGGAAACGTTAATTTATTTATGTCTGTGTGAACTATTGGACCCTACGGTGTTACCAGACTGAAAGAATTTAGCACATCTTTCTCTAACAGGAAGTGATGTCAGTGGAGGATGAGTCCACATCCTGTTACTGCCTTTTGGATCCCTTTGCCTGCCATGTGCTCCTTGATAGCTTTGGAACATATGCCCTCACAGGAGAGCCAATCACAGACTGTGCCGTAAAGCAGCTCAAGGTGGCCGTGTTTGGCTGCATGTCCTGTAACTCACTGGATTACAATCTGAGAGTTTACTGTGTGGACAACACTCCGTGTGCATTTCAGGTCAGTCTTGTCGTAACTATTCATTTGGTACGGTGAAGATTATGATTATCTGGATTAGTTGCTTTCCAGTTGCTATGATCAATTGCCAGGACCAAAAGCGACCTAAACTAAAACCAATTTGTTTTGGCTTATGGTTCCAGCGCGGTAAGTCTATCAACTGCAGGACCACGTGCTATGGCAGCCAAAGTAAGAAGCTGGCTGATTATCTTTCCATTTACAGCCAGGAAGCAGAGAGGGAGTGGGAAAGGTGGCAAGGCCATAACCCCCCAAAGCCTGCCCTCAGCGGTACATCTGTTTTGGCAAAGTCCATCTTGGTTCCATAACCTCTGCAAACAGTGCCACAGACTGGGGGACCAGTGTCCAAATACACGAGTCTGTGCAAACCACAATAGCTTACTAAACATCAGTATTAGTAGAAGCTTCTTTGGTGAAACCTTGGAAAAGACACCCACACCACTTTGGACGTGAGTTGTTACTGTGTGTCCTTTGCAGAGGAGATGAGGTGCTTGGCACTCAGAAAGGGGCGCAGATTAAATTCATGCCCACGAAAAACACTGGCTACTAAATTACGAGACAATATAAGAGTACAATCATAATTTATAAATAAATGAAAATGTAATTGGAGCATTGGAGAAGACTTTTTGAGAACATTTTGCATTCTCTCATGAAAGGAAGGCAAAAGGTAGAGATACCTGGTCAAGAAAGGAAAATGGCACAAAGCACACAGAGCAGGGAGTTATCTGGTATGAAAAGAACGCTGAGAAAATTGCCTGAGTCTGCTGAGGGATGGAGTTAGGGAACAGCAGTGATGTACCATCTAACACAAGGCAGGCATACTGTCTCTTCGGCACATGGTCTAATGATGGGCTATTGGGGCAGAGGTAGTTCAGCGCTCTATTTTTGGCGCTTTTAATCATGTAAGATACATCCTAAATTAGATACTCCTGAAGAGTGTGGGTTATTCATAGGCGCAAGGATAGTGCGGATCAGTCTGCGGAAGCTTCGCTCACATATAAATAGCACGGCTCTCCTGACACACGTCACTCCGCACCCTGCTTCTCCAGTCCTGGGTCGTTAAGTCCATTGTGAGGGGCATTTCCTCAGTTACTAGACTTGAAGACACTGAGCGGGAGCACTCATGTTTACCAATAGAAGAGATCCAAGGACCCAAAGGGATCCTGAACATAGGCAGGAAGTGATATCATGACAGCTTGCATGCCCAGATGTTGAGAAGGGCATGTTTAATCTTAGCTCCCCAAAAGTGTGTGTGTGTGTGTGTGTGTGTGTGTGTGTGTGTGTGTGTATACACATATAATTTGTGAAGAGTTCCAATGAAACATTAATCCTCATCCTACAATTGTTATTCTATACTCTTCATTAACCCTTCCTCCCACCCCCACAAAGGAGAATTCTTCATAAGAGAAAATACACAGTTGACATTTGGGACTCGAAAACAAAGAATGGATAGCTAACTAGAGGAGTGAGTGTTGGGATTACTACCTGCACTAAACTGATGTCTGACATGCACCAATGATTCCAACTAGATAACGCTTAGTAACTCGGCCGGGTGTTGCAGTTGGAGCCAACTGCAGCTCTATAGAGAACACGCTGTGGCCAGGCTCACATAGGTGGTCTGCTGTTGGCTACTTTCTCTAAGTGCCGTCAGAGTTAGCCCGACACCAGGTTGGGCTTTCCTTTGAACAGTACTCTCGTTTATATATGCGCCAGCAAGACAGCCGTTTTCCTAGAGAGTTCATCCCCCAGTACTTTTCAACAGTCCACTCTCATTTCCATTGACGTGACCAGACTTTACAGCAACTCAAATGTTTGGACAGATCTGCATTCCAAGGGAAGCCGTAGGAACACTTTTATGCCAGCTTCTATGTCACTGCCTATTCCTGCTGGCCGTCTACCCTTCTTAGTGCTCGGGAAAATGCTGTTCTGACGCCATGGACTCCGGGTATCCTTACTGCATTATCCAGAAGTGTGCCCACCTCAGTAAGACTTGACTCTAGGAAAATATTTCTAGTATATCTGCCATTAAATCTTTCTACCCTAGTGACCCTTTATCTCTCCAGTTCCCTGAGATATACAAGGTTTTCAAGTTGTACCTTGTAGCACTTGTTATTGGAAGAAGGATGTGAAAGCTGCCCTGAGACCACACCTCCCTTCTGGGTGTCTGAGAGCTCCTCAGCCTGGAATGTATAACTTAGAACTTTTTTTTTTTTAAGATTTATTTATTTATTATTTATCCTGCCAGCATATGTGTGTGCAGGCCAGAAGAGGGCAGCAGATCTCATTATGGATTGGTTGTGAGCCACCATGTGGTTGCTGGGAATTGAACTCAGGACCTTTGGAAGAACAGACAGTGTTCTTAACCTCTGAGCCATCTCTCCAGCCCCAGAACTTTTTTTGAATTGTGGATAGAGTATAAAGCATTGAGGTTTTCTGAAAAGAGGCTTCTTCATTCAGAATATAGTCACCTAGCTTTGTGTATCCTTTTCTTTCCCTCTTCTCTCTTCCTCTTACATATTCATGCTCTGTATTTTCATCTTGCTGAGTAATGTGCAGAGCTTTCCACGTAGAATCACTGGTGTCTCCTTAATATCTTAAATCATCGTGGTTGTATTTTCATGGCTTTATATGTGATATTCATTAACAGTTACTAACCCACTGAAACTTTCATTTTAAGAAGCTTCAACCATTCACCGAGCCTCTAAAACACTCCATGGCTAATATCAGCTAAAGTGTTATGAGCTCCAAATACTGTCTACATTGTTGGCTTATTTTTCATATCTCTCATAGTATTTCCCCAACATACACAAAAAAAATACTTGATTTATAACATGTCCAGGATTATTAATAATAAGCCACAAAACTAAAAATAAAACAATGGCATTCTGGGTTTTTTGTTTGTTTTTTTGTTGGTGTTTGTTCTGTTTGCTAATTAGTGGTTTAATTTCTAATTTTAAGTATGTAGTACAAGCTGTTAAATAAATATATACAGTGCTAGGAAATTGTCACATATTCATGTATTCATGATAATAGATGTTAACTGTTACTGACACTTGTATGATTTTTGCATATATTCCATGTACATATAGCTGTTTATCACAAAGTCATTTTCATACAAGTCTTTGGTGTATGCTGAGCATATCCTGAGCCCCCAGAGTCCACTCGTCTTCCCTATCTCACAGCTCCACCTAGTTCTCTTAGACCCTCTCTTAGCTTATTTTCTGTTACTGTGATAAAAATTCCCCCAACAAAAGCAATGTATAGAAAAGTGGGGTTTTAGCTCACAGTTTCTGCTGAAGTTTATCATGGTAGAGAATTCAAGGCATCCAGATCGTGAAGCAGACGGTACATCCAATCCAGCAGAAAAGTTAACTCGTGCCTGCCTGCAAGTACTTGGTTCATTTTCTGCTCTTGTATATACAGTCGTCTGTCTTGGGAGTAGTGGCATTCACAGAGAGACTGTGCCCACATCAGTCCTCTCCCAGACACAAGCCCAAAGGTGAACATTATCTGAACAGGGTCTCATTGGAACTCCCTTCCAAGTAGATGCTCAGCTCAGTCAAGTTGAGAGCCTAACAGCTGCCATCACAGGCCTTTTGCTCCTCTCAACAATTTACCTTGTATTTTCATGTCAAGTGTGCACACATGATCTTATGTATCTCTATAAAATCTAGAATCCATAAATGACAAAGAATACAGCATTTGTCTTTCTGAGACTGACTTAATCACTTAATCTCCAATTATCTCTATTTTTCTGCAAACACCATCGCTTTGTTCCTTTCAGCTTAAAAGATAGTCCACGGTGTATACATACCACATTTTTCATCTTAGTTCCTTTATGTTGGATAGCTACATTGGTCCTATAATTGGTTTACTGTGGATAGTGCTGCAAGAAATATTGATATGCAATTATCGTTGGGATATGATGACTCAGAGCCCTTTGGGTAAATACCCAAGCCTTGTATAGCTGAGTCATAAGGTAAATCTGCTGTTAGGGTGTTTGTCTGTCTGTCTGTCTGTTTGTTTGTTTGTTTGTTTTGAAAAATCTCTATACTGATTCTGACAGTGGCTGGACTAGTTTCCATTCCCACCAATGGGATGCAAGGATTGTCTCTGTTCACATGCTTGCAGAATTTCTTGTTGTTTATTTTCTTAATGACTGTCATTCTGACAGGGAAGAGATGAGATCTCAACACATGTTTTATTTTCATTTGTAGATGGCTTGTGATGTTGAACATGTTTTGATATGCTTATTGGCTGTTTGTACTTCATCTGTAAAGATCTATTTGTTCAGTTCTTCAGCCCATTTATTGATTGGATTGTTTGAATTTTCTCTCCTTAGTTTTTATTGGTTTGGTTTTTTTTTTAGTTCTTTGAATATTGCAGATATGAATCTTCTGTCAAACATATAGCTAGCTGGCAAAGATTTTTTTCCACGTTCTCTAGACTGTCTCATCAGCAGATAAACTCCCCTTCACTGTGTAGAAGGCTTTTAATTTCATGAACTCTCAGCCATCAGTTGTTAAGATTATTTCCTTGGTGACTGGTGCCCTGTTGAGGAAATCTTTGCTTATAATCGTGTCTTGAAATGCTTTCTCCACTTTTCCTTGTAACAGTTTCTAAAGTTCAAGTCTTACATTAAAGACTTTAATCCATTTGGAGTTGGTGTTTCATTATACTGTTTATTTAGTAGCAATACCAGGATAGCATAGGCTTTGTCACCTGTGTGCCACAGTGTGTGTGTGTGTGTGTGTGTGTGTGTGTGTGTGTGTGTGTGTATACACTAGAGCACTCTTATGGGAGCTGGTTCTCTTCTGTCACCATTTGGGATCTGAGGATCAAACTCAGGCCATCAGGCTTGATGGCAAACGCTTTTACTCACAAAGTCAACAGGGTGAGGGACACTGATAGCTTCACTCCTTCATGTGAATATCTGAATATCTCAGCAACAGAAGTTGAAAAGCTGTCTTTTCTCTGATGTATATTTTTAGCATTTTTAATAGAGCTTATGTTTATCAGAATTAGTATAGAGTTTTTCACAGAGCATTTCTGCAGATATTGCCCATCTTAGAATTTGTTTCCACTATCACTATAATGAAATGTTTATCATAGTTAGGACATGCTTGTGACAACTGTTGTATTTATTGCATCTCAAAGAAATGATAACAAATATGCGCTCAGCTAAAGCTTGGCTCTTCACCAAAACGGAAGTCTGCTACTAGGGCATGGTTACATCTTTTGTCTCATTCATATCTTCCTGAGAAGTTCTTTCTCATAAAACATTTAAATTCCAGAAGTCTTTGCAAAAGTATGAACCTCCAGACCAAATCTACCTGCATGCTAACATCTGATTATGGCCACACAATATAGCAGTTGCATCAAATAATATTTCATGTGAAGAATTGAATAAACAGACAAAGCCTTGTACTTTCATCCAGTTTCTCTTCCTCTATCTGCCTGCATGGCTACCCTGCTGAATTCTAATTTGTCTCAACTATACTGAGTGAAAACAACAATGTCTTCAAATGATGAAAACAAAACAGTCATCTCGCTCCCTCAGATGTGTTTTGATGTAGGCTTAGACATTTTAAGATCTGTCCTTATGAAGACATCTAAAACTGACTTTATAATAAATTCGATCAACTCAGGTGCACTACTAACAAATAAAAAATGTTAGCTGCCTGAAGGTAAGAGAAGGGGGAGAAGCCAAGGCTGAGAGCACGTTTGGTCTTAACCTATGCTTCCTCGGCAATGCCAGGAGCCACCATTTTGTGCCTCTGTGCTGACACTCTGCCTTCTTGGAGGCATGAGACTCAAGGCAGAGGAGTAAAGATATATTTTCAAAGGAGTTACAGTCAAAGATCTGGTTTTGTTACTATATTTCATGGCACAGTGACATACATACACATGCATAAGCATGTGTGTGTGCATACACACACACACACACACAAACACAAACACATAAATTTTGACATGAGGAGAGCAAGGAATTAAGATCTTTTGTATCTTCATCTTAGAATGTAAAGGGGAGGAAAAATCTACTCATGTTTCCTCTTCATGGCGCTCAGCACCTCTATTCAGTACCTCTCGGCACTCATTACTTACTTGGCATTAATGTGGATTTAGAACCTAATTTCAAAGGATTTCCTCCAGTTGTAGTTCTTATGTTTATCAATAATGCAACCTTGGGAAATAATGTTCACATAAAGCATTTAAAGGAAAACACCACAGCAACACAATGTGCGTGTGTGTGTGTGTGTGTGTGTGTGTGTGTGTGTGTGTGTGTAAGTTCAAACAGTTTTGTCTCATACATATGTAAATTCAGCCTGCCTCTGTTAGCATCCCTGAAGCATCCCTGAGCATTGCCCGCTGTCTCATTAAATCAACATAAAGGGCTCAGTGAGCTGCAATACTCAGGTTTCTCCTGGATGCAGCTTCAAGAGCTGGATGGGTTGCAGGCCCAAATGCTAAGAGAAGAAGTCGAAGGCCCAGTAAAACCATGGTCCAGAGCACCTCCAGTACATTTTATATACAAAGAACCAGGTCTTTCTGTTTCATTAACAGAAGCAGCTAAAGAGTAGGGTGGATTTAACAGGAGGCAAAATAGAGTGACTATCAGGCCACATTGTCCCTGTAGATGGTTCAAAATGAGTTTGGTACATCTGTGTGCATCACTGAAACACAAACCCAGGTGTACTTGGTTGCAGTTGTGATTCTGGTGATTCCTTAGTTCAAAGCCAGCCTGGGCTAAATGTCAAAACCATATCTGAAAATTGACAACAACAACAAAAATTTGATGGCTATCAAGCTCTTAAGAATAATACAGTTCAGCACATGCAGGATTACATTTCTCTGACAACGCCAAAATATTCTCTTTTTAAGTTCTTTGTTTATTTTTCTGACTACAAAGTAAGCTATAAATTTATAATGTAAATACAGTGATTAGTTCATAAGTGGGCCTTTTCATTTAATAATTACTTTGCTTCAGAACTGATCTAATTGCTTAATATTTTGCCAAAGACTAGGCAATAAGGTTAATTGTACATAGCTGGTTTTTTGTATAGCAGGATGCTAAAAAGACAAAGCATAATTACACTTATATTTAAATTAAGGAGCCTAAAGCAAGATATATAAAAAGATAGCTCTTACTACATGGTAATTTTAAGTAACTATACATTTATTTTATAAATTCTCCCCTGTGCATTGTGTGTGTATAAATCTGTATTGCATCTGTTGTATATGTGCTTGTACGTGTATGTGGTTTGCACATGAATGTGGATGAACATACACTTGTGCACATACATGTGAACATCAGAGCAGAATGTCAGGTCACGTGTATTCCTCTATGCCTTCTGACTACCCTGAGTTAGGACCTCTCACCAAAGCAGAAGCCTTTCTCTAGGCTTTCTGGCCATGAAGCTTTTGGCTTATTTTTATTGTCTGGCCCCAGTGCTGAGACACAGAAGCCTGTGTCTGACTTTCTGTGTGGCTGCTGCAAATTCAAGCTCAGGTCCTTGTGCTTCTGAAGCAAGTACTCTGTTCCACTGAGCCCTTTAATCCCTAATCTCATCCCACTTTCTACATTTTAAAGAATATATATGTATATGCATATGTATATCTATATGTATATATAGTCTATAGTAAGCATTCATTGACTTATGTCATCTTATAAGTATGTCTTGTACCAATAAAAAATTATTCGTGGTAGAGAAGTGATAGTGGTTTGCATTTCCCATAACTTTAAGAACATAGTAAGCTTAGTATAACAAAAGACAAGAATATCTATGCAAAGAAGTATTGGACTGTGATGAAGATGAGCAGTTCTAGCCTTCCTCTGCCATTGGCCATATAACTTTAGACAAATAACTTTCATGGAAAGGCTCTAGTGACCTTATTAGGATCACCTGTAAATACAGGACTTAGTGATAGAAATTATCATTTATGCATAAATATATATATCATACATGAATACAGCATAGTAATCATATGTCAACTGATGGGTGGGTTATGGTTGCATGGGAAAATAGTCAATGTTCAGCCTGAGCTCCAGTGGGCACCCATAAATCTCACATGAAGAAACTGTTGACTCAGTTTACTAAAATGCCAATGTCTTACCCCAGTAGGCATTTGGGAATAATTAGGATTCTCTTCCCCATTCTGTCCATTTCCCACCACTCTGCATGAAAGACACAGGCCACATGATGTAACCAACTTTGCAGTCTATAATGACATGAAGTGTTTGATACAGTAATTGTTACTCACACTGTCACATTCCAAGACCTTTAATAGCCACCATGGTTCCTGGTCACCATGGCCAGTGAGGAAAGAGAACATCTACAGGATCCTAGCCAGCTGATGTTCAGGTTCCAAGCACTGTTCTCCCCACGAGCTGGAACACAAAGCAGCAGGTGGTGTGGGCCGCTGCCATTTTACCCTGACATACTAGAGGACCAACCTTTCTGTGGGCTACTTGTCTTAGTTTGCTTTCTATTGCTATGATTAAAAACAAAACAAAACAAACACACAAGCAACAACAACAACAAAAACCCACAATAACAAAAAGCTACATGGAGAGGAAATGTGGCTTTCTTGTCTCAGTCCATCGTGAAGGAAAGTCACCAAGCCCAAGCAGGAACATGGAATCTGAATCTGAAGCCAAGGCCCTAAAGGAATGCTGTTTACCAACTTGCTCCCCATAAACTGTTCTTTTTTATGTACCACAATACCATATACCCAAGGACAGCACCACCCATAGTATACTGGGCCCTTCCACATCAGTCAATCATTAATTATGAAAATGTTCCCACGAACTTCCCTGCAGGTCAATGTGATGCAGTCATTTTCTCAACTGAGGGTCCCTCTTCCCAGATAGGGCTAGGTTATGTCAAATTGACAAAACAGAACAATAAAAAACAAAAAACAAAAAGAGAGCAACAACACCCAAAGTAGCCACAAAAGACTACTCAAGAATAAAAATTAGAAACATTCTATAATTGTCAAGCATTTTATAGCCAGGTGTACAGACCAGATTTATAACCCACATGGGCAACTAACACATGAGCATCATGAACTCAGACCAACCTGTGCAACTTAGTGAGAACATGTTTTAAAATATAACATTTTTAAAGACAAGGATGTAAGTGTGTATTAGAATGCTTGCCGTGTATATGAAGTTCTGGTATCTAATATTCCTAGAACCTTAGACAGGCATGTCTTTTTTTTTTTTACTTTATTAATTTATTCTTGTTACATTTCAATGGTTATCCCATCCCTTGTATCCTCCCATTCTTCCCTCCCTCCCATTTCCCCCTTATTCCCCTTCCCTATGACCGTTCCTGAGGGGGATTACCTCCCCCTCTATATGATCATAGGGTATCAAGTCTCTTCTTGGTAACCTGCTGTCCTTCCTCTGAGTACCACCAGGTCTCCCCCTCCAGGGGACATGGTCAAAGTTGAGGCACCAGAGTATGTGAGAAAGTATGTCTTTATATCTCAAGCCAGGAGATAGTCACACCAGGGGGCCGTTTTAGCATCTGAAGACTGAAAGGCAACCTGTGCATCCTCATCAACTCACTGTACTTCTTCCAGCTGATTGGAGCATCTTGGAAACTATAATGCAGAAAGGCAGTATAGCCTGGCATTTCTTCTAGCTCTGCGAGGAAACTGCAAGTCAAGGGTGATTCTACAAATGAACCTGGGGAGGGCTCTCATCTCCAGCCAACAAAAGCCTTACCCCTGCAGGAATTTAATACTTTGCAGACTACATATTTATCTAACTGTTCCACTTGCCCTATCAGTGTAATTCTGATCACAACAAATTCAGAAGCAATTAAGTGTTCGCTCAGTAGAACCTGTGTGGGCTTTGTTTGTCATGAGGGTAATTATAGTGATCTCTCTGTGAAACATACGGAGTGTTTACCTTGGAAATTCGATTTCTTGTTTCTGAAGTCAAGCTAACTTGATAAAGAACTTGTTTTTCTTGACCTTTTGGCTTAAAAACTTTTATGAATGCTACTTCAAATAAACACGCACTCTAGAACATTTATTTTGAGCCCAAAATGAATGTGAGATAGATAATGCCTGACTTAGTGAACAGTTGCAGTAGAGTAGAAACTCCCTTGTCTGCCTGTTTGGTGAAGGACAGTGTAACACTCTGTGTACAGCCAGACCCTGGATGATAGCACATCCAATGAGATCCCTGTTCTTCTAGAAACTCAACCGTATTAGAATCAGCTTGGAGACAAGGAAGAGCTGTAGGTTAAGCAAATTCCCGGTTAGTTTAAAAGCAGCTAGAAGGAAACAAATAACAAACGCTGGCTCAAGTGGATGGAGGTAGAGGGAACTCTCCTATAGACTGCAGTGGTGGTGGTGGTGGGGGAATGTAAGTTAGTTGAGGCTATTACGGAAATCAGTATTGAGGTTCCTCAGAAAATTAAAAAACAATCCTGTTTGATCCAGGAGTAGCACTCATGAAGAAATCCAAGTCAGTATACCACAAAGACACCTGCATGGCCTCGTTCAGTGGGACACTGTTCAGAATAACCAAGAGAAACAGAAGTCTAAAAGGGTCTATGTGGAAAGAGGGGACCTGTGAAAGGAGGAGGAAAGAAGAGTAATGGGATTGTTATGGTTAAAGTACATGGTATGCTTGTATAAAATGTCCTGATGATGCCCATGATTTTGTATAAGGAATGTATCATTTTTTTTTTAAATACCTCTACAAGGGACATCAAGATAACTCAGAAGGTAAAGGCATTTGCTGAGGTAAAGGCAAGCCTGATGAGCTGAGTTCAGTCTCAGGAATGCACATAGTAGGACAGAAATGATTCACAAGTCTACTCACCTCTATATACTGGCACAAAATAAATAAATAAATAAATCTGAATAGGCCTACATAACATAAGCGAAAAAAGAGCAGTTGTTTCTCAGTGATCAGATCGCCATTTTTCAGCAGCTTTCAATCCCAAATCTGGGGCTCTGTCTGGCTATGGAATTGTGTGTTTTGTCACAGGTATACACGGTAGTGTGTGTGTCCACACCACCAGAGAGCAGAGTGTACACAAAGCTGTTTGCGTCAATGTGCCTCTTCCTTTTCTTTCCTGCTCCTACAGGAAGTGGTCTCTGATGAACGGCACCAAGGTGGCCAGCTCCTGGAAGAACCAAAGCTGCTGCATTTCAAAGGGAATACCTTCAGTCTTCAGATCTCCGTCCTCGACATCCCTCCATTCCTCTGGAGGATTAAACCTTTCACTGCATGCCAGGTATCAGCCAAAGGGGCTTCTCACAGGAACCAGGAAACCTGGGAGGGGCCTTCCGGTATGGAGCAGTCCTCCAAACTGTCAGGGATATAGTGGTCTGGGCACACACAGGAAGTGGAACATATTGTCATAAATTTACAAGTGTCTAGCATGTGGGAAAAGACGTTTCCTGCATCTCAGATCATGTGACATTCCTGTGTTCTGTTTGAATTGTTCAGTGTAGGTTGACGATGGGAATTTAACCACTTAAGAGTAAGGATTGTGTGCTGTTTTCATTAAGATCAATCATCGTGAGATGTTGTTTTAGTCACAGTCAGCAGTGAAGGAGCAGGACGTCTCAGGGTGATGATTTTGAGTGATAGTTGTGGCTGAGAACAGAGCTGTTACCCGTCATATGTGAAGTGCTCGCTGCCAAATGCAATGAGCAAGATAAGAGGACCATACCCCGAGTCAGAATGCAAAGGCAAGAGGGAGCCTCCTAGGAGTCCTTTTTATAAACAGAAAAAGATATTTATATTAGTGTCCATATGTCTCTTAATAAAGTTTTTTAAGCATCTCAGGTTATTCAGTTATGCTTGCCATAAAAGAAAAAAAAAAGACTTCTGAGTAGTAGTTTGTGATATTGACATTGAAGTCTGAGAATTCCCGTCATTGTTGTTGTAAATAGGTCACCTATGCCTCAAGGGACAGGACATTTCCTTAGCCCTGGAATTGTTTCTGGTAGACCTAGGTGGATCTGCGATTGTAGTGCAGTCTCGGGCTTTAGCAGCATGAAATTCTGAGCTGTGTGAGGCTTTTTAACCTTTTTACTGAACACACACACACATACACACACATACACACACACACAGAGAGAGAAAGAGAGACAGAGACAGAGACAGAGACAGAAAGACAGAGACAGACAGACAGACAGACAGACAGACAGATAGACACATTCTTTACACTGACATATAGTTATTCAGAATGAAAAACAACCATATTACAAACAGAAAGTACAGACATTCCATGATAGAGAAAAGTTGGGCTCCAGTGCTTCCAGCTTATAAAATTCAGAAGTCCCAAACTGAATAAGACCTTTATTTTCCCATTTAAGTCTCGTAATTCTCCCTTCTTTGGGAGCCACATCTCCCTATGCAGTTTTGGTGCATTCTAACATTCAAAGTGCCATGAACATAGGGCCCCAAAATCCCCTTCCCCCTTACTTGGCACATTCAACAGATTCCTAGATAGAAGATTCTTGAATCAATATAGTGCTGCTAATGTTCAAGACCTAAGTGCCTTTGCTTCCCAGGAGGCAGGATTCAAAGTTTCTGTTCAGAGTATTGTTAAAACAAGTGCTGCTAACCCTGTGACCTCCTGTATATTAATCTATGTCGTTATGAAGGCCACTTTGCGCCTTGTCTAATGAATGTAAGCCATTCACTCCAAAGTCACTCTTAAATTCAATGCTTGAAGATTAAAAAGTACATGAAAGATCCATTCCCTTGTAGGCTCTTAAACAATCATTCCAAAACCAGGGACACAGAAAGAGCATGCTGAGCAGAAGTGGACCAGGTACCTGCAGACCTTCCAGGATGCAACAGCACTGGCTAGTGCCAAAGGGCATTGGGTTGCCAGGAGCGCAACACCTGTTAGCACTAGCATGGGTTGGGGTCCATGGAGGCTGTGAACATGTATAAATAATTGCCTTCTGTAATTGAGCTTAGTTTGAGAGAGTCTTGGGAGGACGGGAAACAGTTTTGGATTTTTTTGTTTTTTCATTTTCTCACTGTCAGGAGGCTTGCCACCAAGTCTTCATTTCCACTTCATTTTTCTGACCTGAAATTACTTTCCACTCTACTCTTACTTTCTTTCCGCCATTCTTATCCACTAATCTTTGCCTGTGCCATGGCTAAATTCCACAGACTGTATGCGTAAGTATAGTACTGGGCTTCGTGATCATGCTCTGTTTATTCCAGGCATATTAGATCAAAGCACTTGGGGTAGATTTGTGGTCAGCCTGATTGAATCTCATGTAGATCATTGTATGTGTGGAGAACAGAAAAAGGGTATTCACTAGGGGTTAGTGGTTAGGAAATAACAGGAACCCCGCCTCTCTCTGCCTATCTCAGAGAGATGTTGTAGAAACAGAAAATCACTCTATTCTTGATATGTGGTCTCTTCTTCAACCACTACGTTTCCTTGTCACCTTTCAGCCCAAAGCATGGGAAACTGGAGGTGCTGTTACTATTTGTCCTGTTCTAGGAGCACATTGACAGTCTGGGAATTTATATATTGCAATTGACATACATTCCAAAACGCCATCCTGTTTTCTTCTGGGAGATGGAACTTCCAAGGATCTACAATCTTAAGAGAGGGGTCCAAACACTATCTGCCCGTCAGCAGCAGCTACATTACAGGTTGTTCTGAATCAATGTGAGTTGGGCCTGTGTCCTGAGCTGTGGGGCGAGGCCAGTGTTTAGGAGGATCCCCTTGATCGCTAACCAGGTACCATAGCACTACAGCACACTGAATGCCACACAACTTCTGTATTAGAGGGGGGAAGAGCCATCAGGAGCACCCACTGACCTTGGCTCACAGAAAACCCTCTACCTATAGTGCCAGCATTTTCAAATAACTCACCATTCCATGTTTTCTTCCCAAGACTCGAGATTACCATAGTTAAGAATCCACTACTACTGCTACCACCTTTCTCCTCGCCCTACCCAGGGGATTACTAAATAGCCCTGGCCCTCAACGGGTCACTGGGAACTCAAGGTTAGAAAGCTATGATAAGCTATATGACAGCAATTATTTATTTATTTAGAACCAATAAAACACAATGTCAAGTTGTCATGTCCCTGGGATAAAGGCAGCTGTCTCTGTAGCATGCTATGAATCTCCTAGAAGTCAGGGTCTGTCTCCTGCTAGGGTATGATTTACATTCTCTCCATCTGCTAGGAACCTAATTATAATGGGAACCAGAATGAAAACATTTCCGGAATTCTTTAACGGTGCATAACGGCGCTACACTTTGTCCCCTGCCCCGTTTCTGTACAATCCCTCTCAACTCAGTCACCATTGTTGGTGCTTTGTTTTCATTTTGTTTGGGGTCTGAGAGTCGACTCCCCTACCTTTTTGTGAGGGGGGGGGCAAATAAGTGAAAACAACAATTGCCCTGAAATCACACTAATCACAATGCTTCCAGTTGTATTATTTGTAACTGTTTTGTTGAGCGCTATTGGCAGCTGCCATTGAAGCCAACAGTGAAAACCTGTTCTTTTGGTGCTGTCTTAAAGACAGATTTAAGCATTTTGATTGCACTCAGTGGCATGGAGAGATGGGAGAGAAGACAGTTTATGCGGATTCTCATGTCCTTCCACAAAGATGACTATCTCTGCAGAGGGTATTTGTCTCTAACAGTCCAGTGAGGGGGGGTGGGGGGTGGGGGGGCAAGGGGGATGGAGGGGGGAGAAATACCCAAAACTTAGCAAGTAGTATCAGAGGAGGCAGTATCATTGTTTAAGAAGAAGTAAGTATTACCAATGGTTCCACAGCAGAAAATGTAGGTTTTTCATGAGGGGCCTAGCTCTTGAACTGAGCTCTGTGTAACCCTGGAACCCAAAAGCTGACTTTACACTGTAATGTAAAACCCACCCATTAACCTCACAGCCGATTGCTGTAGTTGGTTTCCTTGAAGGGGACATACAGAGTTTCTACAGAAATAAACTGGAGAGAAATAAATCTCATTCGTGAGATTATAAAAATGAGAATACAGAAAGTGGGGGCAGGACATAACATGCCTGAGGCTTGGGAACACCAGGAGGCTGGATTTATAATGGGAGGGATTGGAGGTTGGTTGTGGACCACCAATCAAAGGAATCGTGGGTTTCGGGTACCTAAGTAATGGTCACATTGGTGTCCCTTACAATGTCTCACTTAGGGTTTTATTGCTGCCAAAAGACATCATGGCCACAGCAACTATTTTGGTTTTTTTTCTGTTTTTTTGTTTGTTTGATTTGGTTTGGTTTTTGTTTTGTTTTGTGTGTGTGTGTGTGTGGTTTGTTTGTTTTGTTTTGTGTGTGTTATTTGTTTGTTCGCTTTAGACAGTTTCTCTGTGTAGCCTTGGAGCCTTGGCTGCCCAGCATTGGCTTTTAGACCACGCTGACCTCGCACTGACAGTAATCCACCTGCCTCTGCCTCCCCGAGTGCTGAGATTACAGGTGTAGTCCACCCTGCCTGGCTCACAGCAACTTTTATAAAGAAAAGCGTTTAATTGGCCCTGGCTTACAGCTTTAGAGATTTAGTCCATTATCATCATGGTGAGAAACATGGAGGCACACAGGCCGACATGGTGTTGGAGAAGGAACAGAGAGTTCTACATTTGGATCCTCAGGCAGCAAAAGGAGACTGTGTGCCACACTGGGCATAGCTTGAGGAAAGGAGACCTCAAAGCTGCCCCCACAGTGACCCACTTCCTCCATGAAGGCCACATCTACTCCAACAAGTGCACACCTGATAGTGCCACTCCCCAGGAGCCAATCATTCAAACACATGAGTCTATGGGGTCCATTTCTCCTCAAACCACCACACATAATGACTAGAGTCGAGAGACTATAGTGCTATTGTATGATAAATGCCAATCAACTAATAATGGGGTTAGTAAAGTATGCTAAATATCCCGGGAAGAGAGATGATAAGACTGCCAAGAGAATTAAAGGCTAAATGGCATTTGTGGAGTGTCTCAGATCCACAGTGCCAGGGTCTGATGGTGAGGCGAGTGCCCGAGCTGTAGTTATTAGAGCCCTACAAAGGGAGATGACAGTTGGCCATGTGCAAGCAGATGGCTTCGCTTTCACTGGGCAGAGGGCCATGTGTAGGAGGATGAGGTATGAAGTGGAAGTAACCAATGGTTTGCAGGGTAGAAAAAGGCTCAGGAGGAAGAACGATGAAATGCTATAAATTCCTGTCACACCTGAGGCCTCTCTGATACCTCTGCACATTTTGAGAGGAAAGTCTTTTCTTTGGCTCAAGATTAAGAACAAATACAACAAAACAAAAGCCATACATGATTCTTTGTTGGTTGGCTGGTTGGTTTTTTGCTTGTTTGTTTGTTTTTTCCAAGACAAGCTTTCTCTGTGTAGCCTTGGCTGTCCTGGAACTCACTCTGTAGACTAGGCTGGCCTCGAACTTACAGAGAGATGCCTGCCTCTGCCTCCAAAGGCTGGGATTAAAGGCATGTGCCACCACCACTTGGCCAATTCTTACATTCTTGCTAAGATGGATGGTGATTGTGAATGGTTTTTTTTTGTTGTTGTTGTTCTATTATATTCCTCAGAGTTAGATATCTCCTCCTTAAGCGTAGAGCAATCTACAAATCTAAAATCCATCTATCCTTGATGGTTTCTCCAGAAAGTATGTGTTATGAAAATCCCTTCCCAAGGGATATGTAAACTAGGACTCTCTCTTCCTAAGGTCCCAAGGACAACCTGAGGCATTATTCACCAAAGTTCATCTTTGAGAACCACTGAGGGTTTTTTTTGGGTTTGGTTTTGGTTTTATTTGTTGTCGTTGTTTTGGTTTTCTTACTGAACATAGGTGATCTGTTTCTTATGGGGTGTGGGTGCCTCTTACCACACAGGTTACACTAGCAATGGTCAGGCTTTCCCCAGAGCTGCATAGATGGAGCCCGCCTCCACAGTCTCACTTGGCCTCTATAGACATGTTCCTCCCTGAGGGCATGTGCCATCAAGGCTGAACTGCATACAATTAATGGAAGGGAACAGTTGATGAGGTTCTCATGACCCTTCCTCCCTTACTATGAGGAGGATATGAACGGTGAGCAAGCCCAGCTTGGATGGACCTTTTGTAGAGCCACGCATCCCAAGATATCAGTCACTCACAGTAGTATCCAAATGTTAGATCTATGTAACTTTTAGAGACAATAAGAAAGTAAGTTATGCAAATCAGTGTGAAAAAGTTATACAAATGATTAGGAAAGTTAGAACTTGGAAATAAACAGTTTCTCAAGGTGAGTAATTATAGTCATGGCCTTGCTCTCATAACACAGCACAGGTCCATCACCAGCCACACTTTAGAGTCTCCAGCTTCCAGACTTCGTAGATCTCTTGCCACCCTTAAGCTTCAGACTTGCAGAAAATTATAACTTTAGCAATAAAGGAGCAAATTAATGAGGTGATAAACAGAGGAAATAAAAGTGATGATGAGGGTTGTTAGAAGGTAGGCATCGATGGTCATTGTCAAGTCCCCAGCCACATTTGACTAGGAAGCAGATACTTTTTTAAATGAAGAAAGAAGAGGAGAAGGAGGAGGGGGAAGAGGAGAAGAAGAGGAAGAGGAAGAAGAAACTATAAAAATTGTCCTTGTCAGCATGATCCCCCTAGTACTGGGGAAAGGGATTAGTTGCCATTCTTATTGGTAAAACCTAAATTTGCCATTGCACTGTTATTGATCACTTGAGGACAGGACTAAATAACCTAAATTGTTCTTATTTCTCATTTATGTTGTAGTGTTTAGCCAGTTCCACTTCAATTTCTTATGAGTGTGCATAGATGATTAGATAGCCATGTCACTCTGGGTACCAAGCATGTTTGTGTCCCTCTCGGGGGTTGTGTGCAGTTGGATCGGGTACACTGGCAGTGTTTGTCCCTACACAAGTCTACATGAGTCTCTGGTGTAGGCAACCAGTTTGGGTCTGTCAGTTTCTCCGTCTAATTCTCACTTAAATGAGAAGGCAGCGTTCTACTCCAGGCTTATCTAGGAGGATGGACTACAGGAGCCTTCTAAGGAAGATACTTTCTAAATAAGGTTAAATTTGTAATGGTATTCTAATTGTTTGTGGTGTGGGGTGTGTGTGTGTGTATGTGTGTGTGTGTGGTGTGTGTGTTTGTGTTTCTGTGGTGTGTATTGGTGTGTGTCTGTGTGTGTGTGTGTTTGTGGTGTGTGTGTGTGTGTGTGTGTGTGTGTGTGTGTGTGTGTGTGTGTGCGTCACAGTGAAGTCTCAGCTCTTGCAGCATGGCTCAGGAATTTAACTGTTATCAATTGGAATTGACATTAATTACTTCTGTGCTGCCTGGCTTATGCTGAAGCATTATTTCTACAATTCCACCAAACTCACTTAGGCAATTCTCTTTGCGACGATCATCATCGTCATCATAATTATTGTGATTAAGTCTCTCCTGTTCTGGTTGCTCACGAAGCAGGGCTCTGCTTTTCAAGCCCTCTCCTCTGCTTCTCTCCACCCTTCCACAGGAAGTCCCCTTCTCCCGAGTGTGGAGCAGCAACCGGCAGCCCTTGCACTGTGCCTTCTCCCTGGAGCGCTACACGCCCACCACCACCCAGCTGTCCTGCAAAATCTGCATTCGGCAGCTCAAAGGCCATGAACAGATCCTCCAAGTGCAGACATCCATCCTAGAGGTAAGCCTGGGATGCAGAACCCTTGACGCCCTTCCTATGGGACCATGGGCATGGTGATAGCAAACTTGTGAAGGCTGTGCTATTCATATTCCTGGCAACTTTGTTTTTTTTTTTTTAAATATATTTTATTAATGTATTGATATTACATCTCAATTGTTATCCCATCCCCTGTATCCTCCCATTCCTCCCTCCCATTTTCCCTTCACTCCCCTCCCCTATGACTGTGACTGAGGGGGACCTCCTCCCCCTGTATATGCTCATAGGGTATCCAGTCTCTTCTTGGTAGCCTGCTATTGTTCCTCTGAGTGCCACCAGGCCTCCCCATCCAGGGGACTTGAATCGTAGACTCCTCACTCTCATTACCAGTGAAGGAAAACAAACTTCCTTAGGCTCAGAATTCAACCAAGCTTCCCACTGGACAGGGAACCTCAGTCTTTCTGAGACCCTGATCAAGGCTCTGTAACAGGAACTTTTGAGGAAGGAGCAAGGATAGGGATTCTTCCAACAAAACAAAACAAAACAAAACAAAAAGCAGTTTCCTAATTCCACAGGGGGCCTGTGATAGCTGCTGACATATGCCAAGGGTGGCTCCACAAGGCAGTTAAGACTCAGATGGCCACTGGGTTATTATTTAGCCAGTTCCCAGTAGTGTTTTTGAAGACAGTCACCTTGTGTACTTCATCTTCGGCGTCCCTTCCTACCAAATCCTTTTTTGACCTCCATGTCTTTCTGTTTGTTTGTTTTGTGACCCATGATTTTAACATATATATTTATCAGCATATAAATACTTATGATATATTAATTTATTTTTGTATGAAAAATTGACACATTTATATACGGTAAACTCAATTTTAAGCTTTTCTTCCTGTGAATGTGTGCAACAGTAATGCATTATCACTTCTTTGCATTTTCATCTCAACTCATTGTTTATGCAAAGTGAGTATTGCTAATTCCCCAAATAGTTTTTCTGAGGACTGGATAGCTTTCCCAAGGATCATGTCTTACAATTGATAGCTGTCTTAACTGACGAGTATGTGCGCTATTTGCATTTGTTATTGCTAATTAGCATTTAGTGCTAAAGCAGCTTTGATTGGGAAAGTACATCCGGAAATCCAGGCAAGGTATTTTTAGAACCTCTTTCTTGAACAGTCCTGGCATATTTAACTCAATAATTTCAAGATAAAATGCAAACGTTATAGGAAACTTTATTTTTTTAGACTATAACCTCTTTTAGTAATAGTTCATGCTGAGATTAAATGAAGTGTTTTATTTTTGGTTTTAATTTTTTTAAATTGACTAAATTTGCTGACAATTGCATACATGTATACAGTGCAGTGGTTCTCAACCTTCCTAATGCTGAAACCCTTTAACGCAGTTCCTGATGTTGTGGCAGCCCCCAACCACAAAATTCTTTTGTTGCTACTTTATAACTGTAATTTTGCTACTGGTATGAATCATAATGTAAATTTCTGATACACAGGAACCACTAATACAGTGCATTCTGGCTGCTCTCGCTTCCCGTATTCTCTGTATATCCCTTCCACTCCTGTTATCCTCTCCCCGCCAAGTCTCTTTCCCACATCCGTGTCTCGTTGTTTGTTTTGTGACCCACTAATTTTAACCGTTTGTTTGGAAATGTCCATTGGAGTCTGGTGGGTTCCTTAGTGGGTACACAACTGAAAACAGTGGCATCTCTTGCCCAGAACCCATTAGTAACCACAAATTCAGCAGGCACAGGTAGAGCTCCCCAATCCATGATTGGCCTTTGACAGATGCCATCTTGTGTAGCCCGAAGGCAGGTAACTTCAGTGGTGTGGGATATGTTTGCAGTGGCTGTGTTGCTGGGTCATTTCCTAGGCGTTCTTCCTGGTTTCCAGCCCTTACATTCTTTTAGCTCCCCCCTGCGATGTGTTTGCACCTTAGAGGGAGCAGTACATTTATGGGTGGCCACTCATCTCATTCCCCTGTCCTCGACGCCATGAGCAGGCGTGAGTCTGTATTTACTAGCATTCACAGCAAAGGTGCTTTCCTGGTTAAGTAGTATTTACTATAGCTAAAAGCAGAAATATTTAGAATGCAGTTTCTCACTGTGACAACTTGACTAAACAACAGTAATAAGTCCACTCCAGGGCCTGTGACTTCAGCAGCCGTGGACTTTTTAAATGAAAAACAAAATTTAAATTTAAATTTAAAACCACGTAATTGTCAGCCATACCTATCAAAAGACAGAGGAAAGGGACATCAGATCTCAATTGCCTGACAAATCTGTTAACAGGTTAGAGGATTCAAGGTTTGAAGACTGCTTTTAAAGACACTGGGATACTAGGGTCAACTTCTGTTATTACAGGAAATGTATAGAAAGACAAAAGAGGGTTGGCACACCCTGACACTTTTTGCTATTGCTAACTTAAATTCATGAAGTACATCAAAGAAAAATTGGCTAAGAAACCCAGTCCTTCTCACCCTTTGTTGTCATCCTCTTTTCTAACGATTCAACATTTACAGTGACATTGAGCTGTGTAGAAGACATCTTTGCAACATCTCTGGATACTGGAAGACAAGTATCAAAATAAGATAAGAAATTTTTGTTGAACGATAGTTATTGGTTCACCAGGTTCTGCTTTTAGATGCTTTCCTGCTCTTTCGATTATGTTGAGGATTGGCTTATTTATTGACTAAAGTGTTACTACAGGAAGTTGACCCAGCCCCAGGGCATCTTAGGCAAGTCTAATTCATTAGCATTTTCTATGTTCGAAGCCAGCTGACAACTTCTGAAAACCCCCATGTGTCAGTCTGTGTTTCATTTGCTTCACACTTGTCATGTGGCCATCACTGCTTTGTGGATGAGCTATTACTGCTTTCACAATTGTACATGATATACAATCTCAAGGAAGGTACGCTTCTTGCCTAAGGACATTAAGCTAATGAGATGCGGAGCCACAGTGCAAATTGAGAGACCTGACTTCAGGCTCATAGTCTCAACTTAGATCTTACGTGATTTCAGGGCTCCAAATGAGCTTCACTGTGACCCATAATGCAAGTCTTCCGTTTAAGGGCTCAGACATTTCAACACCAGTAATTTTGTTCTCAGGTACATAAATGGAGTGATGCAACAACTGAGAAATTCTTTTGTCAAAAAAGAGAGCCTTAAAATACTTAGTGTACATGCATGATGCCCTGATACCAATCTTCAGAACCCACATAACACACAAAAAATGTGGTGCTGTGTGTTTCTAATCCTAGTTCTGATAAGGCAGAAATACACAGATTTATGGAACTTACTCCCCACCCACTCTACCCTACTAGGTGAGCTCTAGGTCCAGTGAGAGAGCATATTAAAAAAAAAAAAAAGCAAATGGAAGATAATTTCTGAGATGGAATAATACTCAAGGTTGTCCAATGGCCTCAACACATGGACATTCTAGACATGAGTGATTCTGGAATTATAGACCCCAATTTTGGAGACGAGTCACAGTTCCTGTTCACCAGACTGGAAACACTGACTTTAGAGTTTAGGATGTTTAGCCTCTGGGGCTTATTGAGTAAATTACAGTCACAAAAATATGGAACTTTTGTAGCCTTTGATAGATGTCATTGATTTTTTTTCCTTAATCTTGATCTCCAAATCCCTATGCATTTCAGCTCAGAGTTTTCAGTCTTTGTCTTACTTGAGTGGGTTCCCCTAGTGTCATCACGAGGGACATAAGCATGTGTGTTCATAGGTATGGATGTGTGTTAAACATCTAAGTCAATAAAGTAATCTTACCCATTAAAGATATTTGGTTCTATGTCATCAGTGTTTTTGCACCTGTCATTTCTCCTCATGTTTTTTGTTCCAAATGATTTTCCAAATAAATACTATCTTGGCAATGACCCCTAAAATTGAAAGGTTTAAGCCATATGTATCCATACACATATGTATATATGTATAGTCACACACACACATATGTGTGTGTGTGTGTGTGTGTGTGTGTGTGTGTGTGTGTGTGTATGGCCAAAATTGCGTCAGTCTTTAGGAGCAGTGACTTCTCCCTTTTAGATGCAATATTATGGAATTACATGACGAGTACCGCCAACTGATGCTCTGTCAAATGAACACTCTCATTCATCTGCAAACTCTAGCCTGGAACACACTAAGGAATGGGAAAGAACCCTCACATAATTTATCCCATCATTTTTTTCTAATATAATATTATTGCAGACAGTTTTGGGTAGAAATGACTTAAATAAAAATCCTGCATGTGACAATTTTCCCTTTAAGCAGTTCTCTTATCTTTCTTCCCAAAGTGGAGGAAGTTGGGGGATAATTTGTCCGCTATAAAACAGTTACTCAGGATCTCTCACTGATTTACAACTCCCAGTGCTTGCCAGGTAGCAGCCGCTTATCTCAGATGTACAGAGCATGAAAATCTACTGTTCCTCTGCATATTTAATTTAAACAATCAGAGAACGTGGTGTACCTACAGCATTCTTATTACTTGGCTCAGCTGTCTTTTAGAGTACATCATAAATGTTATATAAAGTGTCACCAGGGTAGAGGGGAGCTATTTAAGTTTGGAATTTTTAAGAGTGAAATGGATCCACTTATTAAAGTATAGCAAATTTAAAATAAGTGCTTATTTTTAGATTCAACCTCATGTATTTTATTCACCTTCAAAGGGGAAAAAAAAACACTTTCTCCTTCATTTTATGAGTGAAGGTAGCTTTTCCTATGCTAGGAGATTCTTGGGGGATAAGCTATCCTAACTAGTCCAGTTGCAGAGTCTGCGGTCTGGTCTGATGGTTTTGGTTTTGAAGACTCTGAGATTTGTAGGAGATGCTCAGTTGATAGAATGCTTGCTGTGAAGCAGGAAGACCCAATCTGGAAAGGATTCACATAGTTAAAACCAGGGGCACTTATCTCTAACTCCTTCACTGGGGAGGCAGACAGGAGGATCATTGAGGCTTGCTCTTCAGCTATAGGAACCATGGTGCCCCAAGTTCAGTGCTAGACAGACCCTGTCTCAATGAATCAGGTGAAGAGCAAATGAAGAAAATACCCAAAGTCTACCTCATTCCTAAACACTCAAGCACAACACGTGCACGCGCACACACACACACACACACACACACACACACACACACACACACACACAGACCTACCTTTTTTTTTCCATGTTGAGAATTGAACTTCTGCCTTACACATGCTACCCAAGTGCTTTACAGCCAAGATACATCCACAACCCAAGGTTATGTTATTCTAAAGAGTTCATAGTAGTATGTAGTGATCCAAACCAAATTTTATGTCTCGCAATTATTGAGCCCGGACCTTCATTTTTTTATTTTTCAAGCCACCTTCCCCTAGGTTAATAATAACCTTTGGTTCCCTTTCACAGAGTAGACTTCCATGTTAACTTGTGTAAATTTCTTTTATTTTCCTTTTCTTCCTATTTGGGATCCTCCCTCCCCCCTTACTCTAGTCTTCAAGTCAGAAAATATGTAAGGAGGCTATTCGCACTTGATTTGCATTTTAGAGGCTAAAAGAAATTTTACAAACCATGATAAAAAATAATGTCTACTTGTAACCTATTTTATGCAGTGAGAAGCTGAGTTGGTTTACTTTACAGCCATCCAATATATCAGAACAGAATTGTCCACTCTTCCTGAAATAAGAACCTATCAGCTTATACTCTGTCCAGTCGAAACCTACAATCCTTCAAGGCCAGCTCAAACACCTCTCCATGAAGTCTCTCCTCCATATAAATTTCCAAAGCATAGTGTTAACATCATCCACATAGGATTTTTTTAATATGTCTCTGCTCTGTGTACTTCATATTTGTTGTGAAGCAGTAAAATGAGGGCTTATGTAGTTACTAGGACATCCAACTTGCAGTTTCAGGTGACTCACAAAGTACTTGGGTGGCTTTTTACAAGCTTCCATGCTGTCTCTTGGATCTATAAACATCGCAGGAGGTCTGATTAGGAAGCTGAGAGAGAGATGGTCTAGCATCCAGTGTTATAAGCCAGGGTGCCTAGAGCCCTATTGCAAAGCAATGTAATAACTCCTGACTTAAAAACTACTTTTGTTATTTGTCTATATCAAACACAAGCATTGAAAGAATTTGCATGAGATTGTTCTGTACTGTTGAATACAACAGAACTGAAGCCAGTCAGTAGTCCTGAATGGCACTGGAAGGATAACAGGAATATCAGATGTCGTACCTTACAGGTGCATTTGACCATGAAGCTAAGATACACTCTGGGGCATCCTGGGATTTCAAGACACCTACTATGTCACCATGTCCAACGATAAAGGCAAACAAACAAACAAACAAACAAAAGCATTGCCAATCATTAATAAAACCTCGACATTAGCTGACAGATTTTGAGTGGGAAAAAAAACCTCGAAAACCTCACCACATCTGAAATCTTAAAGTTGAACAAGCCTGACCCTAGACAAAAGAGGCTCATAAAGGCTGTGTGCCCACACTAGGAACACATAACAAGGTCACAAGTCATGGAGCAATTAGAACAAAACTTAGGACAGTAATAAGGCGTGTACTGACTTGAAGGTGGGTGCAGCACACAAGTTCTTCAGGCACGTGCTGGATAAATGGGTTAAAAGCATCCTAACTAGTTCCTCTGCCCTCCTTGAATTACTTTTCTTTTTCAACATGACAGATTGTTACCATCTAGAAGCATAAAGAACAATTCTATTTTTATAAGTCAAAAGCCCACACATAGCTGTATTCTCTCTCTGGACAAGATCTCACCTACAAGGTATTGACTAGAGAAAGGTTGTCATTGCGGCTCAGAATCCAAGATTGTTGGAGCGATTGCTGCAACTCTGTTCCTTGTCCTGCAGGACATGGGTCTCCATCCCTTATGATGTCCACAGGCCACAGGTTCTTCTTGGTTCCTAGATAACACATCTATTTTCTTCATAGGCAATTCACAGCATGGTCATTTTCCATCTTCCAGAGCAGTAGGAGATGCCTCCAAATCTGGGGTGGCATCTCAGAGCTGGTGTGTTTGCGTACTTTGCATACGGCCCTGAACACAATTCCCAGTACAGTCCAAGGAGATGGAAGCAAGAGAAGGAAAGAAAGGAGGGATAGAGAGAGACAGAGGTGAGAGAGAGAGACAGAGAGAGAGACAGAGACGAGACAGACAGAGAGACAGAGAGATAGAGAAAAATCCTTTTTTTTCTTGTTGAAGGCTAAACCTGTAGGTTAGGTTAAACCCACAGGGGAAAAGAAAAATAATTAAATTCGAAGTCATCTGATTATGTACTTTAATTATGTCAGTAGTGTCTCTTTTATTTTATGGCATGTAATAATCACGAGCTTCATTCGACCAGAGATATTTATGAACTCTTAAGATTCTGTTAGTCCATAGGAGCTTATCAGCCACCACCACAGCACGACAGACTTCCTGGTGACTTTATCTCGATGTGGTGACCTAAAAGTTGTGATGCTTCCTGGTGACTTTATCTCGATATGGTGACCTAAAAGTTGTGATACGCTGAAATAGCAACTGCTTACTGGAAAGCTGGGCCTTAGAAGCAGCTGGGCAGACAGCGTGTAGAAGCCTTCCCAGCAGCACACCGCACACAGCTAACAGAAGTGTCGTCTTCCAGCAGAGTCTGTGTCATTGAGGGAAGTTCAATCAAAAACAAGATTTATCATCTTGCCCGTACAGCTTCAGGTCTAGGGAACAGAGCAAACTTTTGTAGCATTAACATACAGTCTGCCCTCACAGAGTCCCGGTCTGCTGCTTTGATCAGCCCATTCATCTTTGGTCACAGTGACTATCAGAGGGTCGTTCCTCATACTGAACCCAAATCTGTCACCAGGTAGCCTCTTCATACTAATTCTCATCTATCCTTGAGAGCCTTAAAAAAAAAAAATAACAACTACCTAATTCTTCTCTTACCAGACAGGCCGAGATGTTAGGAGCGGGTGAACTGAGTGGAGGGGGCTACTGTAAATCTTTAGGACATGATTGATGGGCCACTAAAGAAGGTCCTTACTATGTTGAAAACTAAGGGAATCTGTCGGTGTGTTTTATGTGAGCATTTTGAATATGTATGTTAACATGGATTTTTCACAAATAAAAAACATCAGTGTCAGCAGTGTTTCTGGGGTTTTTTGTTTTTGCTTTTTGAGGTTTTTTTGTTTGTTTGTTTGTTTTTTCTTTTTTGTTTTTGCTGTGGATCTGATCCTGCATCGCTTATCTTGTTTACAGAGTGAACGAGAAACCATCACTTTCTTCGCACAGGAGGACAGTACTTTCCCTGCCCAGACTGGCCCGAAAGCCTTCAAAATCCCCTATTCCATCAGACAGAGGATCTGTGCTACGTTTGATACACCCAACGCCAAAGGCAAGGACTGGCAGATGTTAGCACAGAAAAACAGCATCAATAGGTAATTGGGGGCAACTTTGGAAAACGCTTTTACTTGGCGAACTCTGAAAAGTAAAGGGAGCCTGGGCAACCATGTGGGCTGGGTGTCTTGGTGGACTTCTCTAGCCCGGTTTTTTTTTTTTTTTTACTTTATTAATTTATTCTTGTTACTCTCAATGGTTATCCCATCCCTTGTATCCTCCCATTCTTCCCTCCCTCCCATTTTCCCCTTATTCCCCTCCCCTATGACTGTTCCTGAGGGGGATTACCTCCCCCTGTATATGTTCATAGGGTATCAAGTCTCTTCTTGGTAACCTGCTGTCCTTCCTCTGATTGCCACCAGGTCTCCCCCTCCAGGGGACATGGTCAAAGGTGAGGCACCAGAGTATGTGAGAAAGTCATATCCCACTCTCCACTCTAGCCCGGTTTTTATATGGAGCCCAAGTACAGTATCGATGTGCCTGCTGCCTTATCACTCTGCCCCAGGACATATTACTGAAAATCCCTACATTGGTTCTAGCCCTGTGTCCAGGTTTGCTATTTGGCTTACTCAAACAGAGGCCTAGACTGTGTTGTCCCGGTGAGTGACTAGATCATAGCTCACACTGGTACATAGACCCAGGCCAGAAAATATCTTGCATGTCCTCTCCTCAGCAGGTCACAGCAGGCACTGCTTGGCCCCTAAGGGGACAGGCTCAGGCTGCCACATTCAGTGCCTGAGTACAATCTAGAGGGAATGTCAGGACAACTTTTAGCTCTGCCACAAAGTGAGCAGAACGTTATCTTGACACCACCACGCAGACTGTGTGCTGCAGAAAGGGACAGTGTTCATTACTGTGTGGGTTAGCTGACGCCGTCCTGTCCTAGAGCTGACTAGAGCAGAGAAATCGCTAATAAGCTTCATTACCGCTGATGTGAGCTGCTCAGAGCAACACCGATGGGTGGTAGAAGGCAGGTTTGTGCTGGGTTTGAATTGACGACTCATGGGGATAAGGCATTGGAAAAGGAAAACTCTCCTTCCCATAACCCCCTATGGGCCCCCCAAGTGAGCTAATAAGATTGGGGTCTATGGCTCACTTTTATTTTCTTTGCCTTTGGTATGATTGTTTTATTTTCTTACTGTGTGGCTTCCTCTTCCCTTTTCACTTTTTCTTCTTTATTTTCACAGACATCATACCTGACTCTTTTTTTCTTTAATCTGAAAGAGAGGGTAGGTGTCTGCCAAGAAATGGTAGAATAATGCTTCCTGCTTCAGAATGGGTCCAGAGTGGACAAATAAAGGATACAACCAGAAATCAGGAGACACTGTTGCCAGTGGAAAATGAATTTACAGAGAATAGGCAGGCCCAAAATGAATAGGCCCCTTCTTCAAAAGGCAGAGGCTTCTACTCAAAATGGAAGCATTAAAAATATGAACGTACAGGGAAAAACAATAGCTTGGTGAGCTTTCAAATTTAGCAAGTTTAAAAGGGGGGGGGGGTTTGTTGGTTTTCATCCATGAATGCCACAACTGTGTGAAGTTCACTTTCACATCAGCATGGGCACCGAATGCAAAGTGAACCCAGAAAATGAATGTTGTTAAGGGATAGGGAGGTAGGAATAAAAGAGAGGAGGAAAAGAAGGGAAACAAGAGGAGGAGAGGAAATAGGGGGAGAAGAAGAGGAGAGAGGAGAGGAAAAAGAAGAGAGGAGAGGAGAGGGTCCTTGCCACAGCCAATTCTGTCTGTGTCTGTGTAAACATGGCCCTTAGATCCTTGAGTTTTTCTTTCTAGCAATGGGAGTATCGAGTATGCAGTACCTCACATCTGTATTCTGTCCGTGAAAGGTTATGATTTTTAGAGTATCAGCCAGCAAATGGGTCATTGCTGCACAGTCTCCATGCAGCCCTGAACATGTCTCTTGATGTGGGCATGAGGGTGGTCCTGTTTCATCCCATTTGACTCTACATTTGCACGATCCGTAAGCTCTACAGGATATGGCTCCAGAGTCAGGTGTTTCTGACCTCACCCTGTAGGGAAATTGCAGCCAAGCGAGGGACTACATTTAGCATCGTTTATGCCCAGACACTAATGAATATCAATTGTCCACGCTGGAGCTATCTGCCCTTCCAGTGTCTAGGGTCATGAGCCTGTTGACTTGCTTATTTTCTCCTAATAACCTCCCCTCCAGGACAGCCTAAACTCCCTTGACATAAGTAATTCAAATACCCATTTTGTGGAGATTTTCCAACACAGTGTGCAGAACATTTTCAACAAATGTTAGTTGTTCACCTTGACATTGCTGAGATGAATACCAAATTAGAATAGCGTGAATGTGTGTAATCTACTTGTCTCTTGAAATCTTATCGAGATAACATATTCAATTCACTGGGCAGCATTTCCTACCTTCCTCTTTGTTCTCCAGCTGTGATCTTCAAAAGCCGAACTGTGAAGTGAAGGACTTAAACCAGGGTCAGCACACTTTCCGTAAGTGACCAGATAGGAACAAGTTAGGCCATGTGGGATCTGTTGCCAACAACTCAACAACTGCTCAACTTTCTGTGTCTCTGCAGCATGAACCTGCCCGGAAAAAAATTTACCCACCCCAAGCAGGCCTGTCTGTTCTAGTGAACTATACTTATACGAACAGGCACTGCCCTCTATTTCCTCTTAGTCTGATGCTCCCAGGGCCCTATCTTACAACCCATCATCATTGGATAAAGCTTCCTTTGGGCTTTATTGCTCTTGTCACGGTATTACCAGGAGCTGAGGATTATCCTTCATCTCTAATCCCAGCCTCCAAGGTGGAGGAGGCTACGCAGGCTAGACTGATACGGGTGCTGAACCGTGAATCAGAATAATATGAAGATTGTTTGCAACCACCTGGTTGGATCTGTTGGCTCTGCTCAGCCTCACTTTTCAGAAATCCCCAAGTTACTTTTCTATTTTCATTTAGACTGTCTTAGTTACTGTATTATTGTCATCTAAAGAGACGCCGTGACCAAGGCAACTTTTAAGAGAAAGCATGTACTTGGAATTTGTCTACAGTTTCAGAGGGTTGATGGGTGGTCATCGTGGAGTGGAGAATGGCAGCAGGCAGGCAGGTGTGGCGCTGGAGCACGAGCTGAGAACTCCTACTCTATGTGGAAGTTGCAGGCAGAGAGAACAAGATTGGGCCTACTGTTATGAGCTTTTGAAATGTCAAAGCCTATTCACAGTGACACATTTCCTCCAACAAGGCCACACCCACTTCAACAAAGCCACACCCACTTCAACAAAGCCACAGCTACTTCAGAAAGGCCACACCTACTTAAACAAGCCCAGACTTCCTAATCCTTCTCAAACAGGTCCATGAAGTAGGGAACCAACATTCAAACATATGAGCCTATTGGGGCCATTCTCAATGAAGCTGCCACAATGTGCTCAGAGACATGTCTCCTCCTTCATGCAAAGAAACATATGACAGAGCTGGGATGAAATCCACCTCCAATTCCTGTTGTACAATTCAGGAACACTGATTTAGCTCTTTTGTGGTTAAGAAGAACATAGTATAATTTTTATAAATCTTAAACTCAGGAAATGTACAATTGCCAATAGGTAGGTAGCACTGGGTAAGAGCACTATTTCAGAGACAGAACAGAAAGACGAACGTAGGGGTACACTTACCCTTTCTGTTCAGAGAATTCACTCACTTTGATCACACGATGGACTTTTACCTGACTCTCCCCTTCCTTCCAACTTCCCAAAGCATTGAACAGGCACAGTAACGGCCATCAAATCCCAAAGATTTCCAAAAGAATAGAGGAAGATATTTGCTCTATTTTTTTTTTTTCTGGCAGTCCTGAAGACATTCTTTACTCCTCTGGAGCAAATGTAAACATCATTATCACTGATGATTATATGCCCTTTTTACACTCACACATGTATACTCACTCACATACACACACACACACACACACACACACACACACACACACACACACACTTAGATCTGACCAGGGGGCAGGAAAGACAAGGAATACATGAAGTCCCAGCCCCTGGTAAGAGTATAAACAGGATAAGGTATCTGGCCACAGAGGCAGGCTTGCAACTAACCTGCCATGTGGGTCACAGTGAAAATGCCGCAGAGCCCAGTGAAGAGTGCCATAATGACAGTTGCAGCTGTGGCTGCTGTGATCGGGGTGACTCTTACTCAGCCCCCTGCTTACTATATGAACAAATGTACAAGGTTACATGTTTAGCCTGTCATTTCAGCTGTAGTAACTATCTATTGCTCTGGCCACATGTGTTTAGTGGAAGACATTGCTGGGGACTGATTAAAGCTGCCTCGGGGGCTGGAGAGATGGTTCACTGGTTAAGAACACTTGCTGTTCTTGCATGGGACTTGGGTTCAGTTTCTAGCAGCTACATAGTTTCTCACAATGGGCTGTAACTCCCATCCCAAGAAAGCCAGTGCCCTCCCTCATGGGCACCAGACAGACATATGTTGCATGGAGACATAAATACAGGAAAATACTCATACACATAAAATAAATATTTATAAAACACTTGCTTCAGACAGCAGTGTTTCACCATATCTAAACTGACATTATTTCACATTTTTAGATACTTATTTGTAAATTAGTATTAAACGAGTATAGATAAGGCTGTCAACCTAGGAGAAGTTCAGTAAGTAATTCTTGGATAAATGTTATGAACTCTTCCACAAAATACTATCCTTGACACTGACATTCTGCCTATTTAAAAGTAGAACTGACACAAACAAGGATCAAGAGATTTTTGCAAGTGAACCTTAAGAAAAAAACAAGCCACAAAACCAAGTTGTCTTTTCCTGTGTGTCTTAGTATGTTAAGCCTGTGACTAGATAGTCCAGAGTCTGGGATGCCTTGTGATTTCCCTATTCAAAAAACTCTTGTGAGACCAAAGCTTTACTGGGTTGCTATGGCAACAGATGCATGTGATATGGCTGCATGAATAGAGGGGAAGCAACCAAAGTAAAAAGAAAATTACATCTTATTAACTGTCTTTCCCCAGGCCTTCCCTAATAGTAGTCTTATTTGAAAATTTGCCAGCAATGCCAGAGAAACATATTTCTTATGAGTCATCTAGTTCAAACAGATCAAATGTGTCTCAGGTGTTGGGTTCATGGGTGATGTTGTAAAAGTTGAGAACTAATGAAAGTCCCCCAGCCTTGTGGCTGATAAATGGCACAGTGACATCTTGTTTTCCTTCCTCCATATCTTTCAGCAGGACCTTTAACAAGAAGCAGGTCTTCTCACATTGAGGTCGTATCTTTTCATTCCTTCCGTCCACCCCGTTAATTGGAAGCAGCAGAGCAGTGGGAACAGCCAGAGGGTGAAGGGAAAGGACCCAGGGAGTAATAAGGCAGCCTGCTCATCACTGCATCAGACCTATTCAGACTACTCAAAGGTAGCAAAGTTCCAGAGCAGGCCTTGGAGGCGAAGAAGGGAAGGAAAGGGAGAGGCAGAGAGACAGTCCAGGATGCACATGAAACCACAGCTCTCCTCTCATTGCCATTTGGAAATTTACTGTGACGACAGATCTTTCATGGTTCTGCGCAGGCTAGAAGCCAGAAAGCGCAACCTTACCTTTAAGGCTGCCTCTTCCAAATAAAAGTAAATAAAATAAAAATCCTTCATGACGTCTGGGAGAATTCATGCACAGGGCAATAGCATTATGTAGGTCCCCAGGGGTGAAAACACAATGAAGTTGAGATCAGATTTTCTGGTTCAAGCCCAGTGGACATACTCAGGACCAGAAATCAGAAAAGCCCGTGAGGCCAGAGGGACCAGACACCGCGGAGTGGTGGGTATTCGGACCTCTTTGGGCTCAAGTCAACGACTCGTGAAACTGCCTGCTGATATGAAGCAGCAAAGAGGCAGCCTTGGGACAGGTTTAGCCATGAACAAGCTGTGTGCGGATTGTAAGTGGCAGGTGTCTATCCTGAAGGCAGTATGATGCAGAAGCTTTTTTTTTATGATCTGGTACTCCCAATGTTAGTGCCCAGGGGTGCTGACCAGGGATTGCTCCAGCTTCCCCCCTCTTCCCCCAGACACTGGTAAATTCATGCTCATCTTTGAGGAAATAAGCTTCTTCCTTTAAACATAGTATACTTTTCTGAAAAGATGGGCAGGGCAGAGCTCCACAGACGATCTGAAGATTTCCTTCATAAGCAGCATTACAAATAGTACTGAAAAAAAAAAAAAAGCTAACAATGTGCATCTGTCTGGAGATGATGTCTTTGTGATACAAAAAAGTGAAGTCATAGGGATTTCACTTTAATTATCAGAGTATCCCTTAGATCACATTTCATTTTAGTGACGTGTGAGACTGTTGAAACTCATACTGAGAAGCTGGCAAAGCAAAAGTTCTAAGTATTCTACCCTCCCCTCATTGGCGACCAGCCCTAAATGCTTTTCCAGGGCCCATCTTTGCCCTCCAGGTTCTCAAAAATGTTTCAAGGTGACTGGAGAAGAAAACTGACTTGAATTTGAATTATTTTTTTCTCATGGACCTATTCCAATTCAAAGCAAAAGTCCAGATTTTGGTTTGGTTGTCTCTGCCTTTGTGTCATTTCTAAAAAGCCAGAAATGTGTGTATCCCTGGAGGAATAAACCTAGAGCTTTGAAGACAGACTGTAAACAGCTGTGTGCTCACTTGGCAGTCACAGAGACTTCTAGGTCCAGGGGCTTGCGTACAGTAGTATCCCAGGAGTGAAGGTCCCATCTTGGTCTCTGTCCCAGGAGCACGAGACAGAATAGGCAGGAAGGAACTCTGGGAGGGGCCAGGATGGTCACACTAGCATGGTGGATCTGAGTGTGTCCCCAGCTGTCCCTCTCCTTCCCTTCCGTGTTCTCTGGCTGTCTCCCTCCTCACAGGACGCCTCAGGGTGCTCACCCAGCTTGGCTTACCTCTTGCTCACTCAGTAGCAGTGGCAGATTAAACTTCACTTGCTTTACCTTCGCAGTGGCCTTGCTGTTGGTTGAGTTCCCCGCTAGCCTGAAGTTTGGAGATGGAAGCTTGACGGGTAGAGGAAATGGTTATGATGTACCCAATTATGGTTATTCGGTAAAAATGGCTTTGCTCTTCTACTTGCACTTAAAGAACTGTGCAGAGGGTTGCTTTGGGTCACATAAGAGGCTTTCATTAAATGAGACAATTAGGATGATAGCAGAGATACTGATATTGTTTCATTAAGAGTCTGTTTCAATTCCCTGTTCCATACTGTACAGTAGGATTATGCATTATTCTAGAAACAATGTTTTCTAACTTATTATACACAGTTCAGCTTACTTTTTATTTACTTACTTATTTATTTTACTGATAAACTCTTTAGTCAGAAGATATTTCTAAAATAAGCTTTTTAGTGGGCAAAAACAAGGTTGATCTAGATACACTTTTTTTTTTGTTGTTTTTAAAGAATGCAAGCAAAACTTACGGCCTTTGGGGTTACAGATATAATTGCTGACAATGCTGGGTGGAAGCTTGAATCCTGAATGAAATTATGGACTGCACTTAGTAGAAGAATCTCCAGTGCTAAGGATATTTGGCTGTAGTCCAAATGCTGGATGTTAGAGTAAAATTCATTGGCACATTTATTGTAGGAATAGCTGGCACCTTTTGAGGGAGGTGGTGTATTGGCCTCCTATAGCCCAGCTGTCAGTAAAAGGAAAGCTTTCTTGCCTGCCAGTTAGAGAAAAAGAGTTCCAAGGAAGTACAGTGTGTCCTTGATGATTTTGTACTGCATTCCCCAGGGCTCAGGTGGCCTCAGATACCAGCCTTTCTCCTACTGCAGGCTGCTATTCACCTGAGCCTTTGATTGGTGATTGAGAATGGACAGAGAGGTAAGCTACTCCCTAAGGCATTTGTACTTGACTACTGTGGGGATTGTTCCAGAAAACCTGAAAGCTCTCACTGCACTGTCTCTAGCCAGGGTCTCTTTTGCAGAACTAACCACGAGTTGCACTAATTTTGATGACCTTTCTGAGGAGTTTTGACAGAGCAGCTCAAACTACTCTTTCATGCCTTCTGCTTATATGTGCCCTAAAAAAAAAAAAGACTAGAAAAATATTTCCAAAATCTTTGAATTTAGTCTATGTTCTGTACTCCGTCTAGCACAGTTTTAAGGTGTAGTTTGGAACTGAGCGGGTTGCATGCTGACCTGTGGCTAACATGGGCTACCAATAGGGGTACATATGCTCTGACTTCTACAGAAAGCCCTAGATTATAAACACAGCCTGTCCATAGGGGATTCTAAAAGATGAAATTAATCTTGGAAGAAGAGCAAAAAGGAACTCGGGTGTATAGAAAACTAAAATGTTCAACAAGACCCAATTAAATTAAATTAACCATCACTACCTCATGAGCTTACATAGATAAAATATGTTTCATCATCTCTTTGTGACCCTTACTTTCCAGTATCTTAGTGTTTGTCTTTGCTTTCTCAGACAGCATGCCAGAGAGGGCCAAGCCATTTGAGTCCAGGGTCTGCAAAAATGACTTGAACTGGAAACCTACAGGATTCTAAGGTCAACCTCAAACTTCAGTAGTTAGACCTTATGTCTGCATGGTAGATGCCACCTCCTAGGCACCACCAAAAATGATCTTAGTTATGTAAATTACTTCCATTTGTCAGAACTCGGGAAAAGATATGACACAAGGTTCTCTGAAGTTCAGTGCTTAGATTAACAATCTGAAGCCTCTCAACTCAGAAAAATAAAAACCCACCTCTCTAAATTTCCCTATAAAGACAGAAAATAACAGGTTTTTTTCTTTTCAGCCATACTTACGAATATTTAGAATTTTTGATTTGAAGTAATATTTGGGCTTCATTACAGAGAGAGGTAGGGACAGGGGATCCCTCCTGGTTCCTAAGTACCCCAGTCCCACAACAATAGATTTGCATATGTGCACCCAAAAAAAAACATGTCATTATTTTTTTAGGAACAGCCTGTTGTAATAAGAGTTTAGTTTACTTTTGTTTTTTTTTGCACAGGTTTTGTTGTTGTTGTTGTCAGCACAGTTTAATCAAATGCCTGATAATGGTAAAGCTGATCATATGATTAAGACTGATATGATCCTATATCAACTAAAATAGATGGAAACAGGGGCTGTATATGTGTTATACTGAATGTTTGTGTAAATTCAGAGAATGAGTCTATAAGTTACTTCAGGAAGCCCATTTCACTTGCTATAGTATGTCCAGAGATCTGTGCCATTGAGAGATTTATTTTTGCATTTTTTTTTTTTTTAGCCCTTCTGTTTCCTTAGCCCTGGGTGCCTGTTCCACAGATGGGAGCATTCATGGGCCTTCCCAGAGCCATACAGTTGACAGCAGTCACTGTCTAGTCTGCAGGCCTTTTCAGGACTGTGTATACAGAACTCCTACCCACTGTAGGGTCCAAAATATTTTTAAAAACTGATTGAGACCAAGATTCACTATCAGGAAACCATATGCTTGAGGATTTTCTTGGTTAATTTTTACAGCTTTTATCCTGAAGTGTCAAAGACCCCTTAAACATGTATTGAGTTAAAGGTTTCATAGTCCTGCAGTCAGATAATCTCTCTTGGGGATCAGAAATCCTGGATATCAAGATATTTTTTCAAAGGAAACACAAAGCAGGAAGTTAGGTCTTAGCATCTCAGGATTGGCTCTCAGCGGTAGACGTCTAGTTAAGTCATAAGAGCACTGGACAGAGGCAACACAATGGCCAATGGGTAAACTGGTCCTTTCTCTGTCTGCCACAGCTAAGAATATTGTTTCATTTATAAATGTATTGGGGGTAGGCAGGGGAGAACATCACAAGAGTAATGTGACACAGGTGGAAAGGACATGACAACCAAATTTCAGCTTCACTCCATAACATTTTCCTGGAACACAGGCATCCATTGACGCAAATGTTGTCTGCGGCTGCCTTTGCGGTACCATGGTAGAGTGAGTAGCTGCAGAGAGGCCATCTGAGAGCGACAAGCCAAAACTATTTTCTATTTAGCCTTTGTATGGTCAACAACTGGATCATTCCGATTCCAGTCACAGTACAAAAGACCATTGCTGTTTAATAGAAAAACAGAAGTAGTAAGATGGGAGTGGTGGCGTCGCTGTTTTGGTTACAGATTATTCTGTTTGCTGGAAGAGGAATCCTGGGTATTCAGCCCAGAGCTAGGCTCTACCACTGAGCCGCAGCCTCTGGTTGTTCCCTTCTTAACAAGAGTGGAGACCATAAAAACATGTTATCTGCTATGGAAAGAGATGGCCACACAAGCTAGCCCGAGACTACTCGAGCCTGGCCTCTAGTTGTACCCTTTTTTCCCACTGCCCTTTCTATTTCTGCACTGCCTAAGCTTCCGGAAAGGGGAGAGAGTGAGAGTCAGCACCTTGCAGAAACATTTCCCCACAGACTGGAGAAGGTGCCAATATTCAAATCAAAGTTTTTTAAAGTGAGGAGCTACAGTCCCTCTAAGGTTCTGTTAGCGTGGAAATTAACCACCATTAAAAAAAAAAGCAGGGGTACTTAATGAACCCCAACCTTTTGGACAATAGCTTTGCTGTGATGAGGACTAAGCAACACCAAGGATTAAAGGTCACTGTTTTCCATGGACTTTTAGAGTAAGGATAAAAATGTCATCTCTGATGATATCTTAGTATTTTGAAAAGACTTTGCAGAGCAGTTTCTATTTTGAAGATGTAGCGGGTGCAGTGAGGCGGGCAAATGGGAGAGAAGGTGAGGGGCAGGCAGAGGAAGGCAAGAAGCAAACGCTGAAGAAAGCTAGAGATTAGCTGGCCTTCTCTGTTTCTTGCTTAAAAATTACTTTTAGTGAAAAGTATATGAAATAATTCTTCTATTTATGCTATTTAACAACCAGTTGGGTATACACTGTGTGTGTTTCCTATAAGTAATCATATATGATTGAAAATATGTCTTCTTTTGTTGAGTGCTATTTACAGGATTCTACTTTTTGTGACCGTGTGCTGGGAATAGTGGTAGAAACATTCTATTATCTTCCAAATGGAAACTGCTCTGCAAAATCTTTTCCAAACACTAACATTTAACCAGGGATGACATTTATGTCCTTACTGTAAAAGTCCCCATGATAAACAGTGACCTTTAATCCTTTGTGTTGTCTTGGTCTTCATCACAGCAAAGTTATTGTCTAAAAGGTTGGGGATCAGATTTTTTTTTTCTTTCACTGAGGATGCTATATCATCTGGAAAAGACATGGAAGAATCAATTACTCAGTTAATGTCAGCTAATGGATGCTGAATAAATACCTGTCATAGTATTATGATAAATGCTATGGCAGATTCTAGAAATGATTAAATATGATCTTTAGCTTTTAGAGTTTTATAATCAAGAATGAAGATGGAAGAGGGGTGTTAGATGAAAAAGAAGTTGTGTGTGTGTGTGTGTGTGTGTGTGTGTGTGTGTGTGTGTGTGTGTGTAATCTCCATTGAGGTCAGAATATGAATGCATGAACACAGGATTTCTTATGACTTGAAAACAGAATGCAGGAATGCAACATGTGTTCAAGATTTTAGAGACAGTGTTCCAAGTCCCTTACTATGTTCCTCAACCTGACATGCTAAGATATAAATGAAGTCGTCCTCCAGAGTAGAAGGGAAAAGATGGGAAGTCTATCAAAGGAAGAAACAACAAAAAGGAAGGATCAAAAACAGGCCTCTAAGTGTAAGGGGGTCAGAAAAAGAATCATAAATACTGGTACTTACGGCTCGTAATTTCAAGGCATTGAAGTGAGACTTTTCTGATGCACTAAGGTTGAAGTGTTATATAGACGTATAATTGCAACAACCCCTAAGGCTATACATAATAAACCCCATAAACAGTTTAATTAGCCAAGAAAATGGGAAGTACACATTCAGCACCAAAGGAGGAGTGGTCAGAAATTGAAGTTAAAACCTTGGCAGCCCTTAAATTTGTAGAGGAGGTGGGGAGTGAAATATTTGAAGAACAAGGAATAAGTTCACTTCATATAATAAACTAGTGTAAAAGAACATTGCAAGAGAACAGTCAACAGGGAAACATACATATCTCTTTACACATGTAGCTTACGAAAGGGAATGATGGAGGCAAGAGCCCAAAGTGGAAGCCACTAGGATCATTACCCTGTGTAGCTGGCGTTTAGTGTTGGGATACAAACCAGACTACCTCAGGCCTGCCTCTGGGTAACTTACAACCACTATTTTATTGCTGTCTATTAAAGTGTATTTTGGGAGCTGTTGAGATGCCTTAGCGGTCAAGGTCACTTGATGACGTGCAGGTGACATTGGTTTGGTTCCCAGCACCCACATGGCAGCTTCTAACTGCCTGTTCTATGAGATCAGACACTCTCTTCTGGCTTATTAGAGCTGCATGCTTGTAATACACGTGAATGGAAGTGGGCACAAACATAATTAAATAAACCTTCACATTTCATTTTGATTCCTTTACAGTGATCATTTGTCTCATCGTTCCCATTTATTTACCTTTTGTTTATTTTTATCTAGGAATTTATCGTATTTTGCTACACAAAGTAGCCCCTCTGCTGTCATTTTGAACCTCTGGGAAGCTCGTCATCAACAGGATGGGGACCTTGACTCACTCGCCTGTGCCCTTGAAGAGATTGGGAGGACACACACGAAACTGTCCAACATCACAGAGTCCCAGCTTGATGAAGCTGACTTCAACTACAGCAGGCAAAATGGACTCTAGTCAATTTCTTCTCTTGAGGCAGCACTAGCGATGGCCAGCTTCTGAGCAATGGCTTCAAGTGAGGAATAAGAGGCAGGTTTCTGCCCAGGGGCATTTGGGGAATTCAGCCTTTATTGAGAGTCAGTGAGAATCCCTGGTTGAAGAAAATGAGTTTGATGTAGGTAAAACATGTTAATAGCAGGGGAGAGAGAGAGAGAGAGAGAGAGAGAGAGAGAGAGAGAGAGAGAGAGAGAGGGTTCTGCTCTCTCCTCTGAGTCCATACACGGGTAAACCTTGGTTATGCTCCTCAGCACTGCTGAGGGTAAAAGTGAAGGAAACTGTAAATAAAAGGAGTTCTCAAAAATAGACACACTACAATAACACCAGGAAGGCAGAGATTAAATGCACGTTTGGAAACAGGTTATTAATGATTTACCCCACAGGGATAGCTGATTCTGAGACCAGATTTTCAGTTTCCAATCAACTGGCATCCTGGGTATTGGGAATCATGGTAATCTAACTTTCAGACATGAAATCAGATTGCCAACCTACTAGTGATGTCACCAGTGTTGGGGAGGGCATTTGGAATATGAGTACATCACACCAGCACTAATTCATTATATGAGCCACTTAATGGAGACAAGATCAAAAAGTGAGATAGATCTCAAACTGGTCTCTGGTACCTCACCTTCATTTTTTTTTTTTCTCCCAGAGACAAAACTCATTTCTCTTCCCATCCTGACAGATTACAGTATGGAGGTAGTAAGGAACATGGCTCTACATCTCAATATGGAAACCTATTTCTCCTAATGCAACGGAGCAGAGCAAACTCTGTCCCCAGTCAAGCCACTCAGATCTCAAAGTGCTGCTAGAATACAGCTTACTCCCTGAAGTGGAGGTAGGAGAGGCCAGCCCCAGGCCAGAAAAATACACACACTGTAATGTCCCAGGCCTCCAGTGAGCTCTCATTTTAAGAGATGGGTAATTGGCCCAAGTTCTCCAATATTTTTTCCCATAAGAAATATGTTTTACTGTGTTTTTCCATCCAGATTCTGGAAATCTTCTAATGTTTTATACTATGATATCACAGTATTGTCTCAATAGGGCTTTAGGACATCACCTCTCAGAAACTTAGCTGATAGCCTTTCTGAGTAACGCTGAGAAAATAAATGCGTCCATGGAATAGAAGCCTACCACACTCCCGGGAACCATACATGTACTTCAGAGAGACTTTGTGCTCTGACTGCCTGGCCTCACCATGTATACTTTCTCCTTAGCACTTCACTCTTAGCTCTCCTTTTATGATATATATATATATATATATATATATATATATATATATATATATATACACACACAGTATTGTAGAGAACTGAAATCTGTAGATTATTTGCGACCTTCATCTTATGCTTTACTACCCTTTCATATTTGATTACATCATTTTGACCAATATCTTGGGAGTCTGAGGACAAACAAACATACTCATCTTCTGGAGATTTCGGTGACTGTCCATGATGAGAACAACGCAAGTCAAACACCTACATTAACTTCCAGGCAGCTACATAGTTACTTTGGGGATGACTGTATTTGAAAAAGAATGGTCAGAAATAGGAAAAGAGAGAAGTCTTGGTAATGAGGACATGGTTGTGCTTTTGTTTTTTTTTTTAAGTCCTTTGTGTGAAAACAAATGTTTTCAATCTCTTCCCAAGTGGAAAAGACCTAAAGGCAGGTTGACATTATGATCCTATGGATAAGGCATTGAAAAACTCTTGAATATGTTAGCCATTTTATCTAACTAGTGTGTGATATACCTGATCCCCTATATTACGTAGAAGACTTTGCTCTGGGCAAATCAAAAGAGCGCAGTTTGCTTTGTTCAGAACTCAAAGGCTTATTCTATTGAACAAATGAATCTTCTTAGAACTGTCAAACTTACTCAGAACCCCATATCGGGATCAAGAGAGCACTCTCAACTTATTTATTCATCCTTATGAAGACGAACAAGAAAAAAGCATAAAAGTGTAAAACCACTTGACATCACTGATAAGAGTTTTTGAGAAAAAGACATGGAAATAGGTGATGAGTAATAAACCAGATAGATGATGAGTGACAGGATCAGATGCAGACAGAGTCTGCATCCCCTGTTAAGTAATAAGCTATTTGCAGCACACTCTGGAGAGACCTTCTGTTAATGTCCATTTGGAAGATTTTTATTTTAAACTTCCTACCCTATCCATTTATCTTCTTTCCCTTCCAATTGGCCTTATAATTGTTTATCTGTTGTATGAACCTACAATGTTATTTGTAGATTTTTAAAAACATTTTTATACTATTATGAACATAAAAATTGTAAGTCCTTTTCCTGGCATCTATGTAGGTTATCTTGAGGTGAGGTAATATGAACAACACGAATGTGAATCCCAAGTGTCTGCAGTTTCCCCATTGGCTTGAGGTTTTGTGGTTTGTTTGGTTGGTTTTTTGTTTTTGTTTTTTTTTGGCCTGCATTTATAAGTGCCCTTGCGCATATGCAGTGATAAGGGAGACATTCACACAGGAGTCACCGCACATCCAGTTCATGGTTCAGTAAGGTCCACCTTGACGGTTCTGTTTCCTCCATTATATCTGTCTGATTTCTGCTAGGATGCTACACAGGATTTTGAAATAAATATGTTACATTCTGCAGTGTTTGGCTGCCAGGGTTGTGTAATATTTTACAATAAAATTTCAAAGAGAACCCTGGTCTGGGAGATTTACAAACCAAGGGATTTACAGACCAATGTGTGTCGGGAGAAAGTCTGCAGGTCACAGTCTTAGCTCACACTAGAAAGTGATGATTCACTGTGACCTCCAGCTTTTCCATCGTCTTTACCTGACACCATGCAACACCACGACACAAATGTCCCTCGTGGAAGAGGCTTACTCACTACTCCAGGCACTAAATTCGAAAGTGTCGCTGTCCTAATACAAGATGAAGCAAAAATTAAAAGTGGCCTTAATACTTGGTAGGTTATATAACATTTTTACAAAAATATCCTACTTAATGACAAATTTCTCAGTGTCCAGGGACATTAAGCCTAATAGTTATGTGTTAAACACAACTTAAAATTATGCCACCAAAATGGTGCGATCCACAGCTTTGCAAGACTACCGCATATAAAGTTAATTTATGGTCTTTACAACTTACATGTTCCAGCTTAGCAGTTTATATTAACATTCTTTAAGCCAAAAGGAAACTTGTTCTGTGGATTTAAATGCAAACTTCATTTACCAGTGCAGACAGACTCATAAAACTCAGATGTACTCCCACAAAAATTTTATTGGCCTTTTTGTAAGAGATGAAAGGCATTGATACAGCTCCCTTTAAAGAGAGAAACTTTTCTCTTTTTTTTTTTATTATTTTTATCTCAAACTGCCACAGTCCTGGTATTTTTTTTTTTCCTTCCATTTGGCTAGGAGAAGGACTATTGCATTAAATCACACAGGGTTCTCTTTGGAGTGAAATTTCTGGATTCGCTGCAGTGATTTTCTTTTTTTTCCTCGACAAAACCTCTAAACATCAAAAGGACAAAGCAAAGGTGGAAAATTAAAATGGTATGAATGGCTTTACACACTTTCACCGGATTTACTTGTGACCTTCAGAATGCTAAGAAACTCTTGGGATATGCGCCTGTTTTAATTTTCCCTTCCAGATGATTTCAATTTCTTGGTCTGCCTGGCCTCTGTGGATGTGTTGAATGGTAGAGCTATCAGACACATGAAAGGCAACATTCTCTGAGGTCTTTATTCCAGCAGAAATGAAGCGGGAACTAAGAAACGTGCCTCACTGGCCCACGGCGTGGCCCATTTTCATTATGTCTCTCATGAAGCATTGCGCAACCTGAACCCTTAGTAACTCCCAAAGCCTGGACTGCAGGCGACAGCCACAGCACCTATGAGAACAAAAATTGTGGGCTTACCGATGGTGACAACATTTTATTAGCCCTTCGGTGTTCATTGTCATAGCACTGTATTTGAACATTGATGCTTTTTGCCAACAGTTGAATGGCCACCGTTTCCGTAGTTGCCACTGTTTCGTCCGCATAGAATTTTCCCAAACTACAAGAAGAAACGTATTTTGTCAAATGTCACAAAAGTGAAAGTGTTCCTGTTCTTAGATGTGTTGCATATTTTGTGTTTTTCTTTTCCAAACTCTTTCAAAAGCTGCAGTGACAAAGCTGTTTGGCTGTGTTTACAGCATGTGGTGTCTTTTGCAAAAACAACTCTAGGAGAAGCCAGTGTCTACCATGGACTCCTACATCCCCATGACAGCGTCACCAAGAAAACCGAAATGGCAATTTGTAAACTGCCATCTTTTTTTTTTCCTGAGGATCAAAGGGGATGGCACCAGGCCTGGCTATTAGTCACTAGTGTGTAGTACTGTGATCTGAAGTAGGAAGTTTCTCTCGCATAGAATAATTGTGGTTTTTGAAGCAGCTACCCATTGCTTTTTCCTTTTTGCTGTGGAGATCATGGACTTGGAGTGTCCTCACAAAGTGGGCCTAAGACAAGTTACATTGCAACTTCATGTCTTCAAACCGACCATGCATCTGAACCCAAAGACTAAAAAAGAAAAAAAAAAGGCACGAAGCATCCTAGCTAGGCCTAAGCTTACATTTTCCCCTGCCCTGCCCAGTACTAAGTTCAGGAGGAGTTCTTCTCCCCCCACGTCCCACCTGACAAAGTTACTCCTTTCGATTCTATTATATATCAGTGAATCTAGTTAATGTCTTTCTTTGCCTGAGTGGAAATATGTGCCAAATATTTTTACCAGAGGCATAGATGGGTATAATGATTATGCCCTTTGTCTCAAATTTGGCTGTTAACCGAATTAATTCACCCAACTCAAGCCTGATTCACACCTAAATTCCAGAATTAGGAAAGGTTGACGATAACCTTAAAATCGGAGACCTTTCTAGTGAGTGGTGAGCTACCTAGGGTTCTGATGAAAGCGGGATAGATAAGGGAATATGGTAGCCAGATATCATGCCCTGTGAGCCCTTTCCCCAAACACGGGCATTGAGCCCAAATGTGGAGGCAGCAATTTTAACAGTCCTTCATTAGCAAGCGTGGGGAGTGGTAAGTGGGAGAGTCACCAGGAGACAGCAGCCATCAGGGCGTCCTGGGGGAAAAGCTGAGACCAGAAGCCCCCATCAGGCACCTTCTAGATGCTTCCTGCTCCCATAGAAAACTTCTCAGTAAAGGGACAAATAACCAAATGTCAGAATTCCCCAGTCTAGAAAACAGCTGTCTCCATCTCTACACAAGATGAAGAGCAGAACTTTCATTCTTCATAATTAAGTCTGATTGATAAACACACCCCAATTAGGCTACAACCTAGAACTGTCATGAACACGGGCAGGTGGGAGAATGCCGGTTCGTTTTCCTAATCCCAAATTTGGAAACATGGGTGATATTTTCCCCCTCCTTCTATATAGAAGAATTTAAAACATATTTCATTTTGTTCTTTTTATTTTAGGAAGGTACGTGGGGGCGTTCTTTCAAATGATTCATTTTGTTTTTCAAACCCATACCACTCTCAATGCTCATTTGATGTATTCAAAGCCAAAAAAAATTAATAATAATATTTGAAGCAGAGCTGAACACTAACTCGGACATGAAGCTGAAGGAGTGAGCAAGCCAGAGAAGAGGGTCTAAGCAAAGCATGGCCTTGGCTTCATACCACACTTTTTGTGCCTTGTATTATCAGTGTAAATTCTGAATGTTGTACAGTAAATCCTTGGATGGACTCCTTAGCAAGGACGCACCGGCTTCTTTTTCAGCACATGTACATATCTATAAATATATATACATATATATATTTGGTAATGCCAAACAGCTATGTTATATTGTACTGAACAAAATGGCCCGTTTGGATGTTTTATGTAGAGTTTGCAAAAAAAAAAATGGATGGTTATCGACTTTTCGAGATAAATGTACAGGCATAAATTACTGCTTACCAGTTATTTATGAATAAAGAGTCTTTTATTGACATTTTAGGATGTGCTCCGTGAGTCGGACTTTGCACTCTCAGTGAGGACAGCTCTATCCTGTCCTAGCAGGTGTTGGGATGCTCTCTTTAAGGAAAGTTCTCAAATCCTTTAAACTTAGTGAAACTCACCTCTCTGTTTGGACTCAGTAAAATATGATGGGCCATTTAAAGCAAACTGCATTAGCCTCTAAGAACTCTAGGCCACCTAAATACACATATGCTGTGCACAAACACCCCCTTCTTAGGGATGGAGCTTTAAGTCTTAGATAGGGTTTTATTGCTATGAAGAGACACCATGACCATGGCAACTCTTAAAAAGGAAACCATTTCATTGGGGTTTCAGAGCTTTAGCTTACAGTTTCAGAGGTTTAGTGCATTGTCATGGCAGGAAACATGGTGGCATGCAGGGACGCATGGTTCTATAAAAGGAGCTGAGAGTTCTATATCTTGATCCACAGGCAGCAAAAGGAGACTGTGGCATAGTGGCCAGACTTGAGCTTATAAGACCTGGAAGGCCACGCCCCCGTGACACACTTCCTCCAACAAGGCCACACCTACTCCAACAAGGCCATTTCTCCTAAGAGTGCCACTCTCTGTGGACCAAGCATTAACACATGTGAGTCTATGGGAGCCATTCCTATTCAAACCACCACAGGTAATCATAGCCTTTCTTAGGGATGTAATTTCAGATACTGCAAGTGAATCAATATAGCCTTCCCATAAGTGAAATGTCTTTTTTCATAACCCTCAAATGTGTATACTTGTAGAACAAACTCTGCTGGCTGGAGAGATGACTCCATGCTTAAGAGTACTTGTTTCTGCTCCAGAGGACCCAAGATCTAATCCCAGCATCCATGACAGGTGACTCATAGCTACCTGTAACTCTAGCTCTAAGAGACCCAACTCCTCTTCTGGCCTCCATACATGTGCATACATGGGCACATACAAATACCTGTGCACAATCCACATAATTAAAAAATAAAAATAAAATTTTTTTAAAAAATATAGAGAACATCATCCACCTTGCCATGGAAAAAATAGTTAGACAATGCATAGAATATTTATGGAAAGATAGTAGGAAACTATGTAGAATGTTAGGCATTCCAACCACATTTGACTAGCTGATTCTCTTTTCAATGATATTCAAAATATGGAAATTATCAAGGAACTTTATGAAAAATTTTAAGGTTGATCTGAACTAAAACAACATGGTACACCCATAAATATTTTCTAAGTTATTTAAAAGTAATTGGTGAAGATAAAAAAAAAATAGTTTTCTCAAAGCTATACACACACACACACCACCACCACCACCACCATCACCACCACCACCACCACCACCACCAGAACCAAAAACAGCAAAAATACTGTTTTCATGGAAGTATTACAGGTTTTGTTGTTGTACTGGGTATAGTTGTAAAGTTGTAAAGTACACAGAACCACCATCCTCTGCTCCCTAGCAACCTGATATGTGGGTTGCCTTGATGTGTGTGGTGAATCTTGGAAATGGAAACGAATGCGTAAACTTTTTGGACCATTTACGCTTCCTCCTGCATCGTCTGATGGAACTGTCAGGATGACATAGGCCTGAATTTCCACACCGTGTCTGTGAGTGGCTCCAAAGCTTCTTTCTGACCATGATGAGGCTTGGGCTAGCTTTAAAGCTGATTTAAGCTACAGAAATAAGGAGAGGTGATTTCAACTAACATAAAGTGGGTAAATCAGTGCTAAAAAGTCAAAACTAAGCCAAATTTTCAGTGTTTCCTTGACAGTTAAAACAAATAAATGTATGAGTTCAACTCTAACTTGAACTAGAGGAATGGTGTAAGTAGCAGAGAGGGCCAGATCAGGATAAAGCTATAATTAATTATAAAATTTGTCCAGTTAATAGGCAGGTGTGTTTGCACATACTTCTAATCCCAGCTCTTGGAAAACTGAAGCAAGAGACTTGCCCACAACTTCAAAGCCAACATGGATTTTGTATTTTAAAAAAGTATGTGTGTACACATGGATATGTGAAGCTCTTCTAATTATGAATGGGTCTGGTTAGTGTGGGCTTTCCTCTGCAGCCAGTATGTGTGAAGATTTGGTTATGATAAAAGCTTGCCCATTCACTCAAGAGAATATACAACTATTTACAGCACATGACAGTTGTTAATAAGCATGATACTTAATGTTTCTGTTTCATATAGAGGAGCAGTAATTATAGAATTTTCCATCTGTCACAGTCTGATAGGGGAAAGAAAAGAAACAGGTAAAGCCCCTATCCTTACATGTCACTTACAAGGGAGGAATGAAGGTTCATCTCCATCTTCTGTTGGACACTTGTTGAAGAATAGTTACATGGAAGAGTCAGAGACCAGACATGTTAGGATGCTAATTGAGTGTGCTATTCTCTGGATGTGTGACCTTGGCCATTGAGTTTGCTATTTCCTGGATCTACGACCTTCGCCAAAATATTCTTCACATTTAAAAAGGGGATAACTCCTGTTGAGTTCAATGAGCAGGAACAAGATGACATGAAGGACTGTGCTGATGATTTCATTGACAAAATGCTTGCCTTGCAACCATGAGAGCCCCAGTGCAACTTCTAGGACCCATATGAAAATACGTAATAGTACATGTATTATCCCAGCTGATGACTGAGGAACCACGTGCAAGGTCCTTTGGCCTGCACACACACACACACACACACACACACACACACACACACACACACACACACATTTGTACATACTCTCTTACACACATGTGCTTACATTTATACAAATGTGAAAGCATACATTAGAAACTAGACAGCTGTCCTTGCCTAGTTCTGACTGTGGAAAACATTCATTATGTACCCATAGAATGTCTTTAGAATGTAATTTAGAGAGGGTACCTGAGAGACAAACACATATTTAAATCATATCTGTTAGTAAGCCTGTATTGAAAATACAGCATTCTTGCATATAGTCACTGCTCTGTCAATGAGCTGTCTGCTTCCTGGTTTTCAGGTAACTGAAGACCCCAGAATTGAATGTGTGTATAAATCCAACAACGAAGAGCTGGCTGAGCACATCACCTGCCAGACTTCTCCATTATAAATAGGGCATCCATAAATGATGCCCTTGAAGGTTATTGAATGATATTGACCCAACCTCCATTGACTCACTGTGTCTCAAGTCAAGAGATTACATAGCATCAAACAGCAAATGCCACAAAATTGGCGAGCACAGAATATTGAGGGAGAAAAATCACTGCAAATTGCATAGAGATAAGTTTCAGAAGTTTTCTACATAAGTTACCACTGAACTAAAATTTAGATATGATTTATTGCTAAAGCTTAATCTGTATCGTTGTATAACAAATTCCATTGTTTGTGGCTGGAGATAACCACCATTTATTATTCTTACACACTTTTGGATCTTCATGGCCTGAGCCAAGTTCACCAAGTCTTTTGAAACGCAGCCAGTTCTACAATGGACTCACAAAATCAGCATATGGTAGGAAAATAGAATGCACCCATTGATGTGAACAGCCACATAATCAAGTCACAGCACATAGAACAGTTACAGGAAGCGTTGGAGAATTTGTATCATGGTTTTCATTTATCCATGAGAAAGAATTTGTCAGATGAAACAAAGGAGGAAAAGCACTCAGAAACGTTGGGTCATGGTCGTCACTCCTCCTTCAGAAATAGGAATGTGACAGACAAAAACAAAAGAGGGAAAACAAGCAAGCAGAAAGCAGTGCTGATAAACATATTAATGAGAATGTCATTCATGAGAGACTACCATATTTTTTTGGTGCTTTTTAATTCTTCAAACTCACTAAGCTTTTTAGATTAGCATGTTCCAGACTTTGGTGTTGTATTAGGAGATGATCCTGTGCTCTGCTGTGTTAGGAAAATCTGGTTTATGGAGCTCTTTCATGGTGAGTCCTCTTATAGTACAGTAAGCAGTAAGTATGTCCCACATGCTGGGCCTTTCATGTGGATTTCAACCTTTAACTCTCTAATGCTCACAGGCTGCTGCCACTATTACTAGAACTAGTTTGCAGTAGTGAAACTACGCTACTATACCAGCCATTCACTCAGGCAAGGCCACTAACCTTTTTTGAATATTTGCCCATTACCACCTCCTTAGCAAGTCCATCAAGTGGCATCTTAAAGTTTAATTCTGAAATGTCAGTGTTTGCTAAAGAGATACAAAAGACAAACAGTATCTTCCAGCCTGAATTAATTTAGTCCAGGTTACCTTCAGTTTCTCTTCCCTCGTCTACGAACCCATTTTTGTGCACATCGCAGACCTTCATACATCTGAATATATAAGCACAAACCAACATACTTAGCACTTTGATTCTTGCCATGAATACTTGATTGCATTTCTCTATGACTCATTATAATGTATCCTTAGAATTGACAAGGAGTTATCAATACTTTGTTAAACCTCACAAAGACTACTTTAAAAACAAAAGGCCAGAGGCATCTTTAGAAGCAATTAAATAACTTGTGTCAAGTGATTCTGCTTTCTCTAAGCTTGGAGCAAAATCCAATGTGTCCTTTCCTTCCTGGGAATGTTGGGAATCCAGCCATAAATGCAATGCTGCCCAAGCAAATGGGGAGCTCTGGTCTCTGCTCTCAGAGAATTCATTTATATTTTGAGTTGTGGTCCCCCCGCAACCCCGCCCTCAAACTACAAAATCGGCCTCCATCAATATCCTGGGACAAGAATTTAGTTGAAAAAAGTATTTTTTTTTAAATTCTAGTAAGGGCTATTTTCATTTGTAAAAAATAAAAAATAAAAATACCACATTGACTGTTAATGCATAAAAAAGAGGTCAGAATTTAGGAGGTTTTTTCTTTGTTTTATTTTACCAGCTTGTGAGAAATACACATACAAACTTCCAGGGGCTGAGCACATGCTCCTTCATCTCCTTCATCCCACAGTTGAATGATGTTGCTGAAATATGCAGGACCAGAGACCATTTCTTATCCTAATACCCTTAACCTAAACTTCCAAATACTTTAGAAGAACTTATCAATATGTGTATGCCCTCAGCAATGTCATAAGTAAAATTAAATTATACAAAACTCCAAATTACCCATGCATTTATCAACAATGGGATGTGTACAAGATCGTGTGTCTATTCTTGGCTCTTATGAACCTCAGCAGTTATTTCCTCTTATTGTCCTTTAACATCTAGGCAAACAAGGAAACTCATTTCACCATTTAATTGTACATTCTGTTTTCTTACTGATTTGCCAAGCCTTTGAGTTTATTTTAAAAAGAATATTTATTATGTATACAATAAAATGTAAAGAATACACTGTAGTAGGCAGTGGAAATATAGCAGTGGACCTAAACATCCCAGTCTCACAGGTGTTCCACATTCCCATAAGGGGACAAAGTAAAGAAAGAATAAGTAAGAGAAATGCAAGGTAAGGTAGAAATAGGCTAGGAGGAAGAATAGGGCTTCCAGGGTGTGACTCCAATGATACTTTAAAACAGGAGTATCAAGCAAGGTCTCCCTAAGAAGATAGATTTTGACTAAGTAGATAAGATAAAGATACGTTAAGAAGATGACATAGGGCAGAGGGAAGATACCCTGCAAGGCCTTGACATGGCCATACTGTACCAGACATACTCAAGGAATATCAGTACAAATGTTGTTACTGAGAATAGAAGACAGGCTGAGACAGGCCACATTTGCTTGTATATGCTTGTGCCTTTTGCCGTATGGTGTGGGATGACACTGCTGCTACGGGAATGACATTAGCATGGATGTAGGTAGATAGTACACATGCTAAGTGGAAGAAAGGTGATATGTGTGAGGCACTGCTGTAGAAATCCCCAGGAGAGGCTGACTATTGGTAATTGCAGTGGCAGAGATCAGATGTGATCATCAATATAGTCTGAAAGGTAGGGCTTACAGAACCTTTTGAGGAAATGAATAAATGTTGTGAAAGGAAGCATTAAAAACTAATGGCATCTCCAAGACGTTGGTATAGGCAACCAAATACACAGAGATAACATTATTATTGTAGAATTTGGCAAATGGATATTTACAGAAAGGTAAAAGTCAAGAGTTAGGTTGCTTGTTTGTTTCGTCCAGTTCAAAATACCTAATAGACACCTAATTGGAAATTTGGAACTTCTAGCTGGACATGTGAATGTGAAGTACCAAGAACAGTAGATGGCATTAAAATCATAATACAACCCTGGTATCAATCCCTGGGGCACTTGAAAGTCACAGCCTTCATATGATTAGAAGAAAGCAGAGGAAACTAGCAAAGAGTGGCCATTCAGGTGAGAGAAATATCAGGATCATGGGAGCCAAACAAATAGAAGACAGATGACAAAGAAGTGCACAAAGAGCCCTGTCAGGTAATGCTAAAATGTTCCCCTGTGTGAGCTTTAGTGATGTACATCAAGCTCAGCAGTGTAGACAATTCTTAGAATTATTACCCAATACTAAAATTGTGTGGGGACTATTTGTTGTAAACACAAAGGCTTTCAGTACCCCTTAGCCTTATTGACACATTGTGGAGAGAAGCTGTCCTGAGCTCTGAAGGGTCTTCAATGGCATCCTTGACCTGTACCCTCTACGTGTCAGCAGCATCTATGAGCTGGAGTAATTGAAAACACCTCTACGCATCCCCAGATACCCTTTAAAGAACAAAACAGGCCGCAGATGAGAGCCACTGACCCATACAGTGGCGATGGGAAGGAGCTTGTGTAGAGCGAAAACCAAATCACTGCAGAATGAGAATTCAAGGGAAGGAGGGGGAGTAGAATCATCTAGATATACCCTGAAAGTTCTAAAGGTTAAAGGAGGAATACATGACCTGGGATGTAAATAACCCCAGGGCCCACAATTAAGGAAGCCAACATCATTGCAAGAATTGTAATCCCATTGCTGAGAAGTGAAATACTAACAAATACCTGAAGGTAGTCTAGCCTGAGTCTGACAAACCTTGTCTCAATGAACAACAATGAACAGTGCTGTCTCCTGAGACGAAAACACCCAAGGTTTCCCCCACATACATCTGAAAACACAAGAGCACATGTATACACACACAATGAAACATAAGAGCAATGTGTTGACTAGAATGACAAGGAAGCAGAAACTCTCTGAAGAGAGATAATGTAGGCATCAGTAGATGGCTGCAACTGGAACAGGTGGTGGGTGGATTCTTTCAAAAATAGAAACATCAGAAATGGAAAATATTAGGGTGGAGAAAGTTTGGACTGTCTAGAAGTAGCAGTGGAGGAGGAGAGAAGAAAGAACTCACAGCCCAATTCCAGCAGTAGAAAAACACATAGGAAAGGAAATAGTAACTACCTAGAAGATGGAGAGATTAACACAGAGCCACGTTAGGTGATAGTAACAAGAAGGAAGCACTGAGCAACACAATTGGGGGTCTAGAGCATTTTGCTCATCACTGTGGCAACACAGCAGTATTTAAGTTGACATGGATAGATGACTCCTATGAGGATTATCATGCAGGAGGCAGAGCTGACCTGGAAATAGGGGCATCCTCTGGAGATTGGCTTCAGGAGAGCAAAAGGACACACTATAAAACAATAAATTCATCAAGAAAGTGGTTGAGTAAAAATTCTTTGAGTCTATCCACTTATTCACACATTTAAATATCACTGTCATGTCTGAAATATTTCTTAAAGTCTCTGAGGTACAGAAAACAATACACTTATGTAACAGAACTAGAATGGAGAAACGCAGAACTTAGCCTGAAATTGAAAAGCTAACTGGCAGCAGCACTTAAAGCATATCTGCTTAGGATATAATAATTCTGTCCCCGCCCCCAAAAAAGGCAAGCATGATAGTATATATGAAAGAACACACCTGATAAGGCTGAGTAATTGAACATTGCAAATTTGAGGCTAGCCTGGGCTTCATACCAAAAGCCTACATCAAAAAGTAAAGTCAAGTCAAACTAGAACAAAACATTGCCTTGATGGTTTTCATCCATAACATACATAGAGCAGAAAAATCTTCCTAATTACAAAGTTGAAATTTGGGGGTTATTGACAGGCAGATTACAAAGAGGGATTGGTTGCCTGAACTCTTAGGGCTGTAGAGGGCTACAGGAAACAGAAGATGTGGCATTTGGTCCAGAAATGTTACCTTCTTCTTCAGCCTCCTTTCTGCCATAACTGGAGGAGGTAGATGCTGAAAGGCAATGTCAAAAGAAAATGCTTTGGAAAGAAATGTAGTCTTGCATCTAATAATTTTGTAGAGAGAGATGTGTGAGTGGGTGGCATGCTTGTACCACAGTGTGTGTTCATGTGGAGGTCAAAGGACAACCACTGGGAGTCAACTCTCACTTTCCACCTTGTTGAGGCTGAGTCCCTTGTTTCAACCACTTCTCAGTATCGGGGGAGAACTGAACTGTGAGCCCCCTGCTGCTTCTCCTGCCTCTACTAGCCACCTTGCAGAGGGAGTGTGGAGGCTACAAATGTCTACCACCCTATCTGGCTTTTTCTTGTGGGGGTCTGAGGATTAGGCTTAGGTTGTCAGACTTCTGCAGCTTTTGTCTGCTGAGCCATCTACCCAGACCCTCCTTGATAGTATTAAAGGAAAAAAAGTTCAAAAATGTAAAAATATAACTTACATGCAAATATGTGATAGAAAGAATGTCAGAACTTTTGTTAACATTACTAGAAGTGGATGAAGTGTTAAATCCAGTCAGAGAAAGATCTGGAGGAGAGATCATGTGTATACAAGTGCATACATACAAATATATGCACTTGAAACCTCTACGATGGCTTTTTGATTGGAGACAAAACTTGTTAAAATTATACAGGATAATAATAGACATGAAATTAGTTAATAATATGCAGGACAATGCTAATCTACCTGGTAATAGTTCACAGAGTCCTACAAATGTACTATTTGGGTCTGTTTTTCCTAATTGTGGAAATCAGTTATTACATCTAGTAAATATTCATGTGCATTGCTGTGAACTGGAATCATTCTGATCTCCTTCCATGTTTCTATAGTTTAACTTACATGCCTACTGAACACAGTGGAACCAAGTCAAAGGAGGTCACCTACAGGAGCATAGACCCATGGAATCAGACAATCCCCAAAATGTCAGATAGACACACACACCTGTTATGTCACTGGAAACTTACCTGGCACTAACTTTTGCACACGTTCAAAGCCTTTTCTTGACAGTACACAGTGTACCTTGGGAATCTGATGGGATCCTGTTATTTGGCACCATCTCTCAACTCTTCAAATCACTTCTGTCATGTTTTTCATTGATGTTCCCCCAAGTGTTTCCCCTTTCTTTGCTCTCAACATTCTTGACTCCAGGGCAAAGCTACAAAGTGAAGAGAGAATTCATATGGTCTCTCTTACACCCCCATCCTATCCTTGACACTACAACAATTCTTGTCAATCCTGGGGTTACACAAGGGTTGATTTACATAGCTGTGGTGCAGTGGTTAGCCAGTGGAAGTGAGAAAAATGAATCTGTTCCACTTTCAGTGTATGAGGCTTCTTCTGTCACTGACAAGCACCAATTCCCCTATTTTCCTTTCTTCCTATTCTTCCCACTTTCAGTATAATTAGACTTAGGAGTATCTCAGATTTGTCTCCAAATATTTGAAAGTCTGTCACGTGGAAGACAAATTAGACCAGTCCTGTCTTGTTCTCTGTCGTAGAACTAAGACCAATTCTGTAGAATTTGTAGAAAGACATTTTTTCCTTTACAAGGGAACTCAGTTTTCAGAGACTACCAAAATCAGCTTGAGCTTTCAGGGAACCGTAATGGCTTTTGGAAACTTTGATCCATGCTCTTCACTGAAATATATCTATATAGATATATATAGGATCAAACTTCCTTTTTAAATTTAAATTAATTTTAAAAGTTTGTTTACTTTACATCCCAATCATAGCCCCCTCCCTTGTCTCCTTCTGGTCCCACCCCCCCTCCTCCCCCATATCCCCTCCACTAATCCTCAGAGAGGGCGAATGCTTCTCCTCTATCAAGTCTCATCAGGACTGCTTACATCCTTTTTCTCTGTGGCATGGTAACATATCCTACCAGGGGGAAGTGACCAAAGTGCAGGCAACAGAGTCCATGGCAGGGACAGTCCCTGTTCCTCTTAATAAATGTCCCATATGGAGACTGAGCTGCCTATCTGCTACATCTGGTGCTTTCTCAGAAAATTAGCAACATTCTCCCTCAAGACCCAGCTATACCACTCCTGGGCATATACCCAAAAGATGTTCCACTATACAACAAGGAGATTTGCTCAACTATATTCATAGCAACTTTATTTGTAATAGCCAGAATCAGGAAAGAACCCAGATGTCCCTCCACCAAAGAATGGATAATGAAACTGTGGTACATTTACACAGTGTGATAGTATGCAGCTATTAAAACCAAGGAAATCTTGAAAATTGCAGGCAAATGGATGGAACTAGAAAAGATCATCCTAAGTGAAATAACCGAGAACCAGAAGGATACACATAGTATATACTCACTTATAAGCGGATATTAGCCATATAATACAGGATAACCATATTACATCCACACACCTAAACAAACTTCCTTTTTGTTATTGTTTGTTTGGTTTTTTTTATGTCCTTCCCACCTGACCTTGAACAGAGTTTCGCTTGTTTTCTTCAAGGCTAAGACTCTTAGTTCTTAACACTTAATAGGTCGTCATCATCACCCAGTCTAGTATTGAGCAAAGAAATGTTTTAGAAAAGAATAGAAAACAGATTGGGTTTAGTGGGCTAGAAGGACTCAGCTGAAACTACACTATGATGATCAGCAAACACTCACAGAGCACCCTCGGACCAGCAAGCATGGTTGTGTGGCAATAAGATCTTATACTGGCCATGAAAAATTGAACTATATATGATTTTATAAAATTGCAATATCACTCAGACAAACACACACACACACACATACACACACACACACACACAGAGAGAGAGAGAGAGAGAGAGAGAGAGAGAGAGAGAGAGAGAGAGAGAGAGCAATTGAAAAAAGAAAATGCTATCCTTAGCTTGTGAGCCTTGCAAAAAGAGACAAAACATAGCCTGAGGCCAGCAGCTCTCTAATACCAGCCCTAGCCTCCCATTATAGACTCCACAAAGAGGAATGACTTGTCTAGATCTCATACTAGCGTTCACTGAGATCATGCAGGAGATGGGCAGGCTCGGAGTCTACCCAAATTGGGAAGGAAGATGGCTTAATCAGAAGTCTCAGGTCTTCAAGATTTTATTTCAATGAGCAGGTGTTGGTTTTTTCCTGTCTCTGTCTCTGGTCTCTGTCCCTCTGTCTGTCTCTGTCTCTATCTCTCTGTCTCTGTGTCTCTGTCTGTCTCTGTCTCTGTCTGTCTCTGTCTCTGTCTCTCTGTCTCTCTCTGTCTCTGTCTCTCTGTCTCAGTCTCTGTCTCTCTGTTTCAGTCTCTGTCTCTCTGTCTCTGTCTCTGTGTCTGTCTCTGTCTCTCTCTGTCTCTCTCTCTGTCTCTCTCTCTGTCTCTCTCTCTGTCTCTCTCTCTCTGTCTCTCTCTGTCTCTGTCTCTCTCTCTGTCTCTCTCTCTCTCTCTCTCTCCCCGCCCCCCCCCCCAAGCTAGGTCTCTTTATGCTGCCCAGGCTTATTTTAACTGCCTAGAAGCCTACAAGTAGAACATTATGATAGGCAGATTTGGGCACAGGGGTCCCGCTCAAACTAAGGCACCAGCCAAGGACAATACAGGCGGTAAACCTTAAACCCCAACCCAGATCTAGCCAATGGATGGAACACTCTCCACATTAGAGTGGAGAGTGGGATATTACTTTCTCACGTACTCTGGTGCCTCACCTTTGACCGTGTCCCCTGGAGGGGGAGACCTGATGGCACTCAGAGGAAGGACAGCAGGTTACCAAGAGGAGACTTGATACCCTATGAACATATGAAGGGGGAGGTAATCCCCCTCAGGAACAGTCATAGGGGAGGGGAGTAAGGGGAAAATGGGAGGGAGGGAAGAATGGGAGGATACAAGGGAGGGGATAACCATTGAGATGTAACAAGAATAAATTAATAATAATAAAAATAAATAAATTAATTAATTTTAAAAAAAGGAAAAAAAAACCTGCCTGAACTCCCATCAGTCCCTGCCTCCCAGCAGCAGGGAACACTGATACAGGTGCTCAACATTGTGCCTGGCCTCACAGAGCACACTATTAGAAAATGGCTTCAGGGGGTTGTCTGTACACTTCAATGGTACAACATCTGCTTAGCATATATGAAGTCCTGGGCTCAACATCAACCAATATAAAAATGACTATAAAGAGGTTGGCTTGGAGATCTGAATGCAGTGGTGGAAGTGACCATCATTTCAACACTCAGGGAAGCTGGGTTCAGAGGGACATGTTCTAGCATGACTGGTAGCCGCCTTACCATTGTCAGGGGGTGTCCCTGGGATAGACATCTCAGCTGTCTGCCTCTCAGTGAAGTTTGACTGCTCAGTCACTACATTACCGCCTTGTAAAACCAGAGCATCCTTTTCTATTATTATCCATTTCAGGCTTAAAGTACAATAGATTACAATAAAGACTCTCTTTATAAGATATGTTTAAAGATTATTTCCCAGTCCGTTTGGTAGCACTTATGTTAATACCATCAAGGCAGGTCTCTAAAAGGCAGCAGTAGAAAATTTCAGCAACATTTACAAAATCTCCTCAAAGTGAGGTTCTGGCGACAGCTTTTCATTTTGTAGGAACCAGTTGAAAGCGAAGTTCTCAGGTACTTATCTGTGCCGCGCCTTACTTGTTTCAATATGTGAGGCTTCATCCATCACTGACATGTACCAATTCCCTTCTTTCCCTTTCTAGACTTTTTTTTTTCAATTTTCAATATAATTAGACTCATGGGGACTAGATATTTGTCTTCAAATATTTGAAAATCTGTCATATGGAAGAGGGATTAGACTTGTTCTGTCTGGTCCCAATTGCTAGCCAGAACTAGGGCCAATTTTACAAAATCTACAGGGAGGGTCTTTTTTTTTTTTCTTCTCTCCTTCTTTTATAGTAAGCATAATTTTCACAGAGCTGTCCAAAACTGGGACAAACTTTCTTAGAATTGCAAGTCACTGAAGATGGTCAGGCAGACATCAGATTTTGCAGATAAAATTCAAGCATCCTAAAATAGTTCAACCACTGGTCTTATGGCTTCATGAGCTGTTGAACCATTGTTCATTGTGTGATGTCATTATCAACATGGCTCCACTATTTGATGGTCTGCTATTGTGAAGTGCTAACTGTGGTCTGTGTGCATATCTAAATGAACCTCCCATAGCATTAACTACTGCTAGTATGTAAGTAGCATAATTGATATCAGAGTCTGAGATATTAAGTAGCCTGCTGAATCAAAGACATAAAACCAGTAAAGGAAGGAGTGTGGAATAGAATCCAGGTGTACCTGACACGGCCTCTTAAAACTGCTGCTTCCTTGTAGAGGTGAAATATAATGAGCTTTTAGAACCTCATTGGCATTCATCAGTGTCTTGTACTCTAAAGTAGATAAAAGCAAAGTATACGGAGTATGCACAGAATGCTTTACTCAGTGACATTGAATCCATCAGACAGCACATAGAGAAAGTGTGCTGAGCAAAACAGTTGTGGGAGGTCCTAGTCAATGTGTCATTGAATAGAAGCTCAGCAGCCCACTCCAGAATCACACAGTCAGGGTTACATGCATGTGCAATGCAGAAATAACCACAGACCATTATCAGCTACAATAAATCACATGATATCAGTTACCTGTAAGACGTGACATGAACCAAGCTGAGCTGAAAAGAGGCTTTGCCTATATTTTTGCAATATTTTAATAAGGTAATGGGGAAAGGAAAGGCAACTGCAGTGGGGAGTCAGGGAAGGGAACGAACGAGAACAAAGTATAAGGACACATAGGTATGAGGTTACCATGATGAAACCCATTACATCATATGAAAATAAACAAGTAATAGTAGGCTGTAGAGATGGGCCTGGGGATGTAGGCCAGCTGCTAGTGCTTACTTAGCCTTCATGAAGCACCATGTTTGATTGCTCAGCGCCACACAGTCCTACATCTGTAAGCCCAGTGTTCAGGAAGTAGAGACAGAAAGACCAGAATTTCTAAGTAATCCTCAGATACATATTGAATGCAAGGCCAAGGTGGACTACACGAGAGCCTGTCTCAATAACAAAAACAAAAACAAAAATACAAAACAAACAAACAAAAACAAAACAAAAGAGGGAAGAAATGGGTGGCTAACATGATCAAAGCTGAGCACACAATTTTCCTTTATGTTTTCTTGGTGTCTGAAATGGTTTCTTTAAGTATTTATTATATAGCTATGACAAAATGAAAACCGGAAATCTTTGTGCCAGCTTAAATGTAGTTTAAACTTTGCAATTCTCAACCCCAGTGACAACAAAAACAAAAACCCAGAGCAACAGAACAGACTGTAAGCCTACAAAGATAAGAGCACAGAAGCAGCGTAAATTGGAAAAAACAAACGAACAAACAAACAAACAAACAAAAACCATAAAACTGAGCAGAGAAGAACTGAAGTGACACAGGTAAGAGAACAGCACCTTGAACCTGTAGGGTAGGAGCAAGAGACTGCCTGGTTGCCAGCATCCTTAATGCGATGGAGTGGGGGTGGGGGGGTGGGGGAGAATGGGGGATTAGGGGGATGGGGGTAAGGGGTGTTGGCAGGGAATTTTCATTGGAGAATCTTAAATCAACAATCAGCAGAGGCAGAGTTTATGTAGTTTTAGATAGGTGTGTGTTCCAGAGAGCTGGGGGGGGGGGGGAATAGAGAGACCTGGAGAGAACAAGAACTCCACAAAAAGACCAACAGAGTCAACTAACGGAGGATCATGGGGGCTCACAAAGACTGAACTACGAAAGAGCATGCATTGACTGGACCTAGGCCCCTCCCCCTACACATATGTAGCGGATAGGCAGCTTGGTCTTCATGAGGGTCCCCCTAGCAATTACAGTGGGGGCTGCCTCTGACGTGGACTCTGTTGCCTGCTTTTGGACCACTTTCCCCCAGCTGGGCTGCCTTGTTGAGTCTCAGTGGAAGCGAATGTGTTTTAGTCCTGATGGGACTTGATGTGCCAAGGTGGGTTGTGGGGCTCCCCTTTTCAGGGGAGAAAGGGAGGAGGGAGAGAGGGATGAGGGAAGGAGGGCAGGACTGGGAGGAAAGGAGTGAATAAAATTAAAAAAAGAAAAAGTTCGGCATGGCAGGAAGCATGGCACCAAGCAGCAGGCATGGCTGTAGCAGCTGGATGCTGAGAATTTATACCTTGAACCACAAACATAAAAGAGAGAGTTGAGAATGTGATGATCTTTTAAACCTCAGACACCATCAATGGGGGGTGAGGGTGGAGGGGACGAAATCTTGCACTGCAGGGACTATAAGGAACATGTCGTCCAACCCAAATGTTAAGTAAACAAATCTATACATACATTTTTTTCAGAGGGTATAGAGAAGTGGCAGAGGGCATTCCAACACAATAAAAATAGCAACAAGAAAAGAAACAAAAACCAAGTCTCAGATGGTGAGACATGGGATGCTGTGTTACTCAGGAAGCTGAGCTGCCCTGTTGGTGTTCTTAGTCTCATTTGAAGAAATATCAAATATGAATCTTTTCTATCAAATACTGTAAAACTTGTGGTTTGGGACAATGAATGAAAATCTTTTCATCTTCCCTACCTTGTAAGCCTTTTATGCAAATGTCTTAATCTTCCCCGCACACAGTAAAACCTTTGTTTACACAGAGGCCCATGGTTCTGTTCTAGGAATTGTGATAGCCTGAAGCAGTGTGCCAATTGTTTTCAGACTAGCCAATTGAGTAAGAGTGTGTAAAATGTGATAAATAGAAGTAGAGACTTTTGGGGGAGCTCAGGCTGAACTGGGACCTGTGGGAAGAGGAGGAGGGGAAGGGAGAGAAGGAAGGAAGGAAACCAGGTACAGCAGCCAGGAGGCCAAAGGTACAAAATGGGCAAGTGACCAAAATGTCTGGATTATATAGGGAAGAGTCTGGGGAAAGGGCAGACTAACATCACCCCTTACCCCATCACCCCTGCCCAGGCTAGGTCCACTTTGAATTTTGATATGTTAGCACCTAGCCATCCTGTTGTTTGAAATTTAATATACAGCAATAGCTGAGTGGACAAATAATGCGATGTAGTGGTATTTGCCTACAGTGAAATTGATTCAGCCATTAATAAAAAAATATCTCACAGAGGAAAATGAATGGAATCAGAGATCGTCATATTACAAAAAAAAAAAGCCAAACCCAGGATGACAGATCCTGAATCTTTTTCTCACAGGCCATGTTTCAGATAATGCAAGGACCAAACGAATGCCGTGTTTTGTATGTTCTGTAACTAATGCCGTGTTCTGTATGTTCTATAACTAATGCCATAGTCTGTATGTTCTGTGAGAACTTGTCCTCTAAATGACCCTGACTTCTCCTTGCTTTCCAGGAATGACCATGTACTGCTGTAAACTGCTAGCAGTCTCCAGAAACTCCACCCAAGTGATTAGATGTAATCAGCATCCAATGTTCCTCTGAGATAAACAAAACAAAACAAAACAAAACAAAACAAAACTTCACCTCCTGATTCAGCCTCCACCCAACCCACCTAAAGGTCAACATTCCTATGACCCACAACTCCACAATCTCTGCTTATGGTTGTTTTTCCCCTTTATAAACCCATTGTCCTTGAAGCTCTGCACCATTCTCCTATCCTGTTGCGTCAGGAAGGATTGTGATCCAAGCTTGAGCCCCGTAGTACAGGACCCTGTGTATGTTGCTTCGGTATGGAGTCTTGTTGGTCTTTTGGGAGGTTATCTTTATCAATTATTCCCACAGGGGCTGTAGTGATCTACAGCAACACCAACGGTGTATAAAGATTCCTTTCCTTCACATCCAAGCATATATACACCACATCAAATCATATCACGCATGAAACTGTAAGTAGTACCATATAGAAGGAGGAAGGTGACAAGTAGTAGTAGGCGGCACAGAGATGGGTAATAAAAATATAGTCTAAATATATGACATACATGAACAAGGTAGGAAATCCTTACTTTGAGTAATGAATATACACATATACATTTCTTTCTTTCTTTCTTTCTTTCTTTCTTTCTTTCTTTCTTCCTTTCTTCCTTTCAGAGAAGGACTTTAAAGCAAATGAAAATTGAAGGCATCTTCAGAATGGTGGATTAAGATAATTCTAGGAAATCTGCTGATCTTCAAGCCTAGGGAGTGAGAAAAGTTAGAACCAAGAGGTTCTGGGCTCAGGAGCTAGTTGTATGGCCAATAAGAAAATAAGACCGGCCAGGTGTGGTGGCACACCACAGAATCCCAGCACTTGGAGAGGCAGAGGCAAGCAGATCTCTGTGAGGCCAAGGTGGTCTACAAAGTAAGTCAAGGATAGCCAAGGCTACATAGAGACACCCTGTCTCTAAAAACTAAAAAAGGAAAAAAGAAAGAAAAGAAAAGAAAGAAAATGAAGATCAGTTTGTCATTGATTCTGAGATAACTAAGGGCAAAGTTGAGAAACTGCGGATTTTATGAGCAACTATGCCTGTGTTGTGTGTACATTTATTTGTGTATGGGAAATGTTTGTATTATGTAGCCAAATGTACTGGATTAATGTTTTTGTATTTGTCTGAATATGTGTGTGCAGGTGTGAGTACACATACGGAGACATGAAGACTAGAAGTGAACCTCAGTGTGTGGTTACTCAGGAGACACCTTGTTTTGTTTCGTTGTTATTGTTTTGTTCTATTTTGTTTTTGTTTCTGAGACAGTGTCTCTCACTAGGTTCTAGTCACTGCTTGTTGGATGAGGCTAACTGGCCTATGAACCTCAGGAATGCTCTGGATTTGACTTCCCCAGTGCTTGTATGAGGAATGTGTGCCATCTTGCCAAGGTTTTCAAATTGTACTTAGTGTAATGTGTTTAGGTGTTTTGCCTGTGGACGCCAGAGAGGCATTAGGTCCACTGGGAGGTACAGACGGTTGTAATAGATACACTATGTGTGTGCTGAGAACTGAAGCAAGGTCCTCTGAAAGAGCAGGTAGTGCTTTTGACCACTACCACTCCAGACCACTGTTATGCAGCTGCTGGACAACAAATTCAGGTGTTCACATTTCTGGGATAAGAGCCTTACAAGATGAGTCGGGAAAGGGGGACATTGGGAGAGGGTAACAGGTGGTTAATATCACCAAAATCTATTCTAAATATGTGTGAGATTGTCAAAGTATTCAAAAAATGAATAAGATAGAGAAGACATGATCTTTTAGTATAAACATTAAAATTTAATAATTAACATTTTAAGTTATTTAACTTTTAAGATATTAAAAAAAAATCATAGGTGAGGGAAATAAGGGGAAAATGGGAGGGAGGGAAGAGTAGGAGGATACAAGGGATGGGATAACCATTGAGATGTAACAAGAATAAATTAATAAAAAATTTTCTTAAAATGTTAAAAAAAATAAAAAAATTTTTAAAAAGATATTAAAAAATAGATTTTACCTTGACAAACAAAAGAAAGTACTACAGGGTAACTGGTAGAGTGTGGTCTGAAAAAGGAAGGGACATTCATAGCAGGGCATGATCCTGTGAGAGCATCATGGAGCTCTGAATGAGAAATAACCCCATGGGCTCATGTATTTGAGTATTTGTTCCCCAGTTGATGGCACGGTTTGGGTAAGCATATCACTGAGGTTGAGCTTTGTAGCTGTGTAACCATGCCCATTTCCTCTCCCCTCCTCTCCCCTCCCTTCCCCTCCCCTCCCTTCCCCTCCCCTTCTCTCCTCTCCTCTTCTCTTCTCTCTCTGTCTCTGTCTCTCTCTGTCTCTGTCTCTCTGTCTCTCTGTCTCTCTCTCTCTCTGATGACCAACAGTCAGCTTCCTGCTTTTGTCAACATCCCTCTCTGATGTAGCCATGCCTTCCCCACCACTGTGGACTCGAATCCTATGATCCCTAAGCAGTAATAAACCTCTTTCGCCCCTAAGTGTTTTTGCATTACGTTATTCTATTACGGGAACAGGAAAGTTAGTGATGCAAATGCCTAACTGAAATGAAGCACACCTGTCTGTTTATTTTAAACTGCAAGACAAGGGATAGAGAACATGTCACCAATCATCAATGTTTATAAATTTAAAGCTTCCAAGTGAGGCTAAAAGTTAGTGGCATTAAGCTCTTTACGTGGATATTTTCACAGTTCTCCCACTAGATTCAAGGCTGTACTTTAACAAATGCAATTAAAATGATAAGCATTCTCAACATACATGGCATACTTTGGGATTATAACAAGTTTTAACCTTGATTGAAAATAGATTATGGGTAGGTGCTCTTGTCTGACACCTTGGAGATTCAATCTAAGTCAGATCAATGGTGAAACATTACTTCTGGCTGTGAGAGACGAGACAGGTCACAGCTGAAGTAGCAGCAAGAAAGATAAGTTGTCTAAAATTACGTGAAACCATAAAAGCAGAAATACAAGCAAGCAAGCATCAAATAATATATCATAAATTTCTGGTCTGGATTAAAAGACAAAACAAAAACAGAAACACCTTTCAAGGCCCAGAAAGTAAACACCCAGGCGACATGAGCTCTGCAAGGAGTCATAATTCAATAAAATTGCCTTATACTTTGCACAGTGTATAGTTTTGGCAATACAAAGGGAATATGAAACAAGTCCCCTGACTTCAATGAGCAAGTAGCTTAGTTGGTGAGATAAAATTAACATGTATGAAAGACAAAGAAGGGATTTGTAAACTACAGTGACTGCATGCCTTCCATGGTTAATGCTGATTGTCACATGATTGCTTTGACTAGGAGATCTGTCTCTGATTTGGCCTGTAAAAGTATTTCCTGGGAAGTTAATTGATTGGAAAAGACCCTCTCCAGGTGTGGGTGGCAATTTCCATTAGAGACCCACATATAAGGAGGCACAGGGTAAAAAAATGTGGGGTTTTTTTTGTTTTGTTTTGTTTTTTTGTTTTTGTTTTTTGTTTTTGCTTGTCCTGTTCCTTCTCTTCAGCTGTTTCTGGTGTCTATTCTATTGTCCTTCTGAATGAGAATTAAACATCCTCCCTACGATCAGTTCTATTCTTCTAGAGAATGTTGGCCACGGCAGGATCCAAAGACATAAACATCAGTGACCCAGAATTCAGAGCATAGGAATTGGAAACAACTGGGTTCGCATCTTCAGGAAGACCTTTCAAGTCCTGGGTCTGGTGTCTGGAATGCTTAGGGATGTGCAAAGAAGAGAGGACAGAAAGATTGTAACATAGTCTCAAGGAAACTATTTTCCAGACACAACAGTACAGTTGCACAGATGAATGAGCTCATGGTAATTGTGACAGCTTGCACAAAGCCTGTATAAGCTCCAGCCAGATAAAATCCCGCACGGGGGATGAACATGAGCATATCAGTTGGATCTGATGGTATTTGATAGTTGCTGGGAAAGGAACAGTTTTCTTTAGTGATGTGATGACCTCTGATACGTCAGCCTAACCCCATTCCCAAGACTAGCTGGCCAACAGAAACTGAACTAAGCATAGAAAGAAAAATAATAATAAAAATAAGACAAAGAAATCTCAAATATGTGTGGAAAGGGCTAAATGTGTTCAAATTATGTTGTATAAGAGCAAGAAGGGGTACATGGGAAGGGCTGGAGGGAGAAAATGGAACAGGGAAATTATGTAGTTATAATGTCAAGAAATAAAAAATAATAGTTATAATAATGAAGAATTAATTAAAATACTGTTTAAAATATCATAACGAAGTAAACACTACAACCACTTACAACAACAACAATAACCAAAAAAAAGAAAAAAAAGCTGAGGTGGAAACATCATACATCATACTATTTGGGGGGAGAAGCTAGTCCAGAATTTATATCTGTCCGGTCAGCTTTTTCCTGGCAGGCTGTCTCCTGATTGGTCCTCACACCCTCAGCTGTCACATAGTGAAATTCTACGTCAATCTTGTCTTTCTTCTCAGTTTATCTAATTAGAACAGAGATTTTTAACATGAAATTCATCTGCTAGTATAACTATTGCCCCCTGTGACTGCAGCTGGGGTGAAGAAGATGGAGCAGAGAACACAAGTAGAAGTGATGGGCCAATAATTTTAAACAAACTAAGAGGAACAAACCCGGTTACAAACTAATGAGTGTTACTTCTGTCAGCCATAGGCATATTTCTGCTGGCCGTGGCACCACATTCCCTCAGGTAGATGGCTTGGGCAAATCATGGAGAACGGAGGAAGTAAACCGAGGGTAGCTCCAACCTCAGAATCAAACATGCTGGTAAAGGGGGAGGAGAGAGACTTCCTTTGATCATTTCACTGCTCATTTCCTCAGACCATTTCACTGTCTTATTCTTTATCCTCCTGCAAAACTGCCTTTACTTAGTTAGCTAAGTATGGATTGCAGCTACATCGATCAAAACCCCATCAAATCAAAACAAAATAACCCAAACCCCAAACCAAGCCAAACAAAAGAGCAACTGGATTAACTTTAATTTTTATTTAGTTGCAGGTGCCTCTGTGTGTGTGTGTGTGTGTGTGTGTGTGTGTGTGTGTGTGTGTATTCATGTGTATGTGTGCACTCACTATTATCTGCATACATGTGGATGCTAGAGATTGAAGTACAGCATCCTCCTCAATTGTTTTCTACCTTATTTTCTGAGCCAGGGTCTCTCACAGAATCTGACACTCATGTTTCAGTGAGACTGGCTGACCAGTGAGCTCTCAGCATCATTCTTTCCCCTCTCCATCTTTTAGGAGCTTGGATGGCAGGTGTGCACTGCCATGCTTGGCTTTTACACGGGTGCTGGAAATCCAGACTCAGGGCCTCATGCTCACACCATAGTCTCTTCACCAGCCGATACCATCTCTCCAGCCCAAAGATTAATTTTCCTGAATCTGATGCTAGCCTTTAAATGCAATAGATTCAGACTGCTGTCCTGTCACATCAATTATTATAAGATATCTCCAGAAATGAGTCAAGTGATAATTAGTCAAGTGGTAAAATTAAGTGGGTTCGTGTAGTTCGCAGTCTGACAGGAGATAATGGGCACTGATAAAGGCATCCTTAGCAAGCCAGATGTGTGGTGCACATACCTAGGATTTGTTGTGATTTTTCTAAGATTTATTTCAACTTCCGGTACCTATTTCCAGATTTCCTCCCCCATAATTCCTCAGGCAAGGAATTGTGTTTGAAAATAGCCTTTCAAGGCCTATTTCGTGGTTTGACCCATTTATATACCAGGGGCATCAAATGCAAATAAGATTCCAGCTAGAGCTCTAAAGCTTATAGGCTGTATACAAGCAGTTTCTGCAGTAGTAAACCCACTACTCCTGTGATTCCTACAATTGGGTAGCAATTAATGTTCCATTGACTAGATTTTAGGTGTCAAAAGGAAACTAAGCTGGCAGCGCGAGCTGTTCTCTAATCATTTTGAGTTCTTCACAGCTGGCAGGCAGACTCCAACACACAAACTGTCTGAGCAAGAGTGATCCTTAGAGGAGGTCAACACCGAGGCAAGAATGACAAGCCACAGACAAAATCCCCAGCCAGAAACACAGAGTAGGTTGGTCCCCATCTACCTTAGTGACAGTTCAGTAGGACTAGATTAGAGCAGAGGACTGGAGGGTTACATCAATATAAAGGAGGAAATAATAGAGCAAAGTGAACCCTAGAAAGATAAAAGATACAATATGGCAGACAAAAATCACTGGCATTTAATATAAGCAATTAAAAAAAGAAAACCCAATAGTAAGAAAATTACTAGCCTGACACACTCAAAGTGAAGTCCAAAATAAAAACTTCCATTCACTATAGCTACAACAGAATTAAAACAGGAAGTGGAATTCAAAATTATACAACACTGATAAGATAAAGTTAATATTATTAAAATGTCCAAAGCCCTACACCAGAATGTTGGTGTTGCTTTTCTTGAGGAGGCGTAAAGAATTGCCTATTTGTTAGGCTGAGAATGGATTGGTAAAAGGGCAGTTTGAGAGGACACTGAGTCGAGTTGTCTATCTTTAAGAGATTTATCAACACAGCAGCAACAAGTGTGGTGGGGTCCACATTGAGAAGCTTTATCCTGCCAGAAAAACTGATTACTCTACTTTTAAAAGTTCCAGGGAAAACAGAAGCAGCTCTGCTCTGAAAGAAGGAAGCTTAGTTAATATGTGACCTATGTTATGTGCCAGAGAGCAGGAAGTCAGAGCATCTGTGACAGGCGAAGTGACAAAGTCACTCTTTCTCTAAGTTCAGAAGTGGGCTAGGTGAATATGTGGCCAGGAGTCAGGCTGCTCTGGACCCAAGGCAGTGAGAGCCTAGGTGGTACTCAACATCTGCTTTGTAGCCTCTTTGCTTAGGACTTAGATGATCTGGGTGCTTGAATGCTTTTCATATCAGATAGAGCACCCAAAAAAGGAAGGAAGGAAGGAAAGAAGGAAGGAAAGGAAGGAGGGAGGGAGGAAGAAAGGAAATAATATGGAGGGAGGGAGGAAGAAAGGAAGATAGAGGGAGGGAGGGAGGGAGAAAGGAAAGAAGAGAAGAGAAGGGAAGGGAAAGGAAAGGAAGAAAAAAAAGAAAGGAAAACATTTCTGTGAGTCTCATGTGGCAAACTAATAAATTTGTTAGGATTGTGTACAGAAACAGTGGAATGATTATACACAGGAACATAGTTTGCTCAAAGGCAATGAGGAATCAGCAAAAGTCCCACCAGGGTGATGACTCAAGAAAACTGCTCTACAGAAGAGTTCTCACCCCTAGCAGCTCCCTCCCAAGACTATGTACTCTTGTGGGATTGTAGGGTGTGGGAGCAAGAGAATGGTAGCTGGGATTTTTTTTTATGTAGACATTGTTAATAACATCATTAACACAAACGTATACGTAATCATCATCGCTGTGCTTTTCTGCTCATTTTGTTGCTCTGACTAAAGGACAGAACAAACAAAAAGTGAAATCACAAAGACCTCAAAGAACATAAAAGAACAAAGCTGTTGATGGTACCCTCTCTTGTTTCAAAACACAGTACAAAACTCAACTCACCAAATCAGCACAGCATTAGCATATAGAAAGTGGATGGATGGAAGAACAGAAAAGGAAGAGGATCAAGAATAAATCCTTGATTTTTTTTTTTTTAACAAAGATGTCAAAACCACAAAAGGAAAAGGACAGTATCTAGTGAATAAGTGATGTTAGGAAAATGACACCCATAGCAGTGAAATTTGACCTTATCCCATACTACCTAAAAAAATAAATAAGTTTAAAACAAAGAGTTGAACATAAGACTGGTCACAGTAAAGTTGCCTTTATCAAGTTACCATGCTTGAGGATCGTTGACGATGGATTTTTCCCTCATAATAAGCAGCTTGTAAAACCAGGAATTGAAGCTGCAGGACTCTCATTAGTGCTCAAAGGGTGGGATCTAAGTTCAGGATTTGGAATGAGACATAGCATTCTGAACTGCTGAGAAACAAAGGAATACTACTGACCAGAGATTTCTAGCTGAAACTCAAGATATGCCATGGTTCCCCCCATGTGTAACAATAAATCCAAATGGCCTGTCAATCACCTGGGTAGGGAAGTGTTTCCCAGGGAAAGCTTCCTTACATCTTGGCTTCAGGAACAGACCTTTTCCTTAACCTTTCATCCAAGTGAATACATACTATGTCTTGAGGCCATTTAAAGCTGTATATTCAATAAATTTCCTTATTGTATATTCAGTCTGTTTATGTTTAACCTGTCTTTAGGAAAACAATGCAACCAACCTTGCTATGCCTTGGATCTTTCCTTGAAATCAGCTTTTACAACCTAAGCTAAACACATAGCTTTAAACTTAACTTGTACTCTTCCACACTCCAGACCCAGAATAATGTGTGTGTTGTGGTAATCATTTGTTGGAAGCAGCCAATAGGTTGAAAGCAACCTTAAAGAAAACAAATACCCACCATAAATGTTGAAAGTAATGTGTATAAAGGTTGATAGCATCAGTTTGTGGTTTTGAGTGCTATTCTGGGTCATCTGGGGTCAGCTAAGTAATTTCTTCCCTCGTAAAACTCTGTTATAAATTTATTTTTGGTGAAAAATAATCCCTCACTCTTTTCAAACATCAGTTTTGCCGTGCTGGTCAGTAAGCAACCAAAGCAAAGCCTTTAGTTAGGGTCAGACAGACATTAGTCATACACAATGGACAGAGAGCAGACAAAATGCTTACCCCAAAACAAAGATGACAGGGACAGATGAAAGACAGGGCATGAAGAGAATTCATAACTAGGCTTGTGTTGGCCTATACTATTCTGAGAAGAAGAATCTCTTTTATTCCTTAATGTGGTATGGACACACTTCCTGTTCTAGAGACTTTAGAAATAACATAAACCTACCTAAAACATAGATTAACACTGGGGCATCTTCAGCCATTGTATAGTCTTCTTCCTTGAGAGTGCTCCCTTTTACCCTGTAATGAGCAACCTGCCTTATACACCATGCTCGGGTGTCTCTTCTGAATTCTTTCCATGGAGATCACAAGCACTAACGGGACACAAACACTAAGGGGTTGTTATGCACCATTTCAAGACCGAGTTATGTTTAGAACTCATCACAGAGTCACAGATAAGCAGTGGCCATTAGAATCCTCACTTCAGGATGGTGACTGGCACCTGGTGATCCTCTCAGCACTCAGAGGATTGACAGGCTGCAGAAAGTCTGCTTCATGACTGGGACCGGGATTGGAAAAGTCAGCAGTCTTAAACCTCAGAATATTCAGTAGATAAGACTTTCTATACCAAGCCAATAGGATGGACAGTTTCAAAAGGGAGATCTGCTCGAAGAACAGGAAGATTCTCTCAGCAGGACCAGCCTATGGGAAAAAGAAGGCAGGGACTACTCACTATCAGGGACTTTAGAGACCACCCCATGTCAGCCAAGTCAACACTTAGCTATTTTTGTCTTTTTCGGTCCAGGTGTCTCTTTTAATGGTATATAAAAACTGCATTCCTTCTCTCATCCTCTTAATTTACTAAGGTTGATGGTGTTCTTTTTCACACCACAGAGACTCCTCTAGAGAAAGACCTCGTAGATTCTGCTGGATGCAGACAATAGTGCAAAGGCTGTGTGGGTTTGACCTAGGCACTGACTGCTTGGATATGTCCCCCAAAGCATAAGCAATAAAACAAAACAAGACAAGACAACACAAGTGACATATAACATTACCAAAAAGTTTCTGTAAAAGAACCAAGAGGATGAGGCGACCTCCCACAAAGTATCTGCAGTCCACACATCAGTGAGGGGTTAGTGTGCAACTACATAAGGAGCTCAAACTTAATAGGAAGAAAATAAATAATACAGTTTTGAATTTCCAAAGCTTCTAAATAGCTATTCTTTACAAAAGACATACAAATAACCAATATTTTTATGAGTGAAATAAAATCTCAAGAGCACTGATGGAAGAAATGCAAATTTAAACCACAATGACATATCACCTCATACTGGTTACCATCGCTATAATCATACCAACAAAAGGTAAGTGTTGGCAGGAATACGGAGGGAAGATGACACTTGTATACCATTGTTAGAAATGTAAATTAATACACCATGATAAAAAAACTACAAAGTTTAGTAAAATACAAAAATAGAATTATTATTTAATCTACTCACTACTATCAAAAAGAAATGAAGTGGGCATGCCAAATAACAGCTATATCTTATGTTTATTACAGCTTTACTTACAATAGTCAAGAAATGTAAGTAAAAAGTGCCCATCAACTTATGAAATAATACAGAAAATGTGGCACATAAACACACAATAGAGTGCTATCCAGCCATTAACACAATTGAAAATCTGTCATTCGTGACAGTTTGGATGGAACCAAAAGACCTCCTGTTAAATGAAATAAAACAGGTTCAGAACTACAAATGCCATGTGCTCACTTATGTGTGGAGCTGCAAACATTGATCTCATTGCAACTGAGAGTGAATAGTTCTCACCATAATACAGGGGAGTGTAGAGGGTCAGTGCTTAGGAAAAGATATGTTGATCAAAGAATCCAGCAGATTATTTAAAAAAAAAAAAAAAGACAAAAAGAATAAGACATGGAACTGGGAGGTGTATGTAGAGAAGAGAAACAGGAGTTAGAGAAGAGGCTCTGGGGTGAGATGAATATGATCTAAATACATTGTATCCCTGCATAATATTATTAAGGAATAGACAGTTTTAAATAATGCAAAATTCCATTAAGACAGGAATATATTCAATGGCATCTGGCTGCAATGACCTATCACCCTCTTTAGGTCATTTGTACTATCCACCCCCTCCCCAAGGATTAGACAGCATGAAAGAAAGGGAAGCAGAAAGGAGAGAGATGGAGTCATTTCCTTTAGTGGCGTACGCATTGGTAATCCTAACAGGCTCTAGTGGATAATTCCAGATCAATGGCCACATAGATGTCCTGGTTAAGCAGGCCATAAAACAAACCCATGAAGTCTATAAATCTGGAAAAGAGGCTGGTAGGGATGGGGTGCATGTGTGGTTGGTATGGAAGGAAGTTGAGACAGTATGAGAAGACTATAGACCAAATATGTTACATGAATGTATGAAAATGCCAAAGACCAAGAGCAATCAATTAAAAATATTCTTTAAACAGTTGGCATGGTAGCACCTTTGTAGTTCCAGCACAGGACAGTTGGGGACATGAAGAGCCCTGAGATTCACTGTTGGGCCAGGCCGACCCAATTGGCAATGTCAACACAATGACAGAATCTGTGTCAGTGCTCCTGAGTGTGCACTGAGATTGTCTGCTCGTCTCCATTGCACATACATACATTTGCACATGCACTCACTCATGTGCCTACTCTGTACCTGCACATGTGCATGTACTCTGTGTGTGTAGCACACATATATTCATACACATACACTTGACAGAAAATGAGGAGAAACTATTTAAGAGCCATCTGTTACTTACCATCTCCTGAAACACACACAAGCTACTTCGGCATGGAAGGGCATGCATACTTCCTTCTTAGTTTCCGTTCTTATGATTTGATATGATTTATACACATGAAACTCCATTTGAATATTTCCTATTTGAAATATTTGCTAGAGTGTATATAAGACAAACACGATACCTGATAAGCTAATAATTTTATTCTAATTTATTTATTACATGGCAACAGAATCATGTTCTTATACTCATTCTTCTAAGTAACCCTGGCTCTTATGTTTGTTCAAAAGCCACTCACAAACATGTACAGACACAGACATGCACACAATGCTGGCCAAATGACATCTTTACTTACTAGTGAAATGTCATGTCTTCCAAATTATTTGCGTTTCTAACTGACACAAAGCCTAGCACAAAATTGCTACAGGTGTGAAGAGAATGTAATCTTGCCTTCGTCTGGGTCCAAGGTGAAAACAGTCTTGGGATGCTTGACGCCACTGAGACTTTGTCTCTACAAACTGACAAACATTCTTGGTATAGACTCAGAGGGAGGGAGTATCAGCCCAAGAAAAAAGACAGGGGCTGATGATTCCAGCCAGGGGGTATTTTATTGCAAAAATTACCATTGATTTGGAGGAGGAAGCAGGGTGTGGGGGAGAAGATTAGGGATCTAGAGAGAGAGAGATGAGAAGTTCCTGCCCAGGGCACCTAGGAGTTTCAAGAGTTTGCTGCAGTCTCCGTGCATACCTCCAAGTTCAGTCCACGGACGGCATGGCTTCTTCTGTCGGATAGATGATCTGCTAAACTCCTGAGAATTACACCAGGAGAGTTGCCCCATGGAACTGATACTCAGAAGGTTTCATTCTTGTTCTCCTTCATCTCCTTTCCCTCCTATTTAGGGTAGTCAGGTTGTAAGGGAGGTACATGCCTTTAATAAATCATTAATAAAGTGGAATTGTTAAAAATCAGAGCCAACATACAGGCTCTTCAAATGCAAGGTAGGTTTCTTTTTTCCCTTCAGACACACGCAAACCCTGTAGCTACAAGGTCCCCATGACAATGCTAACAGTGAGTAAAGTCAAAGGCTCCATTTGGCTACAGAACCCAAATATAGTTTCTTAGAAATGATATCACACAGCTCTGAGGTCTAACTTGCCCAAACCTGTAATGCTCTAAACCTTAACAAGATACATGCAGCCTTCTTAATATCATCACTGCTCCTTAAGAAATTAAAACTTCTCAGCAAACAAAACAAAACAAAACAAAACAAAAAACTTGTAGGACCAAAAGGCCAAGTACCTGGGAGAGTCAAGGCAGAAAGAGAAAGTCAGTGTTTGTAGCATATGACGATGGCAAGAGAAAGCCCCAGAGGCTGCTGCTACAAGCAAAATCATTGACGTGACATTGTTTTTTTCTGTTCTTTTCTTTTCTTTTTTCTTTTTGTCTTTATTCATTTATTTATTTATTCATTTATTTATTTATTTATTATTAATTTATTCTTGTTACATCTCAATGGTTATCCCCTCCCTTGTATCCTCCCATTCTTCCCTCCCTCCCATTTTCCCCTTATTCCCCTCCCCTATGACTGTTCCTGAGGGGGATTACCTCCCCCTGTATATGCTCATAGGGTATCAAGTCTCTTCTCGGTAACCTGCTGTCCTTCCTCTGAGTGCTACCAGGTCTCCCCCTCCAGGGGACATGGTCAAAGGTGAGGCACCAGAGTATGTGAGAAAGTCATACCCCACTCTCCACTCAAATGTGGAGACTGTTCTGACCATTGGCTAGATCTGGGTAGGGGTTTAAAGTTTACCGCCTGTATTGTCCTTGGCTGGTGCCTTAGTTTGAGCGGGACCCCTGGGCCCAAATCTGCCTATCATAATGTTCTACTTGTAGGTTTCTAGGACCCTCTGGATCCTTCTACTTTGCTATTCTCCCATGCTTCTCTCATCCAGAGTCTCAATAGGATGTCCTCCCCTCTGTCCCAGTTTCCTGGTAAGTGAAGGCTTTCGTGGGACATGACCCTTGGGCTAGTATGCAGATATAAGTGAGTATATACCATTTGAGTCTTTCTGCTTCTGGGTTAACTCACTAATTATGATCATTTCTAGCTCAATCCATTTGTCCACAAATTTCGGGAATTCCTTGTTTTTAATAGCTGAGTAGTATTCCATAGTGTATATGTACCACAGTTTCTTTATCCATTCTTCTACTGGTGGACACTTAGGCTGTTTCCATGATCTGGCTATTATGAATAAGGCTGTTATGAACATGGTTGAGCAAATTTTCTTGTTGTGTGCTGGAGCATCTTCTGGGTATATTCCAAGGAGTGGAACAGCTGGGTCTTGAGGAAGCCCTATTCCCATTTTTCTGAGATAGCCCCAGATAGATTTCCAAAGTGGCTGTACTAGTTTGCATTCCCACCAGCAGTGAAGGAGTGTTCCTCTCTCCCCACATCCTCGCCAGAATGTGGTGTCACTTGAATTTTTTATCTTAGCCATTCTGATGGGTGTAAGATGGAATCTCAGAGTTGTTTTGATTTGCATTTCCCTGATGACTAAGGAGGTTGAGCATTTCTTTAAGTGTTTCTCAGCCATTTGATATTCCTCTGTTGAGAATTCTCTGTTTAGTTCCAAGCCCCATTTCTCAATTGGGTTATTTGGTTTGGTGGTGTTTAATTTCTTGAGTTCTTTATATATTTTGGATATTAGACCTTTGTCAGATGTAGAGTTGGTGAAGATCTTTTCCCAGTCTGTAGGCTGTCGCTTTGTTCTCTTGACAATGTCTCCTGCCTTACAGAAGCTTTTCAGCCTCATGAGGTCCCATTTATTAATTGTTAACATTAAGGCCTGGGCTATTGGTGATCTGTTCAGGAAGTTGTCTCCTGTGCCAATGTGTTCCAGGCTCTTCCCCATTTTTTCTTCTAAGTGACTTAGTGTCTCAGGTTTTATGTTGAGGTCTTTAATCTACTTGGATTTGAGTTTTGGGCTTGAGAGATGGCTCTTCCGTTAAAGGCTAGGCTCACAACCATAAATATAAGAGTTCTTTTCTTTTCTTTCTTTTTCTTCTTTTTTTGTTGTTGTTTGTTTGTTTCCTTGGATTCTTCTGTGTAAAACACTATTCTTGTTATAGATGATTGACGTTTCCTAGAATCCGATTCCTGATGAATAGGGCTTGATCCTGCTGATTATAAACAGCACTGGTATTGAATGAGGGAGCAGAAAACTGTGTTGGTTTTCTTGATTCTCCTCCCATTATGCTTTATGTTGCAGGAGAATCTAGCCTATCGAGATATTCTTTGGAGAAAATGAAATGAACAGTTGTTCCCTGGGTAACATCGCAAGCCCCAATTCTATGAAGCACCATTTCTCAGTTCTAAGAAGAAAGGCATTTACAGTGAAAAGCCCAACTGCCCTTCCCATGCAGCCCAGTAAACATCTGCAATATGGAACAGGGAGATGTCTCTCACTGGGCATTCCAGGGATGGGGGCTTTACTAACAACAGCAGTAACATACAGTCCAGCAACTTCTGAGCACTTGAGTACAGGGCTAAGTGCCAAGGACTGCAGCATCCTTCCCCCAAGGTAGCTGTAAAGGGAACTCCTCGGTGGGGGGCGGGGAGACTCTGCTTCCACAGGATACTACTATACACCGTCAGAGTAAAATTTCACTCACTCCTCAAAGCAGTTCTGCAGGGGAAAAACCACAAGAATGGCAAACATTTATTGGATGATAATTAGGTGTGAGGTGTTCTGAAACAAATGTTACATATATTATATAATTTAGTCTTTACAATGGTTCTGTAAGATTGGAATGATTATCACTTTCATCCCACACAAATGAGAAAAATGAAGGGTAGAGTCCGGAGTGATGGAGCCAGCATAAAGAGTGTATGCACCAATTCTCCCAAGATTGAAGAAATTCAAACTTGAGCCTCTTAATGAAATTCTAAGTTAGTTGATTAATTTAACAGACAATCATGGCTTCAAAGTCCCACTCACAGGCTACGTTATTGTCTTTCCAAGGTGGCCTTCACATAGGGATGCTGAAAACAGCTTCACAGGTTGTCTACTGCATTAGATTGGACAGTGTCTGGTGTTGTAAAACCATGCAACTCTCTGCATTTATAATCATCCTAGGTAGACCAGTAAGAAATATGTCATCTAGAAGATGTCAAACAGGCATGGTATATGTGTCCATTAAACACCTAAATTAGTTGGTGAACTGATATCGGTTGGGACACTTGAACTTAAAGATTTTAAAAGCAAACCCAATTAAGAAACAAAGCAGATGCCTCTAACAAAAATGAAATAAGGGAAACATAGTCCATGTGATATTCTTCCTTCATTCCATGTTTTGCCAAGGGACCATGAACTTTAAGCCCTTGTGAACTTATAGGAACCAGGTCACAGCATGTCTTAGTCCCTCAATTTGTTGGCAGTGACACTTTGAATGACCACACCACTGGCTCCGCACTGTTCTTCCTCACCAGCAGTCCTTATGGCATTCAGTTGCCATCATGCGTCACCCTCATGGCTTGGATTACATTTTGCCTAGTCTACATTATTCATAGCATCCAACGTCCTTATGTCCTTATTGGGAGTTGGTTTATCTGAGCTTGGTCCATACATGGAGAAGAGGGATGCCCACAAACTCCATATTTATTCCTAAAGGAACATAAGAGTGTTTGCTTCCATGGCTGTGAACTTTTGAAATCTGTAGCATAGATTTATGTGATGCTTGTTTTTAGTTGTCCACTCCTCACAACATAAAATCACCTGAGCAGGGAGTCTCAGTTAAAAAAAAAAGTTCCTGATTTCATTAATTGTTATGGAAAGACCCAATCCAAATTTGGACTACACCTTGCACCTTCTAGTAACACCCTAAATTTAAAAAAAAAAAAAAGACACAGAAAAAAATGGTGATTCACCTTTTGCTTTCATGACCTTCCTTCTTGCTACTAAGTTGATTTTTCCTGTATGCTGCTATTGCTTCCTTCTCAGCTTTGCTGGCCTTCCAAGGTAGACTGAGGACCAGTGGCTCTCCATTACCACTTCAGGCCTTCGGAACCACTTTGGAACTGCTGAGGCAGGCACCTGGCCTCATAGACCAAGCAGCTACCTGATTCTTGGCCTTCCAGGTATGATAGCTATTGGATTGTTGTGACCATACTGCATGAGCAAATTCAATAACTCCCATACACACACACACACACACACACTCACACACTCACACACACACACACAGTCATGCATGCACTCATATATATATATATATGTGTGTGTGTGTTTGTCTCATCAGTTATTTTCCTCTAGAGGACCCTGACTAGTATACTACACAAGCCTGAGACCCTTTGTTTTCATGTTTTTTTTTTTAGCTTGGTTTTAATTTTTGCCCAAATTACATGCATATAGCAGGAGATGCTCAAAAATTCCATGACTTGTTCTAAGGTTAATGTGTAGCCCTGCCTTGCCCAGCTCATCTCTACCTAGTTTTTCAGCAGACAGTTCAACTCTCAGTTCCCTTCTTGCTCTTAAATTTCCCATTTTTTGAATAAGAACTTTTGCTTGATTAAAGATGAAAATTAGTCCCAACATAAGAACCTCTCTATGATATGTATGAAAATCTCTAGATTGCCTAAAGGGAGTTTCTTCTTCTTCTTCTTCTTCTTCTTCTTCTTCTTCTTCTTCTTCTTCTTCTTCTTCTTCTTCTTCTTCTTCTTCTTCTTCCTCATCTCCTTCTCCTCCTCCTCGTCCTCCTCTTCATCCCCCTCTTCCTCCTCCTTTCTTTAAAGATATATTTCTCTGATATTCCTCAGATTCCTGCCAACAGAGAAAAGGACAATCCAATCGAAGTCACAACCCATCTCCCCCATTCCCTGAGCACAATGTCTGATTGGTGGAAAGAGAAATGAGAGCTTCTACAGTCAAATATGAAGGAAAGGGAACATCAGTCTCTATTCCCCTATAAACACCCTCCCAGGGCTGCATTGACAATATGATATATTTTAACACTCTGTTTTCTTCTATTAGCCATTAATTTCTCATTATGCTCTTTAAAAGTTGATACAGAGCAACCCAGGCTTTGATCCTAGGTCTCAGGAGGATCATGAGCTTGAGGTCATTCTGGACTATAGAACAAGAAATGTTGAGGAGAAGAAAGGAAGAAAGGGAAGGCAAAGAAGGAAGAGGAAGGACTAAAGCTGCTGAAATGTGCCAACATTTGATAAAATGTACATGTTGAATTTCAGCATGAAGATGTGACAGGATATTTCAAATATCTTCCTCTAAGGCAGTAAGAGGGTATGGTGGAGAAGAGCCAAGAAAGGGGCTGGAGGTGACCCTGCAGAAGCCAGCTCTCGTCTTCCAGATCCATTCTGCTAAGTTGCTACAGGCAAAAGCCAAGCCTCTGGTTTTGGGCTCATATTTATCTCCTCTCAGAGTCTGTACTAGGATATATATCAGCTGACTGACAGAGAGCATGACCCATCATGAGGCAGATCCTCTTCTATCACACAAATTGAAGGGTATTTAAGACATCATAGAGAAGGAAAAAGGGCTTTTTCCTTTGGCGACGTTGGTGGATTAGGAAGGTGAGCTGCATGCTTTCTCTGCCTCTCTGAACAAGCAAGTTTTCACCCCAGCATCTGGCTTCTGAGTCTTTATTGGTAAAACTGAATGATTGGGATTTTGTTTTAAAAAAACAACAGTAGGTAACCAAGGACATTGTAGTTTTGACAGGATCTACCACTGGCCTGGAGTTCTCTGCTTAGGCCGGACTTGATGGCCAGTGAGCTAGCTCCTATGTATCTATGTTTCTATACATCTCCAATGCTGGGATTACATGTGTGGGACACCACATTCAGTTCCTTTTATGTGTCTTTTGCAGGCCCTTTACCAACTAGGCTATCTCGCCAGCATTTACTTTCTTATTTATTTATTTTTTTGTCTTTCTTTGATAAACATATAATAAGTGTGAGAATACAGCCTCTCCATGGTCAATATTGACATGCTCATTAGACTAACACCGTCAGCTAGGCTCATAACATTTCCCTTGTTGGCTTGGATATTAGCGTATTATTTAGTGAGTGTCCAGATGAGTCAGTTAATCTTGGGGCTAGTCGTACCAGACTCACTTGCTTCTGCCAGTTTGCTTTCCTCTAATCCGCATGCCCATCTGGTTGAGGTTCCAGCTGCATAAAGCTCAATCTAGTATGTCAAGGGAGAAATAAATGCACATATATATTTTAAGCCATCCCTGCAAGGAATAGGCTCATTCCATGATTTGTCTGGGTCAAAGAAGCCAGTGGTAAACACATAATCTTGTACCACCACTGGGATTCATAGATATGTGTGAGGAACTGAGTGGACCCCGATGGTAACCAGACTACAGGGACAAAAGGCTTTGAGGCAAAGCATCACCAGAAGGAAAAGAGCATATTAGCTCCACAATAGAAATGCACATTCCCTCAAATTAGCCCTTCAGTGCACTAGAATTGTGCCTGAGTGTACTCCATTTCAGCCACAGGAGGTGACTCTTGGGAGGAGAGATGTTGGGTATTAAACCTTAAAAAGCTATATCCTTCAGAGCGGTGGAAAATCCCTGTGCTGTGTGTGAGATGCCTCCCGCAACAATAAGCTTCACACATGCAGTAAAAACCACGATGCTGGGGAAGAAGGATGAGGCAGCCGATGGACAAGCCAGAGAGAGAGATAAATAAGAGACACCTGGAGAAAAGGCATCAATTTCTGAGGAAAGATATCCAGAGGTCTGTGAAGAAAGTGTACGGGAGATTAAGGAGTACAAAATAAAAGGGGCAGCATCACCTACCTGGAGCAGGTGTAGGTGCCATCAACTTGGGGTGCCCCAGGCAAGTGTGAGACAAGTTATATCTCTTCTGTATGCCTTTCTCCAGAGTGCTAGAAACAACTCCACGAATCCCTGCCATTCTGCAGAGTGTCAGGCACTATCATTTAGATCGCACAGTCACAGAAATCTGATGTAGGATTCATTAGCTATTGAGCTTGGACAGGCACTAAGAATATAGTTATAAATAAAAATACACACCTAAATGGATATACATGACATTTCGCGTGCAATCCAAGTGGCTTTACTTAGTACGAGCTTCAGCTAAAACAAAGGCTAATGTTTTCTCTACAACCTAAACACAGATATTTGAGGAATGGTAGGTCATACATATGCATAAATATAAAACAGGATCATTTTCTTCTACAAATATATCATGCACATAAGGAAACCAAACACATGTATTTAATAAATAGAAAGTGATGGTGATTTTTTTTTCTCCTCTGAAGGGATTCGTAGAGTAAATTTCACAGCTAATATTAAATACCAACATCGAGATGGAGAATTGTGCTTCTGGCACTCCCATACCAATGCTCTAGGTGACATGGCTTTAGGTCCCTCTGTCAAATAGCTCCTGCCATATGGTGCTAGCAAAATAGAGTTATTTCCATTTCAATGACAAGGGGACAAAATCTGACAAACACGTTAGCAGTCTAACTAGCTTGACAAGTTCTTGGCTTGGATCCTATCTGGAGCAGAAATGTGAACTCCTGGATTTGCTTCCAGTTTCAGTCTTAGGGACCCAAGGGAGTCTAATTGGTCCCAGGAGGCTACTTCCTGGCTACACTGTTGTTGTGCACAGTGAACGTTTGGGGGCTTCTCTCTACCACCTATGATTGGTGTGGGGGGGGGGTGTCTTGAGAAAAGCTGGGAAGTTTAGCCACGCTTCTTCTGTCCCTGTGGTGAGATAGCTAGCTTATTAAGTCTAAACTTGAAGGGCATTTTATTATGAAGAGTCAGATCCAAAGATTTACCTCCCTATTTTTCACCTGCTTCCCTGCTGCTTATTTCTTTGTATTCGCTAATGGCCTTTCTCCATGTTACATAATCCTGTCATGGGTATAAAAATATCACCCGAGGCTGCTCATGTGGCCTAAATCATTCAGCCGTTAGCAATGACAAGGCAGGTGTATGAACCACACTGGAGGCAGGAGGACAGCTGTCCCCCTCTCTACTCATTGTCACTCAGCTAAGAAATGCTGAGATTTTAATAAGATCATAAAGCAGAGTGACATGGTCTGGCATGGAAGGTTAGTCTGCATTAGCATTCGGAATGCCTGGGATAATAAATTAGAGCAATTGAGCAGAAATGGGCAATTTGATAATTCAACATTTTTCAACACCAGCGTAAGCAGCTGGACCCAGAGCAGTACTGCTGACTTCTCCCCATGGGTCAAGCTTACAGGGCACAGGTGAAATAGAAGCCATCACTTTGTCCCAAAAGAGCTCTTGGAATGAGAGGGCTGGACAATTCTGTCCATGAGTGGTGAGTGTGAATTGACGGTCTGGAGGACGGTGTCCTCATACATCTTTTCAGCAGAAAGGCTGACTAGCTGGCTTTATTCTAATGTAGCCACCTTGTGTTTATTGCTAACGCCAGTTTGGAGCAGCGTGAAGGGACGCCTCACATGCATGGCAGCCTATGCTTGGGCAAGGGTTGTCCATTTGTTGTTGTTGTTGTTGTTTTTTTTCTCTCCCTGTAGAAACTCAAACAGTATGAGACTAAACTTTAATTTATTTACTCTGGATAAGGGTACAATTTCCCCCAAACTATTGTCAAATCTTATGTTACATACATGCACACACACACACACACACACACACACACACACACACACACACACACGCACACACACACACACAAATTGATTACATAGGAAGGATGGGCAGTCATGGAATTTTTATTTCACACACAATCATTTGAACTACTATGGCATTCTTACAAACGTTCTTTCAAGCTTCCTGCTTCTTCTTCTTTTTTTTTTTTTCCTTTCTGCTTCTTTTTATTGCTTGTCTCACTAAAAATCTGAAATTCAAAATAATTCCAGAACTCGATCACTTCCCAATCTCTGCCGGTAATACACTTCTGGACGCAGTGACACTTATAGGATGCGTCACCAACAACATTAGAGCCCACATGCTTTTCAGTCACTCTGTAATATGTACAAAGATAGAATGTGCACTGAGCTGAGAACCACACCGACCCCATCACCTCATGCCTGGTGACAGCTTCCATCTGCCCCACCTTCTATGCGATTCTTCATACATTTTTTACTATATGACCTGGACACAAGCTAAGGTGTGTGTCTCGGGCCAGTGCGGCACTGATACTTAAATCTTTACAGGCAAAGGCTTCTGTCACAGTGATGCCCCTGTCACAATACTATGACAACAGATGTTGGTTGTGAGAAACATGGATGTGTACAAGTGTGTTGTAGTAAAGGTTGTTCTGCAGACACAAGCTGTAAGCCACGTGCTGATGTGTGGAATATGGCAAGGCTTTCCATTTCATTTCACAAGGGGGGGGGCGCATTAGCAAAACATGAAGGGAATGAGAGAAGGTTGGAATATGTACTCCCAAATACCTGCAAGGTTCCTGTGCCTGGCTATGTCCCTAAGTCAAAGGTCTCATCCCTTGGCAGGACCACTCCACGCAGCATTTGTGCATCTGGATCCCTCTAACTGCCTTCCCCTGCTTTGCTTCAGGCCCAAGGGTAGCCTGATAAATAATAAAATCTACTTCTGCTCAAATTTCTAAACATAGTGAATCTCTGTATCTTCTTGGTTCTCGGTGACAGACTTAGATTATCGCATCCACTACTACCAGTCTCCCGCATACAATATTATCACAGAAGCTAGAACTAACTGCAGCTCACATAATCATCTGCACCTAGCTGCGAGGCTTGGCCTTTCTTCTCACAGCCAATGGTGAAGTTCTTTTAATAGCAGACTATAAGAATTAGCAATTGCTATGTATGAGCCATTATTTTTCAATTTCTGTCTTTTGCACTCATTCTGCATGTTTTGCTGAAACAGATCAGGCTTGGTCCTGCTTCAGAGCCTGAGCACTATCTGGAGATGCCCCTTGCCCGCAATATCCAGAATGCTTCCTCCTCCTCCTCCTCCTCCTCCTCCTCCTCCTCCTCCTCCTCCTCTTCCTCCTCCTCCTGCTCCTCCTCCTCCTCCTTCCCCCCATCCTCCTCCCATTCGTCTTATTTCTAACCCTCTGCTCACAGTGAGCCATCGTTGGGTGCCCATTTACAGTTAAACAGTCCCTTCTCTTTCATTCCTGAGTCTACCACCCCAGCTCAATTCTACTTTATATGAGAAAGGCATGGCGCATTTTATGCAAAGCACAAATTCACAAGGCCTTTGGATTATGGATGAGGCATATTTTCATGATAAGGTGACTTGGGCCCTGAGTACAAACATGAAATTCATTAGGTTTTCTCATTGATGCAACTCGAAGTAATTCTATTCGGTGTCCTTTCATTGTCTATGCTGTGTACCTGCATTTTTACTGCAACACACTGGCTAAGTCCAGGATGGTTTACTTGTGGCATGGATTTTTCCAGTAAAGCTTAAATAGTTCTGGATTTGGGAAATATCAGCCTTTGAATAAGAGATGTCTATCTTGTGTTTACTATAGTTTAACCTTACTATACTGTATTGCTCTCTCTCTCTCTCTCTCTCTCTCTCTCTCTCTCTCTCTCTCTCTCTCTCATACACTGTAAGCTCCCTAACGGAACTGAGTTTTGATACCTATGTCTACGGTGCCATAGTTTCAGCATCTGACACCTGTAACTCTAGAAGAGCCCCTCCCCCACTTCTTTATTAACAGAGCTTTAGTAATTTTAAAAAGTCATTTTTAGACCTAAAGTCTGAAAAGTGAATCTGGGATCCAGGTTCTGGGTCATTTTCTCCATCCATTCTTCCTCCCACTTTCCTTTTAACAGCACTTAAAATAAATGTTTTCATATTTGCCTAAAAAATATTATAGAAATGTGAAATTAAAAAAATAAACATTCTCAGTCTTTCAAAGTGATTTTGTCATCCCATGATTCTTTCTAACCATTGTTCACATACAGATATGATCTTAATTTATAATCATGAAATGAGAACTATTTTTGTCCCTTATATTTGGTTACTTTTTCATGATAGAAATGGTTTATTAAAATAAATAGTATATAGCATACCATAAAGACAATACAATAATTAATATTTTCATCAAAGATACTATCAACATTTTTTTAAAAAATATTTTTATTTACATTTCTTATTTATCTGTCTGCATAAGCATACCTACTTGTCAAAGTCTTTCTTCCTGACAAATTCTGTCCCTTTCATTGGCTCTAATTCTCACAAATATGTCTGTCACACATATTGGGGCAGAAGATGATGCCCCAACGTTAAAGAGAGTTTTGGGTGACTGTTCAGGGACCAAACTGTCTCTGTCATCCTCTCATTTTGAAAGCTACTAACCTGCACTCCCAGCATACTCAGGTAATCAAGTTTATTCCTTCTCAAGTCTCTGATGGGGTTGGAGACCAGATAGCTCAGTTTTACAATTAAGCTTAGTTGTTTATGGGTTATGATGCCTTTAGGTCTAGATAGATGTTTTAAGTTGATAATGATAAAATATGGTAGATATGGATCTACATTCAGAGTTTTAGACTCACCAAGATAGGAAAGATGTTTTCTTCAAGGCTGCCAAATGCAAATAGCCAAAACACTAAGAATGTAACGTTTCTATAATTCTTGATTGTGTCATGGTTCTTCTTGCTATAGGTAGTTTATTTTATGTGTGTGTGTGTAATAATATAAAAGTATATGTAAAAATTAAAAAATAATAAAAATAAATAAATAAAAATGTAGCTTCTCTAGCCAGGTTATTAACCTAGTACAGGATACTTATTTAATTACAATTTTTCAACTTGTTTCATTTTTAAGTCTTAGGTTCCAATGTTTAATTGTTTCTCCTAAGGGAAGTAGTAAAAACCTGCATTTTCTTTTGATGTTGATATTTAATGGTAATTTTAAAGTAAAAACAGAAGTTTTCTAATATTTATTAGTATGTAATTTAATATATTTCTCATGTTTATAACTTATGAAAAGCCAAAGAAAGTTTATAAATTAAATATAAAACAACACTGCAATATCAATAAAACTCAAAACAATACCATTAGTTTAAATAATATGATACACAATGTTAGTTTGAGTGAATATAATTTGTAATGTTTGGTTTAATGATTGTACAATGCAACCTCAAGTTTGGACCTGTATTTAATCTTTTTCAACATTTTTGCTTCAGCAATATGTAAACTATTAATTTTTAATAATGCTTTAAAATCAGTATTAATAACTTTAAGGCCATGTCAACTAGTTCCAGCTAATTGGACCACAACACTTAATCAAAATTGTTTCCAATCAATTCCTGATTGCAAGTTTTAATGAACTTCCATGCTGTAAAGTTGTCTGACTTAATTAAAGAGCCCAGGAATCTTAGCATTTGCTACAGCATCCGTACCTGTTTACAAACAAATTTTGCTAACTTTATCGGTTATCGTTAGTTACTATTTTAGTTTTATTAGACTACCGCCACTGTGCCAGGAACAGAGACTGTCTCAGCCAAGTACCACCTGGCAATCTGCCTGTATGTGTGTGGCTTTCATTGTATGAAGTACCAGACCATGTGATGGCACCAGTTTTGTAATCCCATCCACTTCTTAAACAGAGAAGCAACTTTATGAGGTGTTTTGTGACATCATTTGGTTACCACAGGATTGGCTGTGCATATAGACAGCTATGTGCTAATCACATGGTTAAATTTGGCTAAAAGAAGGACAACGTGCTGATGAAGATGCTTCTGATTGTCACGCAATTTTGGATTTAGTTACAGCAATTATCACATTTCCCTAGCTATCTCTCTTGCACAAGGTGACAGCAATCTTGGCTTTAGACCAAAAGCTCACATAAAATAAGTCTTAGGATCTAGTTGGTCTTGGGCTCAAGCAGCAACTACACAATTTTGCAAGCTCGGTAAATTTGAGCCATTCACTTACTCTCTCTGTTGAAGTCTGAAGTGTAAGGGCCTCCCCAGTGTCTCCCTGTTAGATGCATATTTCTTCTGTGGACCTATGGTGGAGCCTCTAGTATTTGCTGCCTCAGCCCAGGCCCCAAAGCAACAGGCCAGTTATGGGCTAGAGCCTCCAATACTGCCAGTTAAAGTAAACTTTGTCTCTTTGGAAATTGATTATCTTGGATATTTTATATACTGACAGAAACCCAGTGTAGAAATCCAGTATATATTCAGAAAACACCATTTCCCTGTATTTGAAAAATGATGATTATACTCATTCTTCACACAAGGAGGTCAGCACCATAGAGCTGTGTGGATGCCATAACAAACTGCTCCATGCCAAGTGCCTGAAAATATCTGCATGGTATCAAACTTTCAGTTGCCATTATAGATGGTACAGCTGGTGGAGTCTATGGTGCCAGAGAAAACCCCTCCACAGCATTACCAGTTCATTGACCAAGTTCCTCAATCACTCTATAGACTCCCTGATTACAGACTTAACCACCAGCTGGATAGTAAGACCCAATTTTACAACCACATTACATAACTTCCCAACAGTCAAGGGGCTGATGATCTCTTTGCATACGACCAGTATCTAATCTAATGGAAACATATTTCTTTACTCAGGTTAAGAGCCAAAGTCAGTACAGAGACAGTTGGCCAGTTAAATAAACATTTGAACTAGTTGTAACAGTTGCAGGGGTAGCATCTAGGGCAGAGAAGGAGAAAAGACAATAAAAGAAGTCTCAGGGTGTGTGTGTGTGTGTGCAGGGGGCGTGGGGGGGGTGCAGGGTGGGGTGGGGACGTGTGACTAAGTTCTCCAGCACGTGCTTTCCATATCTGAGGGCAGGATAGAGGAAAAGTGGGGTTGACTTTGATAGCTCCCATCTAGAGAGCAGCTTTTAATTCATTCAGCAGACATTTATTTAGATCCAAGGTTTTTTTTTTTTATTTCCGGGCACTTGAACCTGTCCCAATGAGAGGATTCTACAAAGTGAATCTAGGACAGCCATGTCTACACAGAGGAAACCCTGTCGTGAAACACACACACACACACAAAAAGAGGATTCTAAACACTTAGGAAGGACAGACATGGGCACATGAACGCAGCACTGTGAGACAAATTGCCATCGTTAATGTCTATTGAATGCAATGTAGGAATGATCTGTGGGCTTATAGCAATTCTTCGCCAGTCAAGTGAGGTTATATGCTTTGGGTTCTCCTGCGTGCTTTCTGAAGCCCGTTGCACGTCGCCACCTTCTCGTTCCTCTAGCCTTTAGAGTAAAAAGCTAGATGAGTAATGGCGGCAGGCAGGGTGGTGTTCAGCAAGAGTTACATATACATGGGCAACCTTGCTCCCCTAAGAACATACAGTACGCAGGACCCAACACCATGCTAGGGAGGAAGTTACTCTCCTTCCTGCCGGCCTCTGGAGTTCGCTTTTGTCTTAGAGTGCACATTTCCTCAGGAGAAGATGAGCTAGCTAAAATTGCAGATTTGGAAAAAAAAAATGAGGAAGAGTGAGGGTAGTAAATACAAATTGCCAGGGGAGAGTGGAGAAATTAACACTCACTCTGTTATCCGGGTACTAAAGGGCCCTTGTGAGCTTGGCACTGACCACCAACACTTGCTTTCTAAACCAGGGATTAGTTCCAGCGCTATGCAAAAAGAACCGCCTCCTGGCCCCTAAGCCCAGGTCACCCACTGTCATTGTTTCTAGATCTCTTCTTCCATGAGGCCACCTGGCTACTGCCAAGCTTCTCTCTCAGCTGACACCGTTGCAGGTGTTTCCTCCAAGTCCTCTGTGTGACTCGCTCTGCATTGCAGTCCCCACGCTGGGCTATGTAGGGCTTGCAGCACTTCATAACTTCCCGCTCAACAGCTGGCAGCTACAAATTAACTTTTTGACTTCATTAGGCTAATCTGCTGAATTATTCCTAATTTGGAGCACCTGCAATCCCCACTCCGCCTTCCTCTCTGCTGGAGCCTCCTTCTCTCATCAATCAGAGGCTGAGTGGCAGGGAAGCAGCAGAAGGAGCCATAGGCGGGCCTGGTCAGAGCCCTCAATTTGTTTTTTCTTCCCTCCGAATCTGGTCTCAGATTGCTTCAATCAACACATGGCTTCCTGTCGGCCTGGGCTGGTGTGAATCCAAGGTGCCAAGTACCTTTACAAGGGTGAAAATGACCAGAAGCCAACCATGCCTTTGTCCTTGGACATGGGCAGTCTCCATCCTTGGTAGTCTAATGCAGAGGCATGCTCTGGCGGTGCTGCCCTTGATTTCCTCCAGTGTTTCCAGGAAGCAAGACATGGGAGAACATTCCTTTTCTCCCGTCGCCCTCCTCCCAGTTTCTTCTGCCCAGAAACCAGGAGGCCAATGCTTTCCTGATTTCTGATTGCTCACACAATCACCAAGAAATAAAAGGAGAAAGTTGCAGCTGTCTTCTCAGAATCACACCTGCATCTACTGGTGCCGGTTCCTGGCCGGTTCTCACCGAATCGTCTCGCACAAATCTGTAATGTGGCACAAACATCTCCACAGTCTCCTGGCAGGTCCAGGCTCCAGTGCCTCGGCTGGAGCACTTTCCGCAGCCAGCACAGAGCAAACGTGCCTGGACCACAGTCCTTAAGATATTTCTGGGTTGCTGAACTTCACTGCGGGTTTAAAGCTCTTGTTGCTAGATGGCCCTCCCAGAACCTTCACTTCCTAAAACCTTGGTGGAGAGAATGAGGCTGCAGAGTGGAGAACGGCAGATAGACAAGATGCACTGGGATGAAGATGCCCCCAACGTAAATCCTACAAAGGGAATCACACTTTATAAAACCAATCCAAGTGTACTGCATACCTCAAGTGGAAGGAGAAATCCGTTCTAGCTGGAGGAGCAGCGCGCAGAGTGACCACAGGTACTAGAACCAGGAATGGATATTGCTTGCCTTTGTTCCAACTGGATGTAGCTTTCCATTCCCTCTTATTTCTATGGCTTGTAGTCCAGGCAGCCGGAGCACTCATTTCTGGCAAGCCGTGTTTATATTTCTTGTCATGCGTAATTTTGAGTAGTATCTCCCTTCACTTTCTTTTCTTTTCTTTTTTTTTTTCTTGTTGTTTTTTCGAGATAGGGTTTCTCTGTGTAGCCTTGGCTGTCTTGTCCTCACTTTGTAGATCATGCTGGCCTCAAACTCACAGAGATACACCTGCCTCTAGCTCCCGAGTGCTGGGATTAAAGGCGTGTGCCTCCAAGCCTGGCCTTCCCTCCGCTTTCAAAACTATTCCCAGCAGGGGTCTGGAGAGATGGCTCGGTGCTTAAGAGTGCTAATTGTTCCAGAGACTGGGGTTCAGATCTCAGCACTCAAGTCAGACACTTACCACTTCCTGTAACTCTATACACACACACACACACACACACACACACACACACACACACACACACACACTAAATCTTTACAAATTCCCACTAGGAATAGAAGTCAGAAGTCACCATTTGTCTCATCTTCCTGCCTCCAGGTGAGGGACAGATTCGGGCAGTTGCCTTTTTGAGAATATGTATCAACTTCACAATTGCAAAGAGTAGCGATTCAGGCCTTATTTTCCTCCCTGCTACTTTCTCTGCCCTTAATAGAGATTAAAAAAAAAAAAAAGTGAAGAAGCAGCCTGTTAGACAGCAGTGAATTAGAGGGTACCAGGCTTGGGTCTCACCCCTTCATGGGAAAACCACTGTAGCTTTGGTTCCGTCAGCTGAATTTTTCCTTCTTGTTGTCTCTCTCTGAAGCTATAGAACTTGTCTTAAAGATAATTGCGCAAGATAAAACAGGTATAGAGCCTGGCTTGCTGGCTAAGAGCAGCGACTGGAACCAGCGGTTAGAACCACTGTAGTACATGTAGCAGCTATGGAACCCCCGAGGACTGATGGATTTCCTCAGAAGTCGCAGAGAAAAAGGGCACGAATTTGCATCAGATCTCTTGTTGAACCTTTCCTCTAATGCAAAATTAGTAAGGCCAAGCACTTTTCCTCCCCTGGGATCTTGCTTAAATTGCAGTTTCTTTTCTTTGATGGCAAAATGATTAATGCTTTAGAAACTTTATCAGTGATAATGTGTATACGGAGATGGATTTGGAAACTGTCATTTCCTGGATGTTCTGTAGTGACACCTAGAGGAGTGTTCCTGCACTTACTGAGCAGTGGTTGACACTGTACTTGAAGCATTGACAAGCATGGTAAACTCACAACAGAGAACCTGTGGGTCAAAACATCACGATCCCCTTGGAGTACACTGTGGGCTATAGACATGGGTTGAGATAGCTGGAGCCAGCTGAGTTTTCAGTGGGAGCTTGCCTATAGCCTCAGCGAAGGGATCACAGTGCCCCCTCTGTGGGACTGACATGAATTGTTTATTGAAAAATCCATCTATACTTTCTGATGACTGGTCCGCAACTGGTTATCTCAATGGAAGGTGGATCTCGTCACAGTCTCAAGGCTGAACTAAGGTTTGGCTTGAATCACACATGGTTTCTGCTATCGGTGATCATTTCATGAGTGTCCTTGGCTCTGACTCTGGTGAGGCGTAGCAAATGGATGGGGAGCTTGTCCATGATAAGAAGCTGACCTCTTTTGTTTCCTGGCTCAAAGCCCTACCTTGGCTTCATGTGAAAGCAGCTGGCATCCCTACTGCAATCAGGGATCACAAAATGAGGGTGAGAGCCAGAATGGTAAAGGTGGTCTACAAGACATTGTGTTGAACCACAGAGCATTCTAGAAGTTTCCATCCCTGGTCCACCTAAGGGAGATAAATGTGTATATATCTTCTAGCCTTTGTGAACGTGTGTGTGTGTGTGTGTGTGTGTGTGTGTGTGTGTGTGTGTGTGTGTGTATTGCTAGAACCAGCAGCTAGAGACACTGTGGTAGGTGTCACCAACATAAAAATGATTTTGATGTTACTACTCAGGTGCTGTTCATCTCGTTTAATTTATATTTTTAGGGTAAGGTCTCTCAGTGGCCTCAAAGTCACCAAGATGGTTAGGCTAACTGGTCAGAGAACCTTGGGGATCCAACTATCTTTGCTTCCCTGGCTCTAGAATTACAAGTATATGCCAACATGAGTGGATTTATTTGATTTAAGCAGCAGTTTGGGGGCATCAAATTTAGATCTTCAGGCTTAGAACACAAACATTCTACTGCCTGAACTGCTGTCCCAGTTCATGTTTCCATTTTAGAGCAATGCATTCCAGTTGCTCCTTTTTTTTCTTTCTTCTTTTCTTTTGTATTGTTTTATTTAACAAACAAACAAACAAACAAACAACAGATCTTCTAGTCTGTCCTCAAACTCCTGTTACTCCTATCTCAGATTTCTTGCATGGCATTGGGATTTTAAGTATAGGCTGCCACACTCATCCCAAGGACAACTTTATGGTTTGTTTGTTACTATTCTTTTTCAACTGTCTCTGATGGTAAGCATTTTAGTGATTAGATATCAGCCAAGATATCAGCATACCTCTTCTTTTCTATTTACTTACAGAATTAAGTGTGGGCACTTGCGACAGAAAGGCTTTGCTCTCCTGGAGAATGACTCTTTCCCTTAGTGGATGCAGGCACCCCTGCTGTGATGAAACTTTGGGATGTGAATGTGACTTCCTCAACTGATCTGAACATTTTGAATTTGTCTCTCCAGAATCTGTTGGCATCCTTTTTTTTCCCCCTAGACCACATATAAAAATGAAGAGTGAAGAGTCCAAATAATAAAAATCAGATTGGGCAACCACACTGGTCCTCTCTGTCAGCAGTGGTTCCATTTTCATGTGTCAAGAGTAGTATTTCACACACAGCAGCTCATTATAAAAAGTAACCTTGGAACAGTGTGTCAGGTGGGGATATATTTTTAAAGATGTTCTGGAAATTATGCAGCCATAAAGAGCACCCTCACTAATTGTCTTGGCACTCATGTCATGCTGGCCGGTTTGTCACCATGTTGGGGGTGGCAGAGGAGAGAACCCCACACTGTCCTCTCGTACATTGCTTTGCTCTATTTCTCTCTCAAACTCATTTATTCGATGCTCCTATTTATGCAAAAGAGGGTAATGAGTTAGCCAAAGGTTACACGGGGTGCAGAGGGCTTTTGGGTGATGAGAGTGTTGGTAGCTTGTGAGGTTAGCCTCAGGCTGTCTGAAATTGAAATTTAGGGCTAAATTAATAAGTCAACTTGAGCACACGCAGTTTTACATTAAGACTTCTCTAGGGTTGAAACTTATGTAGCTTGACATAAAAGACCCTTTAGATGCAATTTAAAAAAAAAAAAATGTTCAAGACTATGCCATTGTAGTAAGTGTGCTTGGGATGACGGGGGTGGTAACAGAAAGAGGACAAAGAGGCACCATTATTGAAACTCTTCCCAGAGTGGCTTTTACATTTTGCTCTGTAGGATGTATATCACTCGATGTAGCCTTGGAGGTCAACTAATTATTGTAAGAAACATCAAATAGTGGCCGGAGAGGCAGCTCAGTTGTTAAGAGCACAGGTTGCTCCTGCAGCGAACCTGTGTTCGAATCCCACATGGTGGCTCACAACCATGTATAATTCCAGCTCCAAGGGGTGCCAGTACCTCCTCCTGACTTCCATGGGCAGGCGCTGCATAAACATATATGTAGACATTTGTACAAATAAAATAAGTTTATCTTTAAAAGAAAGAAATATCAAATAAGACTTTTCTATCGAATACTATAAAACTTGTGTTTAGGACAAAGATAAAATCTTTTCATCTCCTCCAACTTCTTAGACCTTTATGCAAATGGTTTAATGTTTCCCACCCAGTAAGCCTTTGTTTTCACCAAGATCCTCTGCTCTATTCTAGGAATTTGATGGCATGGAGCCTCTTTTTTTTTTTTTTTTTTCCATTGCAGGGGTGACTCCTTTCCCCTTCCTCCTTCACTTCCGGTATGTTAACTGTTTTCAGACTAGCCAGTTGGATAAGAGTGTGAGGTTGGAGACCAGGCAGTGGGGAAAAGCAACAGTGGGGGAAAACACCTGAGTTAGAATAAGAAACAGATGCACTTCCAGTCTTTTTGGGCTCACTCTTCTGAGGACACCTCCCCTTGATCATAAATAAAGTTGGACTTGCCCAGATACTTCAGTTGGAGGGGTGGTCTCTTTCTTGGCAATCCTGAACTTATTTCTAACACGAACTTGCACACCAGCCTCCCTGAAGCAGATGGGTTATTTGCTCTGCTTGCCTCCAGAGTAAGTGTCAACTCAGGCTAAGGACAACTTGGGAACAAAATGCTAATTGGGATTGTGGCTGTTTTTCCTTTATTTGCATTTTTTTTAGGAACAAGGATATTAGCATTATTTTCACAAAGTCTGATTAAAGATGTAGTGGTGTACTGCTTTGTGTTTTCATGGTAGACATGCCCAAGGGAGCACTCTGAGAAGAAACACATAGTGAGAGAATGGCAGCAAATAAGAGACACTGAGGCAGCATCACAGATTGGCCCCGCAGACACTAGACACTAGCCTATAGCTAGTGATAACAAGAGGCTGATTAACATGATCATACAAAACACTGTCTGGCATTTATTCGAGCCAGGTTTTCATCCAATAGTAAAGGTGAAATGGATGTGCTTCGGTCTCTGTAGCATCTTGATAAGATGAAGAGAAAGACCCCAAATTGAGGAGGCTCAATTAGCTACTAGAAGATGACTAACATTCTTTGACCTAGAGAGGGTAAAAGGTCACAACTAAAACATGGCTGCTTGAAGGCTGAGCTGGAGGTGGAAGGAATGGTCTCATGATATTCACCATGTAGAATAAACAGAGGGCCAATCGAATGATTCCTTTGTACAAATGAAAAAAGACAGGATTTCAGTGCTGGTTTTAGAGCCAGACTGTGGCCCTGGTCTTGTGCATACAGAGGATTTCTTTCCCAGCTGTGGTCCTGGGACCTGTGTCATAGAGTGACTGAATGAAATGTCCTCTACCTTCTGTCCCAGCCATCTGTTACAGGGCTCTCTGATCATATGTGATTGGCTGCTGAATAAGGCCAGTCTGTCCATTGATAGTGCAGAGGCTCAGATGCTCTGTGGTTTTTGTAAGAAATGTGTATTCTAGGATTTTCCTTCTTATAAGAAGTTGTGCTTATCCAGGCTCTGTGGCACTTGCCTGTAAGCCCAGCTTTTGGGGAGTCAGGGGTAGAAGCAAAGGCTAGCCTGGTCTACAAAGCAAGTCCAGGATAGCCAAGGTTATACAGAGAAACCTTATCTTGAAAGACACAGGCACAGGCACAGGCACACGCGCACGCGCGCGCGCGCGCGCGCGCGCACACACACACACACACACACACACACGTGTATTTGTATGTGTGTGTATATCAGCAGCCCAGAAGCACCATAAAGATTAAAACACCTCCCCATCTCCCCAGCACAAGTGAAATGAATAAAAGTATTCATAAGAAAAAAAATGGAGTCTCTTCTGTTTAAGTTTTTCTCAGAAAGTATCTTTTGGTTTTTTTCCCTGCACCTCCAATGTGGCTGCCAGAAGCCAAAGAGCAGGCATGCTGACACTTCATGACCAGTGCTGGCTACATTTTGGCCTCAATTTTCACTTGTGACATAATTTCCTATGACTCAAGCCGTAAGTCAAAATGAACGCTTTTTCCCTGCACAAACGCTAAATGTTCTTCAACCTCTAGTAGCAATCTCTCTCTCTCTCTCTCTCTCTCTCTCTCTCTCTCTCTCTCTCTCTCTCTCTTCTGAACTTTCTTCCTTTCTTTATTCAGAGAAATGTATCTGGTCTCAGGTTTCACAGATAAAATTATATGCCTAGCCCCATCTAACCATTAACAAACTATTGCCCTATACTTGGGTCTGTCCCTTCTTGATTCTTTGGGGCACTATGCTCTTTGGAGTATTATGGGTTTGTGTTTTCCAGAGTCCTTCCCATTATGCCTTTTAATAAACATGAAATTATCCTTCTTTCAGGTTTTTGCTTTTTCAGAATTAGAGCATTTTCTAATTTAACCTCTATAAATAAACACTGCAATGCCATTCTTACCTGTTATTGATATAGAACCTCTACAATGGTAGGCAAATAACAATTGGACATTTAGCTCTTTAATGCTTTTTTTTCCTCCCTTGAAAGAAAGTGTTAGGAAGCAAGGAATTATTTTGTTTAGCCAATTTTGAATATCTTACCTATCACAACATCTGAACTTGAACTTAGCTAATGCATATTTGAAGAGTATTTCCTAAACAAACAAGTGTTTAGTTTTTCTTTAAGATAGTTGCTCATATCTGCTTCTCCTTTTGTAAACCTTTTCTTCCCATCTCTTTTTCTTATTCAGATTCTACATACCATCTTTTGATGTTCAAATATATAGAAGTATGCCTTCCACCTTTCTTCGCACCAGAATTTCTGGTAAACCCAAATAGCCCTCATTGTTAGAGCCTTTGCTGATTTACACTTCATTATTTATGTCCCTTTCTACCCTCTAGTAAAGTACTGAGTTGACCACTGAGGATAGGCTCTAGAGTAATGTTCTCCTGTCCTCCAAATGAGGGTCCTTACTTTTTAGCTAATAGATTGTCTTCTTTTGTTCAGTCTCATAAGAACTGGTTATTAACTATTTTCCTACCAAGGTCCTGGGAATGAAATGGGACACAAACCGTCATTGTATGTTGGGGATGTAGATCAGGGTGATGTCACTGTCCAACTCATTGGATCCTGGGCTCAGTTTCTAGGACCAAAGTGAAATTAAAGAAAACATAGCTTTTGTCTGCCAACTTAAAATAAGTGATGGAGACAAGTTAACAGGTGATGATGTCAAGAAGGGTCAATTCAGAACAGGGAGGCACCTAGAAGAGCCTTATCTGACTCTGAAATGATGGGTAGACATTAGACCTGGTGAAGGATAATCAGGGGAAGTCACTAAAAATCCACAGAATTGAGTCAAAGCTTGACTAGCTCTGAAAAGCCTAAAATCCTGGAGCTTAGAGACCGCCCTGGCGCAATGTGGAAGTTGAGCTTTTTCACTGTGGCGTTGTGCTTGGTTCCACATAGTCTGTGTGTTGCATTTACCCTGAGGTAGTATGTATTGTGCATCTTGTCCTTTGGTCATTTTTTTTTCCTGTAAGACTTTAATAGTCTTTGCAGGTTGTTTAGAATTAATGAGGCAAATGTCCTCAATCAAGAAGCAATTTAAGAACATGCTGCTAATTTCAATGAGTTCTGTAAATGAACTAATTTAATACCAGTTGACCTTTTTATTTGGGGAGAATGATTTGTGGCAGTATTTTCCTGATTTGTGCCTACAAGCCTTGGCAATCTGATTGGGCATTTGGAGCCCAAGGGTAAGCATTAATCATGGCACAAAGACGGAGCATAGCTAAGAGGGACTTAGAATATTCACCCTAGCAAGCAAGTGGTGGGTGTCGTTTAGCTGGAAGCCCTCAATCATGTTTATTAAAACCAAAAGCCATAGAATTAAGGGCAGTCTACGTTTTTAGTGACAGAGACCATGTGGAGAGATGCTGAATGATGTGATATTTTGACTATATTCTAGCAATTTTGTTACCCTAGTTTTATCTTTTTTAACCTCTCTGTGACTGGAATATTTTTAACATTCTAGCTTAGAGGAAATTTTCACCTTCCTAAATAAAGATGGGTAATACTTTAATGGCACGTCTACTATCCTGTCACTTCTGTCCTTTATCACTTCATCTAAGGAAGAGCTAGATTTTTGCACATTGTTTTTAAGTCAACCAGGACAAATGGATCTTTTACTGGTCATCTTTTTATGGACAGTTTTGCCTTCATCCAGAAAGCTGCATGTCTACAAGTAATAAAAACATGTCGCAATGCCATCATGCCAAAAAAAAAAGGACAGAATACTCCTGCCAGTTCTCTGTAATGGGAAAGCACTGTTGAAAGCATGATTTGCATAGTTGAATCAAAGCTGCATCAGCAGCCTCCAAGTGCCTGGCAAGAGCTCAGTCTTAAACAGAGGGAAGGAGAAAGAACTGATAACACCAGGAAAGAAGAGAATTTCATTTAAGAGAGAGGGGGAAAAGTACTAACCATAAGGGAAATTATTAACAAAATAATTCCTTTAAAAGTGCAAGCACCTATTTATATAATGGTATTTCATAAACAAGAGAAAAATTAAACAAGTCCCAGAGCGGGGAAAGTATTGCTGCAAATACAATCTCTCCAGGACACTTCTTTCAGGGCTGTAATAGGCTGTTTTCAAGGCCCCAGACAATGGCCAAAGGACTAGAGCAGGCACTTCGGGAAAGAAGAATGTCAGTGGTCGATGAAGATCTGAAATAGGCATTACAGCAAGCATCAGATAACCATTTAATCACGAGATACCCTGCATTGCTATATAACAGGTAGAGAGTGAGCTGCGACAATGTCCCCACCCCTACCCCACCCCCTGGCTCAGCCCAAATCAAGTGAAAAGAGAGTGCACTGACCCTGCTGGTCAGAAAAAAAAAATGGTGTGAAACAGAAAATAATCTGATGTTACCATGCCCCAAAATGCAGAATGTCCAGGGAGTTGGTTATCGAGTGTTTCCCCTCCAGAGTAGAAAGCCATGCACTTAATTATTCATATCTGTGCTTTAGAATTTCACAAAGAGGGCATACTTGTTCCTTTGATTAGAAAAGAGGATCTTGGGAAGTCATGGAGTGATAGACAGCTCAGAAGCAAATAAAAACGCTTCCTATTTTTCACTTTACTTTTTCAACGCTGGCGATGTCGAGCATGCCATCAAGGGCTCTCCCACTGAGCCACAAGTACAGATGTAAAAGAGAAGGAACAAAACAAAATTGTTGGAAAGAGCGGTGTCTAGAAGGCACTGATGAGTTTTTTAAAACCCATTCATAAAAAAAAAAAAAATCTGTGAGGGAGCAGTGAGACGAGGAAGCATCAAAATGATATGCTATGGCCTGATCCACTCAACTCTTAAGTATAAGAAAGAAGAGATAAGGATGCTGTTGCTCATCCTGGATCACAGGGAGAATGCCAGGGCATATCCCATTTCAAGTCTAGGTGCGTGGACTCAGCTTTCCTTCCTTCCACCTGTCCTCTGAAACCATGTCTCAAGGAAACAAGCGGGATATTCAAAAGCCTAGCTGTCCTGCTCTTTCGAGAGTTATGGGAATCTCTTCATTGAGGACTTGCAGAAGTAATTCTTCTTAGGCTCCCCACTGCTAGCCTGGTTTAAGGCAACTTTTACCTGTAGATCAAGGAAGTGAAGAAGCAGCTGTTGGAGTCCCATTGCTCGTTCTCCATTCCAGCACCCTTGCACTTCCCAAGGGTAGCAGAAACACGGGTGGAAATCATCTTTGTGGTGCCAAGGAACTCATCTCTGGAAAGTGGGTATATTCGCTCAGGTGGATCAGACAGGTTGAAGAAAAATTTCTAGAGCTTAAAGGTTATGAAGATATGCATATGTTCAGATGGGCAGATATTCTCAGTATGCCATGATGTTATGGCCCAATGTGCTCACAAGTTTAAACTCTTGTAAAGTAAAAGCGTATTTATTATGCCTGCCTACCGAACACGCCAACATCATGTAGAGTGTTGGCTACTTGGCTGCTTCCCCTGACAACAGAATGGCTGCCTGGGAGCTGTGACTTGCTGCCACCACCCAGCATTGCTGAGAATATCGTAGCCCAGGAAATGATAAACATTTGAAAGCAAAAGTAGAATATTCGTTTAATATATTCTGCTACTACATCAACATAAGGTGGGGCTGGGGCTGGGGCTGGCCTATGCACAAGCCATGAGTAGTAGAAGCAAAGCTTTCATTTGGCTCAATACTCTGTCCTCAATTTGGACCCCAAAGGCCCTCATAGAGGATGAATTCTGTTTCTTTAACAGTGTAATCTTATCTATATTATGTCAAATACTCAAAAGGAAAAAACAAAACAAAACATGGTTTACTGTAAAAAGCAGCAAGTTAACACCCTAATTTTCTTATTCATCTGTCTTTCTTTATCCCAACCTGACTGGGAACATGGTGTGCTGGATTTTTGGGGGAGATATAGACATAAGAAAGGTATACTTACTGAGATTCTCAACCCTTCCCAGCCCCATGAGGGGGGAACAGGTGACTACAGCATGCATTGTGGCACTACATTAAACACATGCACACCAGAAGCAAAGAGCTTTTCAAGCTGAAAGCCAATTTTGGTGAAGAGGCAAAAATCACACTTGGAGAACAAATTTAATGCCATCAAAATCCATGTTTAATTTCTCTCTCTCTCTCTCTTTCTCTCTGGTAATTCATCTATTTTTAAAGTGACATACATCATCCAAACTAAAAGCAGTTAACTGTTGTCAGCCACAGAAAGCCATTAGGGACATTGTTTTTAAGTGTACAACACAACTGAGCAAACATCTGGAATACCCAGGGTAACATGTCCCCTATTAACAAGGAGCACGCATCTCGTGGGTTCTGCAAGACTGGATCTTCGTTCTGCCGCAGCATAATTGGAAACTTTGCAAGGGAAATAAATTCTCCTGGTCTCTCTGTCTTAATGTGCTTTGATTATTTGTGTTGCTTTTGAGTGACAGCTATACAAACATCTATTACATATGCTTACCACCTCAAGCGAGCTAGTACAAATGAATACACTGCAGATGATGTGGCAAGTAAACAGCAGAAGAAAGGGAGAGCACTAGAGAAATAAAATCTCTAAGAATCTTGTCTGGATATGTAGCTCAGTGGTAGAGCACTGACTGGCCCAGCACACACAAGGTGCCTGTTTCTTTTCCCAAGACTAACATTAACAGCAACAACAACATCCATCCAGAAAGTATCAGAGATCATTCATTTACTTTTTTTTTTTTAAAACCTGAAAATTTTAAGATAATTTGCCTGGGGCCTAATATTGACCCTTCTTTGAAAGGTAATTTCACAAGGAAACTGAGAAACAAGGCATAGTTGTCCTCATTATTTTGTATTTTATTTAATTTTTCTTAAGTGTCCAAGGTCTGAGTGATCCGTATTACCTCAAATGATTTTGTGTCCTTTCATTGTCTTTTACTAATCATGAAGTTAATGTCTAACTCATCGATCTTCATGCATCAAGTTAAAAGAGTGACATTTATTTTTCTATTTCCCAAGGAAATTATCATTCCCAGTGGTGCAACATTCTCCTCTTACAGGCATATGCTGAGCTGTTTAAAGAGCTTAAGCAGGCAGTCTGCCTCCTTATACCTTTAAAGTTGGCTGACACGCTTATCTAAAAATGCATGTAATCCACCTACATGCAGTGTGTTTTTCAACATTCGGAGTGTTTGTCACTCTTCTTTAATATGGCTGGGGGTGGGGAAGAAGAAAGCCAACTATGGGAACGCTTGGCTGAGGAAGGCCCTCTGGTGTTAGTAGGGAGTAACTACAACTGTGCGGATGCTGAGGACAATGTCTGCCAGAAGTGAGCACACACATCAGTATCTGCAGCTGGCTCTTGTTCAGCTCAAAATGGTTGCATCCATTGATACTTTCTGAGATTGTTTGTACAGGATGTTGTAATCTTGAAGGTGCTGTTAGACCGTGAAAATGGGTGATAATTTAAGACTTTGTACTTCTGTAATATTGTACGTAGTTCCGTCTTGGGAGATGCTAGTGTGTTATTTTCTTTTCCTGCTACATCTTCTTGTCCACTTTGTCTCTAGCACTCCACTTCATAGCATGTGGAAATGGGACCTCTGAAATTTCTACAGCGCTCTCCTCCCATTCTTGTCTATTTTCGTCTATGGAACACTGCCATTTCTAAATGCATGGATCCACAATTATGTCATTTGGGACACAGGCCTCTTTTTAATTGCTTTTGGGGCTGGAGAAATGGCTCGGTTGTTAAGGGCACTTGTGACTTTTCCAGAGGACCAGAATATGGTTTCCAGAACACACATAAGGTGCCTCAGAACTGCCTATAACTCTAGCTCCAGGAAGGGTTCAGGAGCCTCACAGGGAGACCATCAAGGATAGAGGATCTATACCCAGCGGGGGTCGGGGGGAGGGCTGCACAAACTGTGGCATCAACCAAGGACAATGCATGCAGTGAACACAGACACTCTGTTCAGATGTAGCCTATGGATAGCTCAGTCTTCATGGTGGGGGTGGGGGAGGGAGGGAGAAGGGGCTGCCTCTGACATGAATTCTGGTGCCCTCAATTTGATCACTTCTCCTTGGCAGGGAGGTCCTGTGGGCACACAGATGAAGGGGATGCAGGCCATCAGGATGAGACCTGATAGGCTGTGGTCATATGGTAGGGGAGGAAGTCCCCTTCTGTCAAAGGTCTAGGGGAGAGGGGATAGGGCAGAAGAGCGAGGGAAGGTGGGAACAGGAAGATAAGAGTAAAGGGATAACAATTGGGTTGTAATGTGGATGAATTATAATTTAAATTTTTAATTATAAAAAAGACACCCGCTTTTGGCCTCTGTGGCCATCCACTCATGTATTTAGCATACTTAAACACACTGAGGCACACAATTAAAAATAAATCTTAAAAAAAATCAAAATACTTCATAATTTTATCGTGGTGGTGACATAGACTGGAGAACTCAAATATGGCTGTCATAGGCAAACTAAGGAGATAATGTGATGATTATTTTACATGTTTTAACATTGAAAATTCAGTTGACATAGAACATACAAACCTTTTACACTGGGGGGGGAAAGCTTCAAAATTAAATTATAAAAATGATAAACATTAAAGTCCTTTTATATGCTATTTGTTTGTTAAGAGCAGGACCAAGTGGACTCACTCAATTCCTCTCATCTCTTTGTGTTTATAACCCCAAGAGACCTCCCTTACTCAGGAGGGGATTCTATAGCAAGGCCAAGTGGAATTTAAAGAGGCCCTAGGGTCTACTGTGCTGCTTGGCCCTTGCTTTCTCGTAGAGCTTAATGGGTGATGCTGCTGGCCACTTACTCGGTTTGGAGAAATGACTTTAGTCCCCTAACTTGTTCTCTTTCAGTGATTTTTTTTTCACTACTTCATGACTGCTGAAAGGATAAAGGAGATGCCTCGTTGTAGGACACTGGCTTGGGCCATCTCCCCATTTTTTCTTTGTCCTCCAGTTGAGAGTTTTAGAGACTCTGGGTAGACTGATTTCTCATTGATAATCTCATATGGTGGACAGACAAAAGCAGTATAGATTGAGTCTGATGGTGCTGTTATACAATTATATATTATATAATTATTACTTTAAGCTTCTTAATGCTGCCCCAGATTTTCCTGTGAAGAAAGAGACCAACTGAGACATTCTCAAATGATGAAGTGTGTTTTTTTAACACTCGTGGCTACTCTGTAATGGCTTACGCTGCCAGACATGAAACATTTCACTGTGAAAATGGGTGGGATGCGTTCTGCATCCATGCAGTGTCAGGAAGGCTAATTCATTAGTGGTTTGAAAACTGCTTTAAGCTAATGGAATAAAAGGCACTGGAGAAGTTTGAACTAATATTAATAAAAATGAAAAGTTGCAACAGAGAAGCTTATTTCCCTTAGAACACAGACATCAATATTAAGACTGATTAATAAAGCATAAACAACCAATTTGAGGATGGAAAACACCAGCTATTCATTGGGATGTGTTTCCAAATCACCATTTGGGTTGTTTTATTTTCTGTTGGATTATAGTCAGAGGAAGCCTGAGTTCTTATTCACATGTGAGCCTCCCTAGACTTAAATAGATATGACATGATTTAAAATTTTCAAATACACCACTTGGGTTTTTTCCTCTATCTTGACCTATTAGGATCATAGGTATATTCTCCACCTTTCCAGATGTAGCCCCCCAAAATCCTACTTCAAGTCAGCACATTTATTCATCATCTTTAGAGCCTTGTGTTTATCATATTGGCAGAGTAATTAAGACAGGCCATTCTGAAGTAACAGTAATGGATAGCCAGCATTTGTGCAGGGTTCTGAGGATATGAGGTAGATTATTGCTTTGTTCACGTTTAGTTTTCCCACAATAATGTTGAGTTAGAAATTAATGAACACAATTAGGGCTTTTTGATATGGTAAGCCTTTGAAACCATTCATTATTCTGTTAACAGAACCTGGCTAATTTTCTTCTAAATTAATGTTCTCCTGTTGTGATGTAGATTATATTTTATAATGCAGCTCAGTTGGCCTTCTCTCTGTCTTCTCTTCCTTTGCTCATTGGTTTCAGTTTCTTTGTTTTTCATGGTATCCAGGTGAATAATAAGTTAGAGCAACCATCAGTAATCTTTTTAGGGAGTAATATACTTACCTTACCCTAATGGAAATTGTTTATCATTGCACTACTTTAAGTGTCATCTAAACAAAAAGAACAATCTCTCTCTCTCTCTCTCTCTCTCTCTCTCTATATATATATATATATATATATATATATATATATATATATATATATATATATGATATTGCACCACCTATTCACAATAGTTAAACTATAGAACGAACCTAGGTGTCCAAAAACAGAGGCAAGAATAAAGGAAATATGGCATAAATAAACAATGGAACATTTTCAGACATATACAGATTGAACTTATATTTACAGAAAAATAGATTCAAAGTAGAGATAATTATATTAAGTAGATTAACATTCTCAGAAAGAGAAACATGATATATATGTTCTCATTTGTACATCTTAGATTTTATGCCGATACCCAAAATTCTGTACCTTTGAAAGCAGAAGTAAAATTATGATGGTACAAGGGGAAGGGTGCAGGATATGTAGAAATGTTCTTGGCTTCCAATAGAAATAAGAATAAACATCTATTTTAATGGACCTACTTAAGCCTTTTTGAAGTAGTGTGGAAGAATCTAACTCTTGTTTTTATGAAAAAAATCATACTAAATGTCCTCTGTTAGGGCTCCATCTACAACTCATGCATTGTCATTCCTGTGTAATATGATGCAGAGTGCTGACAGCAACCCCGGAAATTACACATTAAGAGAGTGCGGACATGAATTGTATTGATGCTGCTGACCCAATTACAAAACAAGTCTACGTGCGGCAGAGGAGGGAGCAAAGGCGAAGTGTTTGGCTTTCAATAAATTTTAAACCTGAATGAGATACTCCAAGTCTTAATGTAAATTCAGAGCTGGCACATGCTAATTCACAAATACAGTGATAACAATGCTGCATTATTTTATTAGTATTTGCTATCTGTGGATAAAGACCGTGCCCTGCTTGCTGGATTGAAAATCAAACTTGCAGTGAACCTTAGACACCGCTGTCACTGTTCTCGGAGATGGAGAAATAGTCTACTTGGACTTTGAAAGATGTGTTTTGAAAATTCTCATTTCACTCTCTGGAATACTTTCCTGCCATTTACTCCTGGGCCATTTTCTTTCCTTTATTTCTCACCTAGTTTTGTGTTCCTTCTTCCTATCATATTTGTCTTAGGCAGGGAAAACACAACACAATGAAATTATCTGACACAGTAGGTAAAACCTGCCTGGTTCAAACCTTAGATGCCTTAGTCATGGTTCCTTCCACTTGGTTTTTCTTCCACATCTAGACTATGCATATGTCTATCCATTTCAGCACCTTTAATGTCATGGGATATCCTATGCCAAAATTAGATTTGAGTTTAGCCTATTAGAGAATATCCATAGATAGTTTAGCTAATGTACTTTAATCAGCAACTAAGGTTTTGCTTGTGCTAAATTTATACGCATGGACCCTGGTAAGGATGCAGAAAACAAGGATTGCAAAAGGCATCTCTGAATGTTTCTTTATGGCCTTTCACATTTGTTCTTTTATACAAACACTGCCAAAGAGACCGGATGACTGTTGAAAATACCAAGTAAAGCAAGAAGTCAGGGCAGGGAAAGACTTTGAAGCCTGGGGTTTTGAGACTTGTTTCAAGGAGTTGATGGTGAGATTAAATTGAATTGATTTACACACAAAAATTGGATACAGAGTACCAAAGCAAAATGTCAAATGCAAGGGAAGAATTGCAAGAGCCATAAACACAATAATTATACAAAAGAATGGTAATGGTTTTCTCAGCAGGGGGCTAACTGTGTCTGACTCCAGCTTTCTTCTGTGATAGAGCAGAAGTGAACAGCCTAGGAAGGGAGTGTGTCACTGTACGCTTCATTTGATAGCCTGGAAAATGTGGTACTCTCAGAAGTATGCAGGAGCAAAGACACCTTCAAGGCACAGAGGAAGATTTATAAGGACTAAACGCATGCATTCAGAGATGCACATTTCTCAGAGAACATTTGTGTCTGTGTCTTTGTTTCATGTCGTTCCCTGTTGTCCTGAGATGTGTGGGTCTCTTAGGGTCTAGAACTCGCTGAAGAAAACTCCCCAGACTCAAGTAATGCACAAACAACAAAGAGTATTTCCATCACTCTGGGGTCATTTACTCATACAAAATGGCGACGACCATGAGGGGAACTTGCAAGTCTCTTTTAAGGCCAGAGAAGTGAGTTTCTACTGTGGCTACGTGTGATCTCGGCTGGGATAGGCTAGGGCTGAGTAGGTGTGAGGGGCGCCACAGTTGAGCCACCTTATCTTCCCCAGGGCAGATGTCTTGGCCATCTCTGACTGGTTGCCCCCTTTTCTGAGGTTCTTCCCACTCTGGAGGAATGTGAACTTAGGCCTAGCAAGAGACTGAAGCCTGTCATGGAGTCGGGGAAGTCTATTTATCTGGTGGCTCTCAGGTCTCCTATTCCAACAGATGAAATATTAACAGAAAAAGAAATCACAGGGACAAGTGAAAATTTTTTTTCCCTGCTTTCTGGTGCAATATAGCAGCCGTGTTCCTCAGGCAGTGTTCACTCATGAGTACGTCAGAAGTATGTTCCTTAAGCCTCTAGCACCAAGCATTTCTTAATGGATAAATGGCAGAATGAGAATATTTTTAAGGCTGTGGAGAAAATTCAGGGTGAGATGGAAAGGGTGGACTGGACCATTTCTGGGAAGGATGGGAAATTGCATCAATGAAATATGAGTTGGAAGAAGAAAAAAGATGAGTTGGTTTTTGTTTGTTGGTTTGTTTGTTTGTTTTCAAAATTTTTTCTACATGGGAAACCTTTGCTGACAGTAGATGAGATTTCTGGGGGAGGAGGACATCAGGGTTGGGAAAGGTGGGCAATGCCCTGAGGGATGTGGTATAAGCATCTCTGGGGTGCAGGTGGCCACATTCCCAACCTTTTCCTTCACCAGTTCAGAACTTCTCATTATCAGGCTTTTAGTTTTCTCTTGATGCAGGTCAACCTGTCATTCACTGGAAACAAATCATCTTGGGAATGGGATATATTCTTTAATAAATTTTAGCTGTACTAGTTTGAAAACTGGGAACTCTTGAATGAGGGGGCTAGTAGTTAGACATTCTGCATCATTTGTAGGAAATAATGATTCTGTACATTGCTAAAAAAAATCAGATTGATCATTGTCCTCAAAATCCCAAGGAAATTGATTGTTTTCATGTATTCTGAAATCTCTTGAATAAGGATTAGTGAGTAATGCTAAAATATACAGTAATAGAAATTTTACAAGCATAATATTTCACAACTTACTGTTAGAAAGTTTAATTATAGAATATGTTATATGCTTGGAATAACATTGATAATTTTTATATTCTTTTTTAAAAAGATTTATTTATTTATTATTTATACAGTCTTCTACCTGCATGTACACCTGCACACCAGAAGAGGGTACCATATCACATTATAGATGGTTATGAGCCACCATGTGGTCACTGAGAATTAAACTCAGGACCTCTGGAAGAGCAGACTGTGCTGCTCTTAACCGCTGAGCTATCTCTCCAGGCTCTGATTTTTATATTCTGTATATCTTACTTCTGGCAAGCTAGTCTAAATTAAAATGAGTTTAGTGACACTATTAATCTAAATGTCAAATCATCTAACATTCTTATTTCTCCTAACATCCCGGGAATTCGAGTAGTCAGGAAGGTAAACATAGTGAAACAATTTTAAAGAAGGAGACTGACTCAAAAACATAACTAGTTCCCTGTTTTACTTGCATATTCTATTTTATGGGCTGACATGCAAATGAAGTAAACTAATCTGGTTCTCATTGAACAGGAAGGTCTCATTGATTTGACCTTTTGTAGTGAGACCTGTGGAGGTGGGGGCTATGTAGGGAGCAGCAGCAAATCACTCTGAGAGCTCACCTCAGGTATGAATGTTTTCTTCCTGGATCTCAACGAACATCAAAAGTGCCCTGACTGAGAAGCCTGCTTTTGTGCTCATCAATGCTGGCAGAACACATGGGCTAATTTTACACATATTCTGTAGAAAGCAATTTGGAAGGCAGCTTGAATTTTCCAGTAGTTCCTGAGGTAGTGAACTCAACTCCATGCACCCATTAGCAGCACATCTTTAATTTAACCACCCTGGATCTCTGCTGTGGTTGTACTGAATAACACAACAAAGTCAGTTGCCATGGCAGCTGTTTGATTACAGGAGGATTAGAACTTTCTGTATTGGGAAAAAAAAAAAAAACCAAAACAACAAAATGATAAGCTGAGCACAGTGACACACACTCCGGCACTCCAGAGGCTGAACCAGGAGGACTGTAAAGCTGGCCTGGCAAACATAATGAACCCTGCCTTTGAAAACCAAAATGCTGACCGGATTGTCCCTCAATCTATTCATTCTGATGGTCATTGTTACATTGGAGAAACACCCAGGCACCTGCTTAGAGAATAGCTGTATTTTCCTTAACTGTTTATTTCTAGTTTTCTTCTTGGCTGCCTTGTTTGGTGTGATACACACAGTGTTGCAAGTATGGTTATGTGAAGTTGACATTACGTGTTTTTTTATTTAATTAATTTATTCAGATTGCATCTCAATTGTTATCTCATCACTTGTATCCTCCCATTCCTTCCTCCCTCCCACTTTCACCCTATTCCCCTCCCCTAGGACTATGACCGAGGGGGACCTCCTCCTCCACTATATGGTCATGGACTATCAAGTCTCATCCTGGTACCCTGCTTATACTTTCTTTGAGTGCCACCAGGCCTCCCCACCAAGGGGAGGCATTGCATGTTTTCTTTATGGAGAGTTTAAAGGGGAGTTGTCCATTTTTTCCTGGCTTAGCCTTCTGACTTACCATAGCTGTGCCCAGGAATTTTATGAAACCATGTCATGTTGTCTGAAACAGTCTCCATATTGACCTTTGCCTTGTCAAAATAATTTTCTCATTCATGAATATTTCAGTGGGAAAAAAACCCAAGGACTGCTTATGAATGATTGATTTTTGTGGGGCTCATTGACCTTTCCTGTGAAGGCTTTTTATTAAAACTAGAGTATTCCACCCTACATCTGACATTAATTGTTAATAATGTGCCAATGGAAACTTAGGTTTCTCTAAAACATGAGAAATCAAATTGGTGGTTATAATGACACATTGAAACTAAGAAGGATGGTTCAAACCAAAGCCCCATTTCAAGCTCAGCATTAGAGTGTATTTTTTGTCTTCCATATGGAACCAGGCAAGCTTCTACATGAAGGCATTCTATATTGACTGAAGAGGTCCAGAAGCAACAAATAAAGAACTGTTGGGGAGGTAGAGTGTTGACTGACTTATTTTACCTGTTGCTGTGACAAAACACCGGACAAAAGGAATTTTAGGGAGGAAGGCTGTATTTTAGTTCACGGTTTGAGGTGCAGTCCATCATAGCTGGAAGCCAAGGCTTGCAGGAGCTTGAAGCAGCTAGCAGTGAGTCTACAGTCAGGGAGGAAGGAGGTGTGATTGTGCTTGTTCAGCAAGCTTTCTCTCTTTGACGCAGTCCAGGATTCAAGGCCAGGAGCTGGAGCCACTTCACTGGGTGGCTCTTCTTACCACAGTCGATCTAACTAGCAGGCCCAGGCATTTGTCTCCTAAGTGATCCTACATACTATCAATAGTCAGTGTTAACCACTACCAGTGGGTTATGTGTGCAACCTGTAAGTCATACCAGTTCTCCTTATTCTTTGACATGTGACACTTGCTATAATAGGGGGATAGGTAAAGCAATTCCTACAGAAATAACAAATCACCAAAGTTGTCTCAGAGTGCAAACCTCATAGGCATGGAACTACATTTGAATTTAAAAAGACACCTTTGCCATTATATGAAAACTAGATTGAAAAAAATGACATTTTTAATACTCTCAAAATTCTCCCCAAAGGCATATGCTTGCTTGTAGAAAAATATTAAAGATGAAAGAAAGAAAATATAGACACCAATTTTTTTTTTGGTGTTTGGGTTTTGTTTTGGAGGGAGGCGCAGGGGGTGGGGGATTGAGACAGAGTTTCTCTGTGGAGCCTTAGCTGTCTTGGATTTGCTTTGTAGACCAGGATGGCCTTGAACTCACAGAGCTCCACCCACCTCTGCCTCTCAAATGTTGGGATAATAGCCATGTGTCACAGCACCATTTTAAAATAACACATGTCTATACTATTTTGCGGCTTATGCAAGTCCTGGGCGGGCACACTTCATTTTCCTGTGCTTTGCTTTGTTTCCCTTTTTAAGCATTGCAATTTTTCTTTACAAGTTGCAGGTTTATGTTAAATTAACCCCAAGCTAGTCTATCAGGACTACTTTCCCAATCACTCAGATGAGTATTAGCATTTTAGCAATAAAGTATTCTTAAAATTAGGAATGCATTAATTTTGGACAGAATGCTATTGCTTCCTATGTAGACTGCAGTGTAAGCATTGCATAAACACAACTTAGACATGCACTGAGAAGCAGAACAGTCCATGGCACTCACTTTATTAGAATATTTGACCTCAAAATGTCCCACAGCTCACCATATTAGAATATTTGTCCTCAAGGAATTCATAATGATCATAGAAGTCTGCAACCAAACCTTTGGAATCAGTGTGGTTGGCTGGATTTGTGGAGCAGTGCTGTGGGCGAAGCAGCAGAAGTTGAATCGTACAGTAAAACGGAGAGCATCTGATTTCCAGAAAACTACAGTACTGTTAGGGAAAGAAACCACCCAGTTGTCTTAGTCACTTTTCTACTGTTGTGAAGAGACATCATGACCAAGGTAACTTATAAAAGACAATGTTTGTTGGGGCTTAAGGTTCCACAGGGTTAGGATCCGTGATCATTACATAGCATTTATGGCAACAGGTAGGCATGATGTACCTCTGGAGTAGTAGCTGAGAGCTCACATCTGATCCACAAGCATGAGGCAGAGAGAGAGAGAGAGAGAGAGAGAGAGAGAGAGAGAGAGAGAGAGAGAGAGAGAGAGAGAGAGACAGAGACAGAGACAGAGACACAGAGAGACAGAGAGACACAGAGACAGAGACAGAGAGACAGAGAGACAGAGAGACAGAGAGAGAGACAGAGAGAGACAGAGACAGAGACACACAGAGAGAGACAGAGAGACAGAGACAGAGAGAGAGAGAGAGAGAGAGAGAGAGAGAGAGAGAGGAGACACAGACACACAGAGACAGAGATAGATACAGAGAACATACAGAGAGAGGGAATTGGAATGGGGTAAGCTTTTGAAACCTCAAAGGTACCACCCCCAGTGACACACGTCCTTCAACAAGGCCACAAGTCCTCCAGTAAGGCCACACCTGTGACTGGGTACCAAGCAGCATTCAGACATATGCTGGGAGCTATTCTTAGCCATCATCTTTCAGAGCATTAAGCCTGCAGCATGGTCTGAGGGACAGGGAGAAACACCAGTGCTGTGTCTAGCCCAGCCCAGGTGGAAGCTGTAGGCCCGATTTCATTTTTGTTCTTAGTGTCTAGTGCTTGAGGGATTTCAGAGGTCTATAAGATGCCTGCATAGTACACTCCAGGGACCTTAGATATTCTAAACTCTTCTTAAAGGCTTCCTAGCAGTGCTCTCAATGCTCCATGCAAACTGTGGCCTCAATGAGCGAGCATTGCTTCCCTTTACTCTCATATGGATATTTCTGGGGCATGGTCTTCCCTGTCTACCAGACTTCTCTGCAGGGTTAAGGGTTAATAGATTCACAGTAGTAACATGGCTTCCACACTGTTTTCTGGGTTTACCCTGCACTCCTCCCTCTCGTTTCCTAAAACTTCTATGATTTTGTTTTTTTGTTTTTTTCCTTCTAAGGTCATGAATAGTCCCGTAGGCAAACATGTTACTACTGCATCTCTGCCCAAAGATCAGTGCTTGAGAGTGAAAGAGAAATCCCAGTTGTATCACTTTCTTAACACCCACCCTTTTGCTCTTCGGTGCTTACAGTAGACCGTTCTGCAGATCTAAGGGGTGACCATTTGGCAGCATCCCCATCTACCAAATCAGTTCTCAGGAACTGAAGGCATGTTAGAAGTCATCCGATCCAATCCCCTTTAAGCACATCCTATCTGCACATTGTTCTCATGCCTTGGTCTAACCCTAGAGGCAGTTCTATGCTCTGGTGGTTTTCAGCAGCTCTCTGCCTCAGAGTGTACCCTGGCTGTGTAAGCACACTTGATCCTTGTGGGAGAAGCCTACGAGTGTCTCCACAGCAATCTATGAGCAGTAAGAGACAAGTGCTGATCAACACACCCTGTGGCAGACATTTCTGAAACCTGGTCAGCTCAGAGGGTGGCTGGGAAGGTTTATGTCTACTATGTCACAGGGCTAGCTCATCAATTTACAACCTCATGATTCCTGCTGTCTTGTCTGCCCACTTTTCACTGTGCTAGCAGTAGTCATTGTGCTAATAACTTCTTATGTTCAAAGCTTTCATCAAGGTGTGTGTGCTGCATGACACAGATTTTCTTAGAGTACATGGTAGAGATTGTGGAATAGGTACCAAGTGCATCAAGTGTTTGTCACTTCTACATCTTTGAAAATCCCTACATTTAAGTAAATATTAAAAAATAGCTCCTAATGCAAACATATAATTTCATAATAAGCCCCTCAGCCTGGCCCTTTGGGTTGATTCTTCTATCAAGGGAATTGTGTCAACTCATTGACGGAGAAACTCTTACTCAAAGAAACTCCTGATTTCACCTCAGCTGTGGTTATCCTTCAGTTACATTTATAGCTGTTGAAGCCTACCCTCCTCTGCCTATGTTCCTGAATACCAGATGGGCCCTTTTTGAATGATAGCACAGCAAAATAATAGCAACCCATTAAGGTCATTAAGGGAAGATTGTGGAATTTATGATCAGTGGGCTGCCATTTCTACCTCCAACCAGGATCCATAAACTACAACATAATGTGACAGCAATTGGATCTGTGATCTGAGTGAGTGCCTGGGACCCTCTACATCTGTAGACATGGACTGTTTCCCAAGCTTTTCCAATACTCCTCATTTTTCTCCCATCGATTATCATTTCCATGGCGTTATTCAGTGATAAAATTAATTACTAACTCTCAGGTTTTCTTAGTGCAGTCAGTTAATGCGGAACCTGTTTACTAACAGCCAGATGGCTTCACAGTTACTTAGAAAGGGGCAGATATTGACAAAAGATTGCTTTCTGTGCACACCAGGCCACCAAACACTTCTGTACAATGGTCTTATGAAGTGAAGAATTTAGAGGGGAAAAAAAATCTTCCCAAACACTTGCAGATTGCTTCTTTGAAAAATCACCAGGCCTGCAAATGCCAGCCCCAAATCTCTGCATTTTAAGGAGAGGGTCTTTTTCAATATCCTTAAAATGGTTCTTACTTTTTTTGGATGTTAGAACTGAGAGACTGAGAAAGAAAAGAGATGGTACCAGGAAGCACACAAAATGGGGGGAAATTGGAGAAGCAGCAAAGAGACCTGGAGATGTTTCTAACCTCTACTCTAGCGATGTGTTGGTCAGGGGACTTGGGGGACACTCTTCTGAGTGCTCCTGCCTCCACGTCTTCTACTGGCACTTTTAAAATGTTGAGGTTGGGGTGCCTGAACCATTCACAGGGGGAACCAAGAAACGGATGCTCTTACCTGACAGTGCAGCTGAAGTGGCAAGCACATGTGGACTTCACACATGTGGACTTGGACCAGTTGTGTTAGCAGGGTCTGATATGTTTGTTCAAGGCATGCTTCAGCTGCTCAGCATAGAAGAACTGTGGCAGAATAACTTTGAGAAGCCATTGTTGGCATTTCATGTTTTAGGAAAGGGAATGTAGGAAGACATTGCCCTCCCTGAGAGTTGCTGAACATGAGGTGGTGGGATGGCCTCTGAGTTCTAGTAACCGGCAGGACACGCTGTCTCTGGGATGTGAGATTTCTCTCTTCAATTAAAGCCCTAAAAAGTTCTACACAGTGGGAGATGTGAAAGTGTGCTCCCTAGGTGGGAAGAACACATTCAGCTGTATAAAACACTAGCAGTTAACAAACAAGTGCAAAAATTAGAGGGTCACAATCATGCCAGTACTGTAGCAACATGCTTCGGGACTAGTTTGTAAGGGAAGCTGAATGCATGAGTTGCAAAGGGCTCTGGGTAGTGAGAGCAGGAGGGCCTGCTCACATTGGGGAGAACACACAAGGACTGGAGAGAGAATGGAGCATTGCAGAAGACATATTTCACTTCCTGCATGATACTTCCCTTACAAGATTTGTCTTTTTTTTTCCTCCCCTCACCAACAGGCCTTTGTTCAGTGTCTTAAGCATTACAGATGCATCTATGAATATTGATGAATGAGGATGGAGCAGGTATGAAATGTTATAGGGTCTCTGGAGAGGCTCCAAGAGCCATTTCTTGATCAGATTGAGAAACAGAATGCCCATTAACATCACCTCTTTGGAATTACCTTGTAGACAAAACATTAGCATTTAGTTAAAATCTAGGTTACATTTCTGAATTTATAATTCGAATCCCCCCTTTTAACTCAGGAGCTGAAAGAAAAGTTGTCATATTTCTGCTGCTAATTAAAGAAATGCTGATAGGTGAAACTTACAACACCCAAACTTTCTTCCTAACAGTTCTGCTGAACTCGGCACTAGAAATCCATCTACATTCAAAGGATTGATTGCAGTGCATTAGTTTCATCAATACAAGCCTTGCACTTTAAGGAGATGTTTGAGTTCAGTGTTGCACAGGGCTTGTCAGTTATGACATTGGGGAAACAGGAAGAATCCTACCCTCCCTCCTTCCCTCCTTCACGGCCTCCATTTTTCCCTCTCTCCCTTCCTCCCTCCCTCCTTTCCTCATGTTCTCCTTGATCTCCCCTCTTCTTCCCACTCTCCTTCTCTCTGTTAATTTTGTTCTTTCCAATGGAGTCACTCTATAATTGGGGAACACTTCCTCTCATATACACCACACTCTATCAGATAAAAAGCCACATAGGTGACCTCTTTGGGAGTTGTTGGTCAGTGGTGTCCTCCAGTAGATCCCCAAACATCACAGATGATAGTGCTGTTGGTTTCTCTTCAGAACTTGATGGTGAGACTCTGTTGCTGAAGATACCATCAGCAGAGTTTCCCACCTTGAGTCATGGAACATGGAGAAATCAAACCAATACTGTTCTGGAAGTTTCATCTTACTGGATAGAGTTCATAATGCTTATAGGTGCTATGTACACCAGCTGATAAAAACATCAGTCATCAATTGTACCCAGTTGTGAACCATGGAGTTACGATAATGATGGACCAAGCAGGATATGCCCATTGGTGCAGTAGTGGTGCAGATGTTATGGAAATAACCAGCTACTTTCTGATTGGATTTAAAAGGGCCATTCTATAAGAAAGAACTCAAGTCTAGCACCACTTAGGGCCGAGAACTGTTTGCTAGCTAAGTCATAGACCATAGAGGAGAATGTACTACTATTATTTTACTAAATAGAGATGGTATTAGATGTCTAATGACTTATCATTATACTCGTATGGGAGAAATTTCGTTCAGCAGTGGATGGGGAGGCCTACAGCTGGTTAGGGTGCAAAGAGTAAGAGATTGAGAAGTGCTCAACTCTGAATGGGGTATCTGTGTCACAGCTCCTCCTCCCTAGGCTCAGGTATCATCCCAGAAGAAGGGTGGAATAACTGTAAAAGCCAGAAGGGGCAGGTGACTATAATGGAACTCTTATGTGACCCCAGCAGGGTCAGATAATTGCAATTGTACGTAGGAACTCACAGTGCTTGTGACAACACACACCCGGATCTATGCAAGACAAAGTCAGATAAAACCCAATGTGGAGTAGGGAGGTAGTCATAAAGCCCATCCCAAGTGAGGAGCAATTGGTAATTGCTGCTGGAGTTTTTTCAAGGCCATTGTCCTTGATCCCATGTGTGTGCTCCAGCAGGTGGCCCTACACCCATGCACACACTGGCAGCGCCGAGGGGACTTAGTGTGCAATAAACAGAAAAGAACACAAGGCATAGAGAAGGAAAGATGTTGTGGTGGGGAAGGGTTTGGAACAGACAGAACTTGGTCAAACATTGTACATGCATACAATTCTTGAACAATAAGTACACCTTAATAACTAATAAATCATATGGGCTTTCATAAGGCTTCCTCATTCATCCTTAGTTTGGTTAACACATCCCATACCCTTATTTTCTTCTGCTTCCCTGACTCTCTTATGGCTTAAACCAGTAAAGATTTAAGTAGTCCCCCCCTTCCGTTTTTTTCATATTACATATATTCTACTATCTCCTCTGATATTTTCTTGCTTGAATTATAAAATTAGAAGTTTCTAAGTAGCTGCTTCATGCACATACTTCATTTTGGTAAAGCCTTTCTTTGCCTTTCCTCTCATCTCTCCATCCCCGTCACTCTACCACTTGCTCTATTTTCTCTGTCCCCAGCATTTCCCATCTCTGCTTTCCTTTAACTTATATTCTACCATATCCCACCTCTGAGTGCACCCTGCACACTAATCACTTATGTCTATTTCCTAACTTTCATGTGTACTCTGTTAAACACACACACACACACACACACACACACACACACACACACACACAGAGAGAGAGAGAGAGAGAGAGAGAAATATTTAAAGCCAGGGCTAATCTTGGTTGTTAGCTTGAAAACATCTGGAATCAATTTAAAACCCAAGTATCTGTATATACCAGACAGGGTTTTTAAAATGAGATAATTTGAGAGTATCCAATCACCTTGACTTGGGGCCACTACATAGAAGAGCACAGGAGTAGGAAGCTTTTGCTCTCTGCTCGTTTGTCATCACTCTCACCGGCAACGTTATCTATCCTGCAGCGGAGGCATACATTTGCTGATATTAAAACATACTTCTTTGGGATTCCAGTGCAGACTGAAGAACAGCGGATACATTTAGCCTCATACATTGAATAACAATTGGATTTTTGGCTTTTCTGAGTGAGTGCACTCACACAATGTGTGTGTGTGTGTGTATTATATACAAATAATATAATAATCAATAATATATAGTTATTCTCTCAGTTCTGCTTCCCTAAAGAGCCCTAACTAATATAGACCCTCATATAAGAGAGAACCATGCGGTGTTTCTCTCTGGTGGCCTGGATGAAGACGGTGATGTTTAAGAAGGTGGTACTTTCTAAGTCTAATGAGGGAAAGGGCTTGTTGCCTTATAATTTTTGTTGCTTTTTTAGGATCCCTGGAAATTTAGCAGTTCTTTTTTAGAGCTAATGATGGCTGAGAAGGAAGTAGGTGACCCAGGTTAGAAATAATGTCTGTAAGCCTCCTTTCATGCCGTTTTATTACAGAGGCTGGATTTTCAGAGATGAAAGTTTATGAAATCTATCGCTTCCCCGATGTGCTAGAGAGTCTAAATTTCACATAAGCTCACCAACTTAGGTGAAGACAAAACCACAGTAGGATGTTGAAACAAACTGAGAAAACATCACACCAATAGATTATATTAAGGGATTAGAATTGTACTTTAAAATCCAATAAGCACTAATATTTGCTGTTTCAAAACCTGAGAAATAGGTTTTTAATTGGTTTATAGTTTCAGGCTTCTTTCTACTAAATAAGTGTCCAAGGTGGTCCAAGTAGGGATGTGAGGGTCTTTACCTCTTAGAGATGGGCAAGTCCTCATGATATTGTTGGTCATGATTAGGTGTAGACATGCATATATACATATATGCAACCATCTAGATATATACAAAAGAGGGGAGGGTTGAGCTTTGAGAGTCCATAGTGAAAAGTATTTCAGCAAATAATTGGTCAACAATCTAGGGACTAAAAAGTCTTATGCCAAATTCAATCTTTGTACAATCTGCATTAAAAAAGGATCCTGTATGTTTACTGGCCTTTACATGTTTAATGCATGCAACTTTATGTCCATCCCAGTGGTGAATACAGTGTAAGAGACATGGGTCATAAGGTGCATAGCACTCTAGTCCGTATCTTCCTAGATAGCACAGTTGCAGGTTTGAGAGTATGAAAAGGCTTAAACAAAGTGACAAGCTTGATGAGGAGTGGAGTTCATGCATCTTACAGTTGGTTCTTTAAAGGAGGCGTAGGGAGGGAGTCGGGAGAAGGGAAATGAAGTATTTCTTTAAAGAAATCCTCAGACTACAAGAGGTTGGTCATGTGGCACTGTCCACCTCCTTGACATCTGAAATTCTGTCAAAATGTTGAAAACTCCAAGTCTCACTGGGGTGGGGAAACAAACTACTGTTAAGTATAGGCCACCTGGCCAGCAGTAGATAGTCAAAAGAATTTAACTCAATGGCATCATTGGAGGGGGTCCTTGTCTTATAATGTTATGTCAGGGCTTTTTATTTTTTTAATCCTATTATTTTAATTTTCTTTATGCAGAAATAAAATAGTTATTTTATTTTTATTTTTAAAACTTCAAATTAAGCCGGGCGTGGTGGCGCACGCCTTTAATCCCAGCACTAGGGAGGCAGAGGTAGGCAGATCGCTGTGAGTTTGAGGCCAGCCTGGTCTACAAAATGAGTCCAGGATGGCCAAGGCTACACAGAGAGACCCTGTCTCAAAAATCCAAAAATAAATAAATAAATAAATAAATAAATAAATAAATAAAATAAAACTTCAAATTAATTATATTTAATTATTATATGTTTATATTTTATATTTAAATATATTTATTTATATATTATATAATACTTATTATACTTATACATTATATATAATTATATACAATTATTTATTATACATAAAATCATATATATGTATATATATGTGTGTGTATATATATATATATATATTCTTTTTTTACCTTACAGGTCCTTTGAGTATATATTATGGCTTACAGTTTAGTGTTTTATGGGATTCCTGAGTGTGTGACCTAGTGTGTCTCCAGATCTATTTATCTTTCTTGTCCTTTTTGCTTCTTATTTTTTGTTTTATTTATTTTGTCCTATTTAAATATGTTACTTTTTATTTTATCTTATCATATTTAAATTTTTTATTTTACTATTATCCCTTAGAAGTCAGTTTGTTTTCTAATGAGAGACAGAAAGGGGATGGATCTGGATGGGAAGGGAGGTTGGGAGGAACTAAGTGGAGTAGAGGGATGGGAACCTGTAATCAGGATATATTATGTGAAGGGAAAAAAAATCTAGTTTCAATAAAAGGAAAAAAGAAAACTCTAAGTCTTACATTTATACATGAGTGATATGAATTTGTGGAGAAGAGAAATAGAGAGTGTTAATACGTATTGAATGTGCTACCTTGCCTTTCCAAAATGATGTATGAATGACTATAGCAATGCAGGTATAATCACTAGTATTTGGAAGATAAAGAGAAACTAAGTTGGGCCGTAGAGATGGCTCAGAGGTCAAGGCCACTGGCTGCTCTCCCAGAGGTCCTGAGTTCAATTCCCAGCAGCCTCATGGTGGCTCACAACCATCTATAATGTGATGGATGCCCTCTTCTGGCCTGCAGGTGTACTGGCAGGCAGAGCACTGTATACATAATGGTAAATAAATAAATCTTTAAAAAAAAAAAAAAAAGGAAAGAAAAAAGAGAAACTAAGCCTAAGACAGGGGTCAGGAAGTATCCATGTTGCAGAGAAAGGATGTGGATGCATGTGTCTTCTCATTCCATTATAGTGAGTGGTGCCCCAACCCTCAGCATCTTTGTTGCTCTATGTTTGTGTGGCAAACGCACTGTGAGGCGCCAGCAAATACAGAGAGAATGAGAAGCAGACTTAGTAGAGAAATCTCCCTTAAGAGCCCAGGAAACCATTAGAATCTTAGCATCGCAGTCTGAGATCCTCCAAGACAGACAACCTGAGAGATGACTAGAGGGTATCTGACAGAACAGTATTGTGCTGGATGTAGGCAGTGTCTTTGGAAGTTTCCTGAAATGCTTTTAATCTTATTTTTTACTTGTAAAAGGGCTTGGTGCCAAAAGAAATTAAAATATTTTTAGGATATGCTCATTACAGAAAATAAAGCAAGAAACTAGAATTGATTCGGGGCACTAAACTATTTTGATTAGGAATAGTAGACAGGTTCGAGACCTAAATAGGGAAGTTCCAGTAAATGTAATCCAAATACAAAAGATTTTCTGTTCTGTCGTCATTAAAATGCGATAACAAAATGCTTTAGAGAACAAAACAAATATGGCCGCCTTTCCCCACTAGCTTCTTGTAAAAGGCAAACACATCTTTCTAGGTTTAGGACAGTAGGAGTGAATTAATGGAATATTGCTTTATCATGAGGTTAAATCTCTCAGCACAAGAAATAAACATCCGAACTAGCGATCTTGGGTCTATCCATGACTTCTGGGCTAAACAGTGGTGAAAAGGAGGCGGATGATGCAATGACAAATGGCAGAATCTCTCCCTTTACCCTTAGAGAGATAAAGGCAGGAAAGGAGACAAGAGTGTCCTTTAGCACAGCACAGCTCGTGGCTGCTGCAGAAAACGCAGTCCTACAGCACCAGCGGTATGGGCCCGGATTAGAAGCAAGGCTCACATAGATGCTGCACAACAGCTGAGTGCAGACCGTGAATCAACGCGTTTCCTTAAGACACAGCGCGGCTGGCGCTTTGCTGCTGTTTTGCCTGTAGCTTTCTCGGTAATCTTGTCAACAGTTGAGGGTAATAGATTGCATTTGCTTATTGCTGCTCTTTTCCAAAGATGGGTTACGATGTGTAACTTGAGGCCTGTCCTTGCTCTCCTACCGCAAACCTCTTCTGTGTAATCCTCAGATCAAAGCACGCATAGAAGGGTAAGAGCAGTACAAAACGTTTTGGCAAGGAAACTCAGTTTTCCAGAAGACCATAGTGGTAAAACAAAAATGAGCATAGAATATAAATTGATATTCTGTTTGATGGGTAAAGTGACTCCGGCTAGCAGTTTGCTTTTAAACCATTTTGTCTTTTAAGTGTGGTGAGGATGTGTCTTGCTTTATTTTATTGTGATTCTGTATGCGTTGTTTACATCCTGGTGCTGCGAACCAACAGGCACATTTAACTGAATGTTTCCCGAAGGAATTAACTCTTACTTTATACTCTTTGCTGTGGAGGACTTGGTCAGGTTCGAATTCAGCTTCACTAGCTGTTGACCCCACGTGATGCAATAGAAAGACGGAGAGAAAAGAACTAAGTTCAGAAGAAAGCAGGCAGTGAGGACATCTTAAGTTGTCATCAACAAGTTTTTGAAGGAGGCTGGAATTAAATTTAAGAAAGAAACAATGTGTGGAGACATAGACATGAGGCTGGAATAAATTATTTCCAACAGGGGAATATCTCCCCCCCACCCCCCACCCTTAATCCCCCAACCCCGCCCCCAACCCCTACCCCTAAAAGATCCTAATCTTAAGAGTGCAAATAACCTTCCTAACCAGGCCTAGAACTTCTGGTTCTTTGGGAAATAAGTGTCAGCCATTCTAGCTGGGCAAATGTTTGTGTTGCTGTTGTTGTTTTTGTTTCCCATCCTGATCAACAATAGTGTTTTGGAGTCGAAAGAAACGAGAGGAAATTTGTGTGACGATTCTAAGTGATCTTCACTGCTTTGGGACACTGAAGAGGCACACTCATTTAGCAGTGCCTGCCTGCCTACGGAAACAGCTTAGGTGTATGTGGGAGAGAATATGAAAGGCCTTACAAGGGTTTTGTAAAAGGCTGGGTGTTGGGAGATGTCTGGTTTGAAAGTGTTTTCCAGGTGCTACTTGATGCGTTTTCTATCTCAACTAAGGAAACAGTACTCGTTAATTTTCAAATCACAAATGTAAGAATATCCCGAGGAAGGTTCTCTAAAGCAGAATGCTGGCCAGGGTTCCCAGACTTGCCTCTTCAGCACTTTCTTATTTTGTAATTTTTAAATTTTTTATTAATTAATTCAGATTATATCTCAGTTGCTATCCCATCACTTGTATCCTCCCATTCCTCTCTCTCTCCTTCTTTCACCCTATTCTCCTCCCCTAGGTCTGTGACAGAAGGGGACCTCCAACCCTACCATATGGTCACAGTCTATAAAGTCTCATCTTGGTAGCCTGCTTATTCTTTCTCTGAGTGCCACTGGGCCTCGTCACCTAGGGGAAGTGGTCAAATAGGGGGCACCAGAGTTCATGGCAGGGTCACTCCTCGCTCTCCACACAACCCTGGAGAATGTCCTGTCCAATGGCTAGATCTGAGTAGGGGTTCAATGTTTACTGCATGTATTGTCTTTGGTTGGTGCAGTAGTTTGAGTAGACCCGCCCCCAGGTCCAGATCTGCCCATCATGATGGGTTTTTTTTTTTTTTTGTAGGTTTCTAGGACCTTCTGGATCCTTCAATTTCCCCATTCTCTCATACTTCTCTCACCTAGAGCCCAATAGGAAGTCCTTGCATCTATCCCAATCTCCTGGTAAGTGAAGACTCTCAACTGGAGTCTGGGAAGTTGTATTTCTCTTTCATGGATGGAGTTTACATTTCATTTAATATATAAATGAAAATACCACATGAAAAAGCCGGAGACAACATTCAAAGCAAATGTGCTTGACATGAGGCCAATGAGATGGCTCAGTGGGCAAAGGTTCTTGCTTCCATGCTTGAAGCTCTGCGTTCCATTCCTGGGACAGACATGGTGGAAAGAAAGAACCAACTCCCACAAGCTGTCCTCTGACTTCCACACATGGGTGCAGAGGTTGTCATGTGTATGTGCATGCGTGCGCGCGCGCACACACACACACACACACACACACTCACTCAGGCAAGTTTTTTAACAGTTCACTACTTTAAAACAATTGTACAAAGAAAGCACAATAGATTTTTTTTTGGAAGGGATCTTACAAATTAGCTAGATAGACACGCTTGAATCTAATAGAAAGAAACTCAAATGTAATGTGATTTTATTTCCCTTACCTAGAAACACTTTATTGGTTTGGATATTTTCCTTCCCATTGGGACCATTACTTGAAGACAATGGATCACGTTTTCCAATTTGTTCATCTCTCATTACCAGTAACCAATGCTACGCTGGAACGAGGACAATGATTCCACCTAAAATGAAGAGTAGGAAGAAAAATCATAGTGATTTATGTCCTGACATTATTGCCTTGTCATTATGCAGACTGAGGTGAAGAGAGGCATCACCCCATTTCCCAGTGGCTAATGATGCTGGACCTCATTTCATGTGCTTAGTGACTTACTCATCTTATGTGGAGAGACACCCGCTTGGATCCTTCACCCCTCTTTTAAATATGTTTATTATCAGTTTATGACTAACTTAAAGAATTCTTTATATATCCCAAGTACATTTCCAGTATCAGATGCACAGTTTGCAAACATTTCTCCTGTTCTGGCAAATTGCTTTTACTTTTTTCAAATCACAAAAGTTTTATTTTGACACAAACTAATTGATCAAGTTTTTGCTTTGCGTTTTGGTTTTGATGCTGGGTCTGAGAAGGCTTCGCTGAAACCCAAATCACAAAACTCTATTTCTGTGGTTTCTTTGAAAGGTTTCAAAGTCCCTCCTCTGCCCCCACCAAGTGCTGGGATTACAGGCATACACCACTACTCCCGTCCAGTTCTGTATCATATATTTAGATTTAGGACCACTTTTGAGTTGGATTCTTTCATGCCATAAAGAATCACAGAGCTTCATTCTTTCATACGTATATCTCTAGCTGTTCTGGCACATTTAAATAATTAATTATGTTAACTAACTAGTTAATTAATTAGGTGATGCTGGGAATGAAAACCAGTGCCTCCTAGGTATTTAACATGCACTGCAACCCTGAGCACCAGTGCCTGCTTTAAAGTTTATTTTCATTATTATTTTTCTTTTTTTACATATACATTTATATTATTACACATAAGTACAATAAACTACATACAGCAAGAAGAACCATGAAACAACCAGGAATTATAAAAATGTTACATTCATAATATTTTGGCTATTTGAATTTGGCAACCTTGAAGAAAACATCTTTCCTATCTTGGTGAGTCTAAAATTCTGAATGTAAATCAATATCTATCATATCTCATCTCTATCAACTTAAAACATCTATCTAGACCTAAAAACATCTTAACCCCTAAGCAACTAAGCTTAATTGGAGCTAAATTATCTGGTCTTCAACCCTATCAGAGACTTGAGCTGGAATAAAACTTAATTAACTGAGTAAACCGGAAGTGTAGGTTAGCAGCTTCCAAAATGGAAAAAAAAAATGACAGAGACAGTTTGCTGCCTGAACAGTCACCTAAAACTCTTTATAACATGGCAGCAGCATCTTCAGCCTCTGGCTCAGTATATCTGACAGACATATTTGTGAGGCAGGAACTATTGAGGACTTGCTTACCTTGTCTTTACAGAGCTTGGCTGTAGACTGCCTGCATCTAAGCTTGCCCATTTTTAGGCAGAATTCTGTCTGTGGCCGAAACTAGAACAATTTGCCCCCCCTCTCTGCTTTTTTTTTTTTTTTTTTAAAGACAGGGTCTCTATGGTTCTCTGTCTCTTCTAGAATTTGCTATGTAGATTAGGGTATCCTGGAATTCTCAAAGATCTGCCTGCCTCTGCCTCTGCCTCTTAAATGCTCAGATTAAAGTTATGCACCACCACACCAGGCATCCAGCACATTCCTGCAAACACTATATTTTTCTCCCACTTATTTCTCTATGATTTTATATCATTTTTCTACCTATAATTTTGGGCACTTTTTCCTATGATTTCAGAAATATCTCCTAACTTATTTAAGGTAAGGTAAATGCCTACTAGTAGATGTCCCTTCCCACCTGTAGTCAGGATTGGTTTTTTATTTTATTTTTTACTTTTACATATACATTTATATTATTATACATATATACAATAAACTACATATAGCAAGAAGGACCACGAAACAATTAGGAATTATATAAATATTATATTCATGACATTTTGTCTATTTGTACTTGGCAACCATGAAGAAAACATCTTTCCTATCTTGGTGAGTCTAAAATTCTGAATGTAAATCAGTATCTATTATATCTCATCTTTATCAACCTAAAAACATCTATCTAGACCTAAAAACAACTTAACCCCTAAATAACTAAGGTTATTTATAAAACTAAACTATCTGGTCTTCAACCCCATCAGAAACTTGAGAAAGAGTAAAATTAATTATCTGAGTAAACAGGAAGTGCAAGTTAGCATCTTCCAAAATGAAAATTGACAGAGACAGTTCATTGCCTAGACAGTCATCCAAAACTCTCTATAATGTTGGAACATACTCTTCAGCCTTCTGGCCCAGTATATCTGGCAGACATATTTGTGAAGCAGGAACTACTGAGGACTTGCTTACCTTGTCATGGCAGAGTTTGGTTGTTGACTCTGCCTGCTTCCAAACTTGCCCACTGTTAGGCAGAATTCTGTCTGTGGCAAAAGCAAGGTCATTTTGGCCAGTGGCTTGTTTGCCACATTTGAAGCCATCTCCAAAAGGAGATTCTTTGATGCTCATCATCTTCGTTGTGGTAGCCTGGGTATTGCCAGGAGTTAACCTGTCTTCTTGTCAAAGGATCCTTAAGATCATAAAAACATCTTTAAATGCCATAGTCTGTAGGTCTCCAAGGTTTTGAAGATCTTATCTATCTATAAAATCATATCTATCTGTTAAACCTAATGGTGACTATTCTTGTGATGAAAATAGACTAGTAATTGACATGACCATGAGTTGGTCAACTAACAATTAACTTGTATTATTTAATAATCCTAAACTGCCTGCAATAGCACCTTCAAAGTATTGGAAGTAAACCTTGAATTATAATTGAGTTGTATGGGTACATTACCTCATATTAGAGTAGAAATCTATTTAATATGTATTAAGATTAATCTTGAATTTGAATTCTATACTAATCTATCAAACTTAGTTTGCATCAATATATAAAATTCTATATCAATGAATTAAAAATAACCCTGTTTGTAACAGTTAAGGCCTTTGGTTGAGGAGTAGATTCAATAAACTATTTTTGTCCTGTCATCCCTATATATTCCTATATTTCCCCTTCTTTCTTTTTAACTCCTTTCTCCATATCTAAGAAAGAAAGATAACAGAAATGAGAGAAATCCCTTAGTCCAATCTCGTTTCTCTCTGAATAAGACCAATAATAACTTATAACCAACTCCCAATGAAAATAAATATCCATATCCCAAGAATACAACCAAAACCCCACCCAACCCCCCTTAAGGGAAATGGCACATCAAAAGCTGCCTTTCCTTGTGCCTCTGAAGTAGAAACCCTGTACAGACCATGTGATCTCACCCTTCTCTGTCACAGCTGGTAGGACTGTGTTACTGAGGCTGCCACCTCCCTGATACAAAGCCACTGAAAGAGCAGGAAAAGTCACATACTCCTTTCCTTGTTAGTAAGTGGAACCCTTGGCTACAGGACTCTGTGCCAGAAGCTCACTGGCTTCTTATCTTTTGTAGACATTCAAAAGTGACTGTGAAAGTTTCATTGTATAAAGAAAAACCCACTACAGATCCAAGGTAGAGAGAGCAGAGAAAGGCACAGCCGTCTAGTTACAGACCCACCTACAAAATATACATAAATGAGTGTCAGCTCTCTGAGAAAAACAAGAAAAGCAGAGGCACAGACTCTTAACTACCAGCCATTTTCAAACATCAGCCTTTGTCTCAATCAACTGGTGGCCTGTAAAGTTTGTGCTAGACATGTCCTTTTCTTCTGAAACAATCTTAATTATAGCTTTCTGTAACCATGGTGCTGTTACCAGCACCTGGAAACTAACAATAACATATGCAGATAGTTCAGGCTGATGCAATAAAACACCATAGCCCATGTGGTTTAAACACAGAAGTTCATATCTCCGAGTCCTCTTGGGATAGAATGATAACATAATGGCTTTCCAGACCAAGTTTCAGTTCTCAGCACCCACGTGAAGAGCTCATAACGCATGTGTAACTCCAATATCAGGCATCAGATACTTCTTTATCTGCAGGTCCCGGGCACGCACGTAGTAAACAAACATGCATGAAGGCAAAACACTCACAACATGTAAAAAATAAATTAAGTGAGTTTTTATTTTTAATTGAATTTTACCTCTGTGCTTTCCCTCTATCATTAAATGTTTTGTTTTAACATTAGGTGGAGCTGGGGGAATCCTGAGGAAGTAGGGGAGAAAGGATTGAGGGGCCAGAGGGGTCAAGGACACCACAAGAATAACCTACAGAATTAACTAACCTGGGCTCACAGCAGCTCACAGAGACTGAACTGCCAACCAGAAAGCCTGCATTGGACTGACCTAGGCTCTCTCCTCCTTTGGGAGCCTTTCCTCCTACTGGGTTGCCTCCTTCAGACTTAATAGGAGAGGAGGCGCCTGGCCTTACTACAACTTGATGTGCCATGTTTGGCTGATATTCATGTAAAGTCTTTACTTTGCTGAAGAAAACCAAAACAATAGATGGGGGTGGACTGGGAGGAAAGGAAGAGGGGAGAACTGGTTTTGATGTTTAAAAAAAATAAAATAAATAAAAGTGAGTTAGATATTTGAGTTCTTTGTTTTTGTTTTTGCTTTTCTTTTAACGTAAGCACTTAGAACCATAACTGTAGGCCCCTGGAAATATAAACACTGCCTTCATTGTATCTAAAAAGAGTTGCATTTGTTTCTAGAAGTATTAAAATAGTCTTTCTTTGCTTTTCAGATTATCCGGTGTCCAGGATAATCTGGAGTTTGTGTAGTTTTTCTTATTGATTTCTACTTGTAATCCTTTGTGATTAGATAGATTAGAAGTTATTTCATTTTCCTGTATTTCACGAGATTTGTTTTCTGTCCTAACATACGATCTATTTTTTTTTCTTTTTTTCTTTTTTTTCCCACAAACCCACAGAACCTGAAGAATGTGTATGTTTAGTGCTTGGGTGGAATGTTCTTATAAATGTCCTTTGGGTCCATCTGATTTATGACATCATAAATGTTTCTCCATTTGTTTTTTGTTTGTTTGTTTGTTTTGTTTTGTTTTTTTCTTGAGATGATCTACCAATCTACTGGTGAGAATGCAACATTACAGTCTCCCACCATTACTGTGTTGAAATTAATCTCTGGCTTTACATATGGTACTATTTGATTTATGAAATTGTGTTTACTTGCATTTGGTGGTGTTTGGAATTACAACGTCCACTTAATGAATTCCTCCTTTAATTGACATGAAGTGAGTTTGTCTCTTTTGCATACTTTTATTTCAGTGTAGTTTGTCTGGTATTTAAAAGTTATACCTGTCTGCTTGTGTCCTTGTTCCACTTGCTTATAATATCCTTTCCCACCCTGCCTAAGACTGTGGGTATTGTTGATGATTAGGTATGTTTCTTGGAGTTAGTAAAAAGGCACATCCTGTTTCCTGATCCACTCTATTGCTTGTCTGTATCTTTTTACTGGGAAATTGAAAACCAATAATATTCAACATTCTTATTGAATCTCTGTAATAGTTCTTATTGTGTTGTTGATTTTTAGTATTTTTAAAAATATGCTTAGCTGTCTCCATGTCCTTTTGGTTATTTCTACTGCTCTTTAGTCTGACGTCTTCCTTCCAGTATCCACTATGGAGATGGCTTGATAATCAGAATCCTGTCGGCCTGCCTTTATTGCTGAAGATTTCTGTTTCTCCATCAGTCATGACAGATATTTTTTCTGGATGCGGTTGTCTGAGTTGGTAGCTGTGATTTTTTAGAGCTTATAGTACATCTCTGAGTCATTGTGCCTTTTAAAGCTTCGACTCAATTGGTCCGCCTTTATAGGGGAGTTGATTCTTTTTTCTTACAGTTTTCAATAATCATTTTGTTTCTTCTATTTAGTATTTTAAATATAATATGATATGGAGAGCTTCCATGCTGGTCGTGTGTGTGTGTGTGTATGTGTGTGTGTGTGTGTGTGTGTGTGTGTGTGTGTGTGTGTGTCTACTAGATTAGGAGCTCTTTTCCTATGTTTGGGAAATTTTCTTCTATGATTTCATTGAAAATATTTCCTGTGTCTTTGATATGGGATTCCTTTCCTTCTTCTGTGTCCATAATTCACAGGAGCTTTACCTACTGAGCTACATCCTGAGCCACAATTTTGCTCACATTACTGTAATCCCAGAACTCAGATGCTGAGGTAGAAGGATAACTTGAGCTATATAGCAAAGCCATGTCTTAGAAATCCTAAAAATGAAATATAGCTCAGTGATAGAGCACAGGTCTAGCCTAAGTTAGGCCCTAAGCTCAAGCCTAAGTATTGCAAACACAAATATAAAACAACGTTTGAGGAACACCCTAAAGAGAAAATAAAATATGAAAGACAAAAAGGGGAAAGGTGGTTATTATAATAGCCAGAGAACCAGGAAGTCGGCTATGGTATGCTACCTTTTACCTTCAACGGGATGCTACACCAGTGAAATCTCAACAAGACACCTAACTGAGACCTAATTCTAATGAGAGTTTATATCTCATTGTATATCTCATATGTGTGTGTATATTTTTTTCCCAGCTAGTCTAATAATAGCTGTCTACCAACCGAAGGCAGACAATCCAATAGTTGTTCAATAAACGAGGCTAGATTTCTCAGATCTTCTTCAGTATACGCTGGAATGCCGAAGAAGTATGCTCTAATATAAACAAAAGAAGTCCAGTAAGAGTGAGAACAAGCAGACAAAGAGACCACGCTTCCTTCTTCCATGTCCTCTATGTAGGTTGCCAGCAAAGGGGTGGCCCAGATCAAAGGTGGATCGTCTCACCTAAAAAGATGCTGATTAGATGTGGGTCTTCCCACTTCAAAAGGTTTACTTAAGGGGGGCAATCCCTTGGGCAGACCCCTACAGGCTCTCTCATCTCTGCAAGTTCCCATGAATCCAGGTCAGTTGACTCTGTGAGCCATGTTCTCCTGGTATGTCCCTGACTGCTCTGGTTCCTCAATCCTTCCTCCCCTTCCTCCCCAGAACCACCTAATATTAACTCGCTTGTGGGACTCTGAATCTGCTCCCATCAGTTTTCTGGATGAAGTCTCTTTGGTCTCTTTGATAATGATTCTGTTAGGCAATGGTCCCAGAATACTATGTAGGCAAGTTAATCTATAGTTTGAGGGTTTTATGGCTGGGTTGGTGTCCCAGTCCTTTCACTTGAGGCCTTGCCTGGTTACAGAATATGGCCAGATTACACCTCATGTCCCCCACTGCTAGCGGTCTTTGCTAAGGTTGCTGTCTGAGATTCCAAAGGGTTTCCATTATACTAGGCTTCTACCTTGCCCTCAAAATGTACCCCACTCCCAATTCTAGTATTTTTTCCCTACCCCCTATCTGTTAAGAGTTTGGTACTTTTGTGGAAATCCTAACAGTGGGTGGAGGGATTGTTCATGACTCCTTTACCTATCTATGGGGCCATTTCCTTCCCAGTGGGTTGCTTTTTCCAGCTTTGATATAATGGTATGTGCCTGGTCTTATTGCTGTTTTTATGCCCTGTTTCATTGATGCCCCTGCGAGACCTGCTCTTTCTTGAAAGGAGGAGGGGTGTGATGGCGGGAGAGGGGAGAGCCTTGGAGGAGGGGAAGCTGCAGTCAGGGTGTAATATATGAGAGAAGAATTTAAAAAACAAAACAACAACAAAAAACTCCCTCAGAGGTATACCCAGCTGCTTGAGGTTTAGTTATTTTGGGATGCTGTCAAGTGAAAACCAGAGTAGCCATCACTGGGCCCTATCCCGAGATAAAGTGCTACAAGCTGAGAAAAAGAGAATAAGACTTCCCAGAGATGAGGCCCTTGACTGGTTACCCAGCATCAAGTGGTCTTCATCCCTAGAAAGGTGAACATGCACAGTAAGACCTGATGCTTCCCTTCTCTGTCCTATAAATGAAAGATAGAACCATTATGGGGAAAAGCTGCACATAAACAGATAGATATTCCTATATGTGAGTCAGCTTTATTCTACAGACAACCCATTCTCCGTGGCTTAGGTTTTGGGGGATAGAAACTTCTTGCAAAAGGAACTAGCTTCTCTTTGGGCATGAAATGTGGACACATTGTTTCCTTAAGGAAAACTGCTACAAGCTAGCTAATGAGCTCTTGTGGAAACTAAACTTTTCAGCTCAGAACATTTTGTCACTGACACATGGACACTTTTGTCTCAGAGCTCAGTTTATACTCATGAACACCGTGAGAGGGACAGCAAAGACTGTTTCCCATTGGAAATGAGGCAAGCGGGTATAATAGGCCTGATTTCAGCAGAGGTTCGGTTCACCAGCAAAAGTGTCTGCTGGTCCTCATGGAGGAACCTCACCATGCAAACCACTGCCTACTGCAAAGATTCAAGAGCTCAGCACACAGCTGGACCTGGTGATGCAGCAAAGAGTGTAGTGAATGCTTGATGGTGCCCCATCCCACCATGTATGCTGGGCTGTGTATAAAGCTGTTCTCACACTTGTTGCCCTAGCCTGCCATCATTAAACTCCTTGTGTATTCACTGCTTTTAAGCTGTTTCCAACAGTCTGGCTATTTGCTCTGCTACTTGAAAAACTAGAGACTGGCAAACCAAGTAGACTCTTTGGGGAAGATTTATATATCCTTTGGAGAGGATGGGAAGCCCTGGTTGATGCTGCTCACTGAACCCTGCATGCTGAGTGTGTGGATTCCCATGGCCAGAGATTTCTCTTGTGATCCTACTGCTCATGGACTTTCAACATAGTGATCGACACTAATGCCCAACAGATCTCAACTGCCTTGTGCTAGGCACAAAGGACTCTGTTGCTGACACCAGTTTGATTTGTGGTGTCACCATTCTAGCTGTGGAAGCTAATCTTGTCAGCTTTTCAATTTTTCAGGCCATTTCCAGGTGGGAACTGTGGTACAATTCTGTAGGTTTCATTGCAACAAACACTCAACGGGCTATGAGTTCAGGCATTGATGAACGGGCCACATTTCTACAATGCATGCCTGTCAGCTTTAATGAGTCTGAAATGGCCTCCTTAGATCGGCTCAGGAAGATTTTCTATCTTCTTCTTTCTTCGGTTCCATGCCCTCATAGGTAGTTTAGCTTGGTTACTTCATAACTCTTCCCAAAGAGAGTGCATCTCTCAGATACTTCGTGGCATACCTTTATGATAATGGGAAAAAAGTGATATGGGCAATTTTAGAAAACACTGGGTTCTTCCCTAATTTTAGGTATGATATTTCTTTTCCCTAATGACAACCCTAATCTAACCTGTATGACACACATCTGAATGACACTGTTACCAAAAGGGAATTTAGGAGATTTGAATTTAATTCTGCTTCAATCCTGGAATATCCTGATTGATTGATAGTGTCAAAGACTTCACAATACTGTTCACGGAGTCCTCTAGGGAATGCCAGATGGGTCAAAGTTGGAAGGCACTGAAGGCCTCTGCTAAATTTATGAAAAATTCCCTTTCTCTTTACATTTGATCTTCTCAGACAAGATTTGAATGTATGTGGGAGACAGGTGACATCATTTGGCACTGGGTTGAAAACAGAAATTGCATTGCTCTGTGTATGTGGTACCTTGGGGCCTGAGGGGTGATGAATATTTCCCATAACATATCTCATATGTCATTCCTGGTCATTCCTAATGAGGGAGAAGTCCTCTCTTGGACCTCCTAACTGATGCATCTTAAACCTAACCAAGTACTGGATATGACCTACTGACCTTGACTTCTGATAAGCAGTGTCCTTGTCAGACACTTATTACTAAGATTTGATTGCTTGCTTCATAAGCTTTTGCTTCCCAAGCTTGCTGATGAATCAATCAGAAGCAGCAGAGGGTGAGTTTGACCTCCTCTTCCTGCCTGCCTCATCTGTTCTCAGTGATTCTATGGGGCAGAAAATGTCACCCAGGATGTGGTATGGATACACAGGAAAGGCCAGACTGACTATTTCTGGACATCCAATCAAAGTAATTGTTCCTACTGACCCAGACAATAGGAATCTACCACCTAATTGAGAAGCCGTGCTGAGGGCACTGTCAGTCTCCTCACCAAACCACTGATATTGGTTTCTCTCTGTGGGGCTTTGGCAATTGTAAGCCTTTCCCAGTAGCTCTTTTCCAGAGTGAGTGTGCTCACAGGATGACTTGTCACAAAGCCACACTTTCATTCATTTATCTGATTCCCAAAACATTGTGGCTTGTATCTTCCTGCTGATCAAATGACCTTAAAAATCTTGGGGAGATACTAATAGACTACCATGAAACCCTTGGGTAATTACTAACATGCTCAAATACGCTCTTTTTGAATATTTAGGAGTTGTCTTAGTCACTTTTCTATAGCTGTGCAGAGACACTGGAGAGCAAGGTAACCCTTATAATAGGAAATATTTAATTGGGGCTTGCTTACGGTTTTAGAGGTTAAGTCTATTATCATCATGGTGGGGAGCATGGAGAAACAGATGTTGCTGGAGCATTAGCTGAGAGCTACATCTTGATCTGCAAGTGTGTGTGTGTGTGTGTGTGTGTGTGTGTGTGTGTGTGTGAGAAAGAGAGAGAGAGAGAGAGAGAGAGAGAGAGAGAGAGAGAGAGAGAGACAGAGACAGAGACAGAGACAGACAGAGAGAGAGAGAGATAAAGAGAGAGAGACAGAGACAAAGAGACAGAGACACAGAGAGAAGAAACACAAAATGAGTTTTTGATACCTTAAAGCCACCTCCCAGTGGCTCACTTCCTCCAATAAGACCACATGTTTTTAATCTTTCTAATTCCTTCAATGAGTTCCACTCCCTAGTGACCAAACATTGAAACATACGAGCCAGTGAGGGCAATTCTTATTCAAAGCACTGCAGGAGGGAAATTTCTGATGAGATAACTGTCTCGTTCTATGTGCTCACTCAGTAGATGGTTATTTATATAATAAACAGTTTTATATATAATGTCCAAAGAGAAAATAATGACATAAAATTTAGCTCAGCATGAACTGAAATCATCAGTGATATCAACCTTACCCTAAATGGAATTCTTTAAGTTCTCAACTCATTGGTAACTGTTATAGAAGACAAACTTGCTTCTGACTTCTTTTTCATTAGTAAAAGCAGTCTGCCCAAATGCTAATACATTCTACTGTTCCTGGATTGATATTCCATGTAAAGTGGAAGAGGCATTAAAGGGAAAAGCATTTGACTTTTTAAAGTAGACCTGGATAGCTTCAAGCTTGTTGAGACCATTACTGTAGGTTGAAGTCACACTGTTTGGTGTAGAGTTGCTGGTATCATCTGGTCCTACGTTCAGTTGGTCTGACTGATTGAAGTAGATACCTGTATGGCAGATTCATGAGAACTTTTTTCCAGAAACAAGAAGACAAGAACAAGACATCTTTGGGGTACAATCATTTATGGTTTCTTGAATTTCTCCCCAATGTATTATGTAAGACATTAACTGTACTTTGTTTTAGGCTTTTGTGGTAAGCAGCCTTGGTTGGTTTGTGTCTTAGAAAGACATCATCTTCCTTTGCAGTGAAGGATCGACCTTCTCTGTGACCATTATGAAGGATTGCATTTGTTCATGGTTAGGACTTCTCTGTTGAAGAGGAACAGGGATTCACATGACCTTTTTAGTGTTGCTGTTTTGTGCAACCTGAATAAAAATTAGTGCTGATGTGAGCAAAGGCTGTGACTCTAACATAGGCATCTTAGATTTTTCTACCAGCGCACTATGAAACTAAGGCAGGCAAACTAGTTCTTAGAGTTATGATAACATTGTATGCATGATAATATTGTCCAGGGATGTTACCCCCCATACTACAAACAGCAACCCGAATACTAAGGATCACATGACTTATAGAGGTTTTGGGCACCAGTCCCTCTTACTTGGCTGGAAGGAAGAAGAAATTGTTGAGCATTGTAGAAAAAAAAAATCCCTAGAGAAAACAGGATGTCTACTGTCCATATCAGGTAAGTGCTAAAGTGACTAATAATAGGTGACAATAGGGACCTCAAGAAGAGCCTTAGATTTGAAGCAGTTTAATGAAAGCAGGTTGTTAGTGACATTTTATAAATGGCCTGATGCTCCCCCGACCCCAGACAACAGAACTATAGAACTGGGCAGTTTTGATCTTATGGTCCTGGCTATTAAGAAAGATATAGGATCTATTCAATTCCTTCATCTGTTTGGATGTATTTTCCTGTAATTCTTTATAAAGCATTGGTGAAACCTTCCTCCGGGTGGTTAAGAAAAGCCATAGAGGGAAGCATGTGGCATGGGAGACAGTGAATGAAGAGCCAGGCAGGTCACTGCATGAAGTTGTGAAAGTGAAGCCTGGATTGTATTGAGACCCTCAAGGTGTTGGAGACGCCATAGCCATGGGATACCCGCCAAGAAGAGGGAAAGGCAGGGTGTGGAACCAGCTCAAGAGAGAGAAATGTATTGCATTCTGCAAAGCTAGAACTGGTGGGAGATATGAAGAGTTCTTTGATGTCAGGCACAACATTTTGAGTTTACCATACAGGATTTTAATTAATTAATTAATTAATTAATTTATTTATTTATTTATTTATTTTTGGTGTAGTATTTTCTCATTATGTCCCCTTTCCTCCTTTGAAAATGATGCCATGGCAGGGTCAAAGTATGCAATTTGCCTTTTGGTTTTATGCAGAACAAGTAAGTGATTGCCTTGAATCTCAAAAGAGATTTTGGACTTTTAAACTGTTGAAACCGTAAAAAACAGTGGGGACTTTTGAAGCTGTACTAAATGATACAGCTACAAGCCCAGGGGGCCAGGGATGGGAAAATGGAGATTTGATTAGGAATGCATCCCCAGTTGGAGAAAGGTTGGTTAATGAGTATCAGGAGGTGTGCCCTTGTTGGAGGAGGTGTTGTCACTAGAGGTGGGATTTTAAGCTCTAAAAGGCCATGCTACCCTCAGATCCACTCTGGCTATAACTTGCAAATCAAGGTGAGCTTTTAGCTACTGTTCCAGAGCCATGCCTGCCTGGCCTGCTGCCATGCTCCTCATCATGATAATTATGGGATAGCCCTCAGAAACTATAAGCAAGCTCCAAATGAAATACTTCTTTTATAAGTTGCTTTGGTAAGTAGCGTTTTGTCATGGCAATAGAACAGTAGCTAAGAAACCTGGATTTAAAATATATGAAATCACGATACAGGTTTGAATTGAGCAAGTAAAACAGACTATATGAATGCTATGGAAATGAAAGTGAGAGTTACAAGGTATTAGATGTTTGAGAAGAAGGCAGTTAGCTGGATTTGATTATTTGCTGCTATGTGAATTCTATATATGTGGCTAGTTATTCATGTTCTATTATTGCGAAGGATACAGGTGAGCCTTTTAGTAAAGAAGAACTGAGCAGGAACATGAGAAAAGAGCTGTTATGGCTCAAACACATTTTCAGATCTTCATGACACTATCCTAAGATATCATATGTTTCATATGGTGGAACTCATATTTTATTCATTGAAAAAATTTTCTACTGGAGATGAGACAGAGTGGAAGACAGTGGATTTAAGTAAGGAAGAAGCCACAGCAAGAGAAAAATAGTCTTAATCTTATGACATTTGTATCTAGATGCCCTCCTGCTCGTGGAAGCACAAATGCATCTCAGAACAATGCCTTCATAGTGTGAGTCAGCATAGCTTTTCTTCTTAAGGAACCGTGTGCACAGGATGTGGAAAGTAAACCAATGACAGAGTTATTTAAGAAATAATCTGAACAAAACATAAGATGGAATAGCATTATCTCCTGGTGTTTTATAATAGCATAGAAATCTTCAAACAGAATTTTTAAATAAAGTTTTTTAAAATATGGGCTGGGGAGTAGGTTCTATGGTTAAGGCACTGTGTTTTTAGTTTTTTGAAAAAAAATCTATTTGAGGGTTTCTATTACCATTATAAAACATCATGACAAAAAACAAAAAACAAAAAACAAAAACAAAAACAGCTCAAGGATGTAAAGGGTTTATTTCATCTTTCGTTTTCTCATCACAACCCATCACTGAGTCAAGCCAGGGCAGGATCCTGGAGGCAGGACCTGAAGCAGAGGCCAGAGAAGGGTACTGCCTGTGACACGGCTCTAATGGTTTGCTCAGCCTGCCTGGTTAGTATTGAACACTTTAAAATATTTATTGACTATTGCCTTTTTTTTTTTTTTTTTTTTTTTTTTTTGGAACTGATTGCTTGCTTCAATTGCCTTATATTTTGGTCAGAAGTTTTGTAGGTTTCGGTGTTTAATTTTTGTAGTTCTTTATGTACTCTAGATAGTAGTCCCCCATCCAAAGACTAGCTGGCCAAAGTTCTTTCCTATTCTGTAGGCTTCCTTATTAATCATCTGATGGCCTCCTTGGCGTTACAGAAGACTCATAGTACAATGTGATCTCATGTTGATGTTACATCTTATGCTATTAGAGTATTACCCAGAATGTTCTCCCCCATGATATACATTCCTGTGTTGTCTGTATGTTTTATTCTAGAGCCTCGGTTGTTAAATAAGGTCACCATTCCATTTTTAATTGATTTTTGCACATTGTGGGAGACATGGATGAAATATCATCTATCTGCAGGCAGAAACCCAGTTCAACAGTACCATTTATTGAACAGGCTGTCCTAACTTTCAGTACATGTTTTGTATTACTTTTTCACTAGTAAGTGGTCAGACCCATGAGGGATTATATCTGGGCCCCCTGGTCTATTGGTCTACATGTTTCTTTGTGTGTATGTACTGTACTTTTTTGTCATTATGTCTCTGCAGTATCACTTGAGTTCATTTGCTATCCTCAGCTATGTTGTTTCTGCTTAGAATTGCTTTGGCTATACTCATTGTGTGTGTGTATGTGTGTATGTGTGTGTATGTGTGTTTGTGTTTCCATATAAGTTTTAGATATTTTTCTGGCAAAAAATGTCATTGGTATTTAATGGGAGTGACGCTAATTTGTTGATTACTTTAGTTAATATATCCATTTTCACAACATTAATTCTGGCAGTCCAGGAGCATTTGAATATGGAAATCCATTGTCTACTGTGTTATTCAAGTATACATTGTACAGATCTAACTTCTTGGTGAAGTTTATTCCTAGGAACATTATATTATAGGCTGTTGTGAAAGGACATATTTCCCAGTTTCTTTCTCAGAAAGCTCATTGTTGGGATATGGAAAAGCTACTGGTTTCTTCATGTTGGCTTTGTATCCCACAACTTTGCTGAAAGTTTTCATGAGCTCTAAAAGTTTTCTTGTTGAGTCCATAGGATCTTTTAAGTATAGAGCAATGACTTTTGTGAAAAAGGGTCATTTGATTTTTTTTCTACTTGTATCTCTTATATATATATATTGTCCTATGACTTTAGCAAATGTCTCAAGTAATGTATTGAGTAATAACAGAAAGATTGGACATTTGTCTCATTGTAGATTTTAGAAGGCATTTTTCCACCCTACTTAGTACAGTGTGAATTATAACTTTTTATCTATAGCCTTTATTATTTTGAGTTAGCATCTATCAATTCCTAACCACTTTAGGTATTTTATCATGAACTTCATTAAAATCCTCAGAATTAACATTTTAAGCTAAATAATATTATACAGTGTCTCATTTGGAGACAGCTTCTTTGGTTTACATATTATTTGTTTACTGAGGTAGATAAAATTTTCACTGAATGAGATAAGTACACTTACTATTTGCTACAGCTACAATTCTGCTTAGATATTTGCTAAAAAGAAAAAAAATCACCCCAAAGGAATTTTAGTATTTGAGTAATTATTGCAATGTATTTATAATATTAAGACAAAAAATAAACCAAATACTTATTAGCAATAAAGTAAATAAGCGAGACACAGTATTTCTTTACAATTCAGAACCATTCAGCGAGTCAAAAAAAGCAAATTGCAGATATATACTTCATGAGTTAATCTCAAATTTGCAAAATGAAACATAATGTTCAATTCTACTTATATAAGTTTCTATAGAATACAATATACTTTGTTCAATTTCATACTTTTTAATCTTTTTATCATTATTCTTATTACATACATGTATGTGTGTGGGAGGTTGGGGAGTACAAGTATGTGTGTCCTAGTGTACAGGTAGAAGAGAGAGGACAACGTTAAGAAATCAGTTCTTACCTTTCACTATAGCTTCCAGGATCGAACTGAGGTTACCAAGCTTGTGCAGCCAGGTCTTTGACCCACTCACCACCGTACCATTCTCAACAGTACTTTAAAATAGCAGCAGTTGCTATGGACAGAGCTGGATGAAGGATGGATTCCAAAAGGCATCAAAAAGCTTAGAGCTGATGGAAATATTCTGCTTCTTGTTTTTTTTTTTCTTCTGATGGTGACACAGGTAGAAACATAAATCAAACCTTATTAAGTTATGTACTTTAAATATGCGTTATTCAAAGTGTATAAGTGAGTGACATATCAGTAATTCAAAACCTCTACAATTTGGTATAAACTGTATGCTGATATGTGACTTTTAACTGAGTTCATAAATCTATTTGCACAACACTGTTTCTTGTAATGTTTTCCTAGAGGGCATATTGCTGAGAAAAACCATGAACTTTTGAGGCTCTGGGCACATCTTGTAAAATTTCTCTTCCATATTTAGGGTCTCTCTGCTGTGAGGATATGCTTATTTTTTTAACAACTGGAAAGCTAGTTTTACCCATGTATTATTTCACAGTGAGAGAAGTCGGACTCACTTTGTAACCCCAACAGTTTCTCTCCGGATAAATTAGTAGGTAGAGAAGCATCAACACATTCTTAAATTGGACAGTGTCTAGTTCTAGAAATTACTGCCTGTAGGTAACAAGACAAGAGAAACGACTCATGCCCAGGACTACCAAATGGGCCCCTGCTGCTTGCAAGTCAGCCAACAGAACATTTTTTGAGTGTTCTGCATTGTTATCCGACTGCGTCTACAGATCAGGAACTGGAACACAATTTCACAGCTCAGGAAGCCATCCATAAAGACCTGGACAGGATGGATTTTGTTTACAGCTGGTCACGTAATGAGACCGAGAATCAGAATCTGCGCCAATAGTTCAGCAGATCCCCCTGGTTCGTAAAGTTCTGCCTGCTCTTTCCATTGCTTGCCTCACTAACATCACTATTTGGTGTGTCATGATACTCAAGGCTATTTATCAGCAATCTAGATTTTTGTTCTTACAGGTGATAGTTGATGGAAGCTATACTTTGTTTGTCTTCATAGAAAAAAACAGAGGGGAGAAACGATTTTGAATATGTGAGTTAGCACGGCTATTTCATTTATAAGGCTCAAATGAGGCAATACATGTAAAATGCTGCCACAGCGCCCAGTAGAGTATTAGGTAAATACTAGCTCATTGGATGAAAATAGAAATGAACTTTCTCAAGTTTGCTTTCCAAACAGATTGTCAGCATCCCCTATACCTGTGTAATTGTAGTTGAGAGTAATGTACTTTGTATAAGAAAATGTTTTGCAAACTTGAGAGTGATTCACAGCTAAGACACAACTGTTAAAGTGAATTCTGTACCCAGAAATACCTGCATATTGTGAGGGATATATAAGATTAAAGCACTGTATAATCATGTATATAAAGTTCACAGTGAAACCCAGTGATCTGTACAATTAATATGCTGGAATAATAAAGAATACAAATAAGGAGTGCAAGAGTGAAAACTTTGGCTGACACCAAGATTTCAGCTACTCTACTTGCTAATAGAAGCAGAGCCTGGAGGTGTCTACTGTGTAATTACCATGGCTGCTGCTACTGCCTTGGCCATGGCTTACAATAGTCTGGAAAGGAGCCAGGCAATTTTAGTAAAAGAAAGAAAGAAGGAAACGTTATTAGATGAAATGTTTTCACAAAGCAGTAACGGTTTCTAATAATGGGGATGCTTCAAGAAAACCAGGCTCTCCCCAAGACATATTTTCTTATCCTGGGTTACAAGGTTTAGGCTGATGGCTACTGAGTTAAGAGCATCTGATTTTCTGTTAACAAAATGCTTACATGGGCTGCTAAACTGGGAAGAAAACCAGATAACCTTGTGTGCTGAGGGCGCAGAGAACATGCCAACTTGCTCTCTTCAACCCTTATAACAGCTTGGGACATCTTTGAAGTTACCTTATATTTTTGGAAAGTAGGAATATTAAAAAAAAAAATCCTGGGAAACTATCCAAGTTTTAAAAACATCTTGTCTCTTCATGGCCCTCCTGCTGTGATTTCAACTCTCAGCAAAGAAGGACAATGGATAGTTATTTTTAGATACTTAACATACCAAGAGATTGGTAATTAAGCAAGGCAATGTTTCTGAGTATAGTTTGTTCCTACAGAGCAAGGCTGTAGTGTTTGTATGAGGAAGCCTCTCCTCCAAAAGTAAAGGCTTGTTTCTACCTGCCGGCCATGTGCAGAGGTCATGGTTATTTGTCTTGTTTAAGGTGTTTTCCTTTCATACGCCCAACTTCAAATGACAGAAGGAAAGAGAAAGGAAGGGAAAATCAGAACCAGTTGTGTGACTAAGAAGAGCTGGCAGCATTAGGTCATTGTTTTCCTCTTTGGGAATGAAAAGCAAAAAAGATGCAACGCAGCATGAAAGGCTAAGAAACTCAGACTAGGAAAAAAGGATAATATTTGGTAAGCTGTTCTGATAGGAGTTGAAAGAAAAAGCAGTAAAGGTCACTGGTTATCACATTTGGGAACACAATACAAGACAGAACCTTTAAACACTCTTATTTTAAACCAGCATATGGGAGAAAAGATGACTATTCCATGAGTAATAAACAGTAAGCTCATTTTTCTTATTTCCATCCCTTTGGGAGAGGGAATCTTTTAAAATGCCATCTTCTTTTTTCTCCTTGGGAATGGGTGGTGGACTCTCCAGGGCTTCTTCATGATCTCTTCTATACGCAGCTGCAGGGTCCAGTTCAGAGGATGCCCTGGCAACAGCACATTGTGAGTGTCTGACCCCTGATTTGGGGAAATGATGAAAAATTAATGGATGTAGATGTGCCCTTCTGAGTGGACAGATGTTCTCTTTACACATCATTTAGAATTCTTCTGAATGTGTTGACTAGGAGATGGGGGCTATAGAGACCAAATGAGAAGAGAAACTGAGAAAAGTAGGAGCCTAGCTAGAGGGTTTGTGTGTGTGGGGGGGGGCACGCAGATAAAAGACATGATATGCTTGACCCTGTCTCTATGAAAAGTGAAGAAGTGAATGATTCTTCTGATGTGATCAGTACACAAAATTCACATGCAGTGAATTATCTCTGCCCTCCAGAAATATGTAAAATTGTAGGCACTAATGAAAAATAAGAAAGCTTATGGAAAAAAAAACTTTTCATGACAGAATATTGGAAAGCATCTGATATACGCTCAATAAATGTTAGATCCATTTCAGAGTAAATAAATATTCAAATAAAGAACATGATATTATTCTTATGATTATGTAAAATCCCAGTTGATAAATTTAGGGCAATTTCTGTGCTGTGCTTTGTACCCTGAGCTTTATCATCCAGTCTGTGTCTCTGCCTGCCTTCCTAAGTAACATCCAAGAGTACTGGTGGGACCAGGACCATCCAGCTGGTCAGCCAGCACCAAGGAAAACCAGATGCCTAAAGGCCACCATAACACAATCAACAAGAGCCAGGGTAATATGGCATTACCAGAGCAGCCTACAGATTGGGAAAACATCTTCACCAACCCTACACCTGACAGAGGACTGTAGGCTTTGATATTTTAAAACCTACTTCATTTGGGGGTTCCTAAATGCCTCTACCTCCCTTCCAACCAACAGACCCTGAGTAGGAGAGAAAGAGGGTTAGTAGGGACAGAGGATGTAGAATTCTTAGACTCAGTTCCTTGGGGGTGAGTCCACCCTCTGTCATCAGCGTTCCAGTAGTCCAGCAAGGCAACAGCAAACACAACATCAGGGATCAGCGGTAGCCTCTTCAGAGTTTTCTCAAATAGAGCATCTTGAAGTAAAGCAAAGCAAAGCAAAGCGAAGCTATGTGAAGTCAAGTGATGCGAAGTCATACAGAATGATCTCTCTCTCTCTCTCTCTGGAATCCTATTTATACCTTTCCAGAGTCCACACAAAGATGTTTTCCAGTTGGCAAAAGCCATGCTCCTGCACATGGCAGTTCCCAGATGACAAACATCACTTGTTCCCTCACCAGGCATTTTCACATCCCACATTTGGGATCAAAACAAAAACATGTTTACATAACATAACCAAAACTTCCACTATAGAGGACTAATATCCAAAATATCTAAAGAACTCAACAAATTAGACATCAACAAACCAAACAACCCATTTTAAAAATGGGGTGTATATCTGTTATTTAAAAAGAATGAAATACCCAACTGTTTGATTTTACCAAACAGGAGCCAGGAGCCACGAGCCAGATGCTGAGGTGAAACCCTGATAGCCCAGAGAGATAGAGAAAGTACCCAGCTGACAACCTTCCTACTCAGCTCATGTCTCAGAGGAAAAGCCCAAAACACTCACTTGTTCAGCTGACAGCCTAGAAGGAAAAGGCAAACCAAAAAACCAAAAACAGAACAAAAAAACAAAAACAAACAAACAAACACAAAAAACCACCACCACTACCACCACCACCACCACCAACAACAACAACAACAAAACAACAAAAATAAAAAACAAAAAATTCAGAGCCAAAGGCTTGCTAGCTCAAATCTCAAAAGCCTAAAAGCCTCCTTCTTCTTATCCATGCTGTCTTAAATACTCTTCAACTCAAAGTTCTTCCTATCTTTAATGCCTGGCATCTGATTTCTTGCTCCACCTCTTGACCTAGGGTTAACTTTATTAAATCCTGTGTACACATAGCTCTTGGATTAAAGGTGTGTGACTGAACCGCACCCTGATCACCTATTTACAATAAACAGAAAATTTTTGGATTAAAGATGTGTGTTAGGGCTAAACCAAGCCAAACAAGAAACAGACTTTTATAGTTCACAAGCTTGTGGTTCATGATGGGACCAAATATCCTGTAACACAGATAATTCTTATCAGAGGAATCTCTAATGGCCAAGAACACTTAAAGAAATGATCAGTGCCCCTAGTCATCAGGGAAATGCAAATCAAATCAACTCTGAGATTCTATCTTACACCCTTCATAATAGCTAAGATAAAAAACTCAAGTTGGCAAGGATGTGGAGCAAGAGGAACATTCTTCCATTGCTGGTGGGAATGCAAACTTGTACAACCACTTTGAAAATTAATCTGACAGTTGATCAGAAAATTGGGAATATCTATACCTGAAGACACAGCTATACCACTCCTGGGCATTTACCCAAAAGATGTTTCACTATACCACAAGGACACTTGCTCTACTATGCTCCTAGTGGCTTTATTCATAAACTGGAAACAACCTAGATGTCTAAACTAAAGAATGGATAAAGAAACTGTGCCAATGTACGCAATGGAGTACTACTCAGCTGTTAAAAACAAAGACATCATGAAATTTGCTGGCAAATGGATGGAACAGGAAAAGATCATCCTGAGTGAGGTAACCAGCTCCAGAGAGACAAACATGGTATGTACTCACTTATAGAAGAATAATAGTCATAAAGTACAGAATAAGCATGCTACAATTCATAGACCCAAAGAACCTAAGTTACAAGGAGGGCCCAAGGAAGGATGCTTGAATCTCAGAAGGGGAAATAAAATGGATATTAGAAGTGTATGGATGGATGGATGGAACTGGTTGAGAGAGGAGATAGGTAGTGGAACAGGAGGGATCAATTGTGGGAAGGACTGAGGGAGAGAACTGAAATTGGTGGGGCGGGTGGGCAAATCTGGGATAAGTCAGAAACCTAGGGCATAGAAAACTCTCAGGAATCTATGAGAGTGATCCTAGCTAAGACTCCTAGTGACAGGGGACATGGAACCTGAAATGGCCACTTACTGAAACCAGGCAGGACTTCTGAAGGAAGGAAGGGACACCAATCTACTCACAAAATCTTCAACCCAAAACTTGTCCTGCCTAGAAGATGATCAGGAATAAAGATGGAGCAGATGTTGAGGGCATGGCCAACCAATGACTGGCCTAACTTGAGACTTATTCTATGAGAGAAAGCCAACCCCTGACACTATTAATCATATTCTGCTATACTTGCCAACAGGAGCCTAGCATAACTGTCCTCTGAGAGTCTTCACCTAGCAACTGATAGAAACAGATAACAGAGACCTACAACCAAACATTAGGTAGAGCTTATGGAATCTTGTGGTAGAGCGGAACGAAGGATAGAAGCAAGCAGAGAGGTCAAGAAAACCTACACAATCAACTAACCTGGGCCCCTAGGGATCTCACTGAGACTGAACCACCAACCAAAGAGCATGTATGGGATCATGTATGGGATAGATGTAGGCTCCCTACACATATGTATGAGATGTGCAGCATGGTCTTCATATGGGCCACCAACAAGTGGAGCAGGGGCTGTCTCTGACTCTTGCCTGAATCCCTTTCCCCTAACTGGGCTGCCTTGTGGGGCTTCAATAGGAGAAGATAGGTCTAGTTCTACGCCATCTTGGTATGCAAGATGGTGTGATATACATGGCAGCCCTCTCCTTCTCTGAGGAGAAAGGGAGGGAGGGAAAGGGTGAGGAGAGGGAAGAAGAAGGGACTGGGAGGAGAGGAGAGAGTGCAAGCTGGGATTTGGGATGAAAAGTAAATAAGTAATCATCATCGTCGTCATCATCATCATCATCATCATCATCATCATCATCATCATCATCCAAGTATGGCCATACTTTCACCTGTAACACTAGCCCTATAAGGGGTAGAGACAGGAGGACCACTCATGCTTGCTGACTGCCAATCCCACTTCTGGGCTCAGTGAGAGACCCTGTTTCAAAGAAATAAGATGCAGAGACTGATAGAACAGCTAAAAAAAAAAAATCAAAGTAAGGCATAAATTTTCACCTGTGTGACAAAGAAAGCCAAGAGAAATAGGAAAATTGAATCTAAATTGTAAGCAACATTTTATGCCTAGTCAAAGCTACATAGTTTATATATCAGTGTGATGGTAATATTATAATTTAATGTGTTTTAATGTATACTTCTCAGTGGTATGTCTGATGTAGAATAACCTGAAATATACAGTTTTTATAAGAAACAAAACCACAAAGTAATAAAATGTAAAATCAGCTAAATGATACAGGGATCAACCAGAGCACTAAAATATGTTTTATTCTAGACCATGCTAATGCTTCCATCAGTGGTTACCACATTGGGACAAAGATGGAATCACTGAAGGTGCATGGCACACTCACACTGTCTGGCAATATCAAGACCCCCCTACACTGTTTTCATAGAAGAATGAGTCACTTTAAGTGTCTAATTGGGTACTAGAACAGGTGAATGCTATGTATTTAATTTGGTGACCCCTATTTTCAGTTCACATTTGTCACGTGAGTAGGACAACCCAGTTATGCTATACTTCTGACACAATTCCTCCTAGAGATTTTCAGAATGTGCCGTTACTATGTCATAGCTAATAAACTTGAAATAATCAGGTGGTTTTAAAAATATAAACACATGTTTAATATTGTAGAGTTTAATTGTTGAAGTCAGATGACAAAGGCCAGTTCTGAGGAATCACTTCGTCAGGCCAGACTTGGGTCTTTCAGTGTCGTAGGTTGCTGCTGTGGCAGAATACCTGGCACGAATAGCTAAAGGACGAGAGTCTTATCTTGACTCAGCTGGGTCCACAGCTTTGAGCCTGAGGCCAGGCAGAACATCTCAGCTGTGGGTGCAGGGCAGCCAGAAAGTAAAGCAGAGTAACAAGAAGGAAAGCATATACAGGGGGAGGAGGTCCCCTTCAGTCACAGTCATAGGGGAGGAGAGTAGGGGGAAAATGGGAGGGAGGGAGGAATGGGAGGATACAAGGGATGGGATAACCACTGAGATGTAATATGAATAAATTAATAAAATAAAATAAAATAAAATAAAAAAGAGGGAAACAGGGCCGGGATATACAATCCAAAGCCATTTCCCTACCGACCCATTTCCTTCAACCCTGCCCTACCCTGTAGGCCCGCCATTTCCCAACTATTCTATAAAAGCACTCGGGAGGCAGAGGCAGAGGCAGAGGCAGGTGAATCTCTGTGACTTCAAGGCCAGCCTGGTCTACAAAATGAATCCAGGATAGCCAAGTCTACACAGAGAAACCCTGTGTCGGAAAACAAACAAACAAAAAATTCAATCTACGAGCAGATTAAACCACTGATTAAGCGAAAAAGCCAAAAAAAAAATAAAAAATAAAAAATAAAAAAGAGGAGCCCTCATGATCAAGCTGTCTCTGTAAATACTGCCACAGATGCATCCCTGGGTCCTGCTGTCCTGTCCTCCAACATATTTCTGAATCTCATTGAGCTGGTAAGAGAAAACAACCCATGTGTCCAAGGAAGCAAACAGGTTTGAAGCAGAACCCAATTAATCCTTTTATTGGCAGTCTTAAATATGATCTTATCTTTCCATGGACACATCGTCAGTGGCCCCTCCGGGTTTCCGAGTCTTGCCTGATGACTTTGTGACAAGGATTACATGGCTCTTACTTTGTCCAAATACAGCAGCTTTACATAGGCAGGGGGAAAGCAGTAGATGTTGCTGATGGGGTCAATTGAGAACATCCAAAGCAAGGAAAAACATATCCATGGCTCAACGGTGAAATGAAGACAGTGCACTGATCTGAGGAACAGGGGGATTGCTGAGGACGTAATAATCATTTTTCAGATGTTTAGCTAATGCTGGAAAGAGGATGGGCATTTAAATTAAGCAATGCAGGAAGTTGGAAGGAAGCAGGAACAGTAACAGTAAAGGCTAGAGCACCATGATGTAATAAGAGTATTTAGAATGCACGTCTGTTAAAGCAGGGCAGACAGCATGGTACTTGGAACAGTTTCTCAGTCCTGTTCCCTAAAGGCAGAAGCAAAGTGAGTCAGACGGCGGGGATTCCTTCCGGAAGTATAACTTGTGCACTAGGAGCATCCGCCTCTGTGTACACTGTGTCCCATTACTTCCCAGAACACTTTCCTCCGATCTCCCAATCTAGAGCTTACTTTCCCCTTATCCTCCTCTCCTGCCCAAGGATCATAGCACCTCCCTTTATTTCTTTCACCCGACCATGATAAACGTGTAACTGACTAACTCCCCCCGCCCCTGTTCTTATAGTATCTCTTTCCTCATAAGAGGAAAAGGATGGAAGGGACAGACCTCCCAGGCCAGGGCTTTGCTTTGTACATAGTGGGCTCTCAGGAAGTGTGCACGGAACCCTGTTGCTGCCCACAGTGGTGGAGATAGGGTAGGATAGGCTGAGAAAGGTCTCTCCTTTCTTGTAGTATCTAAAGTTTTACTTCAGAAATGCCTCTATGGAATTGATTCAATTTTTTTTTTTCTTACAGCTTTTTGCAATGAAATGGAAGGTGAGGTAGCAACAGCGAGATGCCCTGATTGAAAGCCCAGGCGCTTGCAGGCCAGCCTCCCCTCAGCATTCTGGATGATCATTAGGTAGCTCTTGGACTGATCCTTTATGCTTGAGGAGCTGGCTGCTGGTCCTGAAATTATTATTTTTCCCTTCTATTATGCTTGTCCGATGTGGCACTTTAATGCCTTACAGATAAAATGGTTTCTGTCAGCCTGCACTTCTCATGCCTGGAGAAAGTTTTACTGCTTCATAAAACCCTGTAATGCCCCAGTGTTTAAAGAAGATCTATCACTCTATCAGTGGGTCTTTATGGGCACTGTGTATGGTTTTTTTTTTTCCTCCCTTTTATCTTTGCAATGCAAGGTTGGTTCCTGAAGCAAAAAAAGGGACAAAGACGAATGGATATGTGTGTGTTAATGAATGTCAGGAATGCTGCTCAATTTATACTGAGGTGGAATTAAATAGCTAAAGCAAATTGTAGACTACCTCTCAGGCAATGGCAGTGAGCACCATGAAGAAAGTCTAAGATAGAAATGTTCTTTTTGTAAGTGACCACAGGAGGATTGGTGTTTCATTCACTGATTTGGTTAGAATATCTTGGGGGTGGGTGCTGTGTTTCAATTTTCTCTCACTTAACAGATGCTTAGAGATTTGATACCTGTTTACCTAGTGGACAGCCAGCATTGCACACAACCTGCTTCTAGCCACCTGTTCCACACAAACATCTCTATGAGGGTTGTAAAAAAAATCTTTAAAAAGGCATCCTTTCAAAGGAGGGAAGCTGAGAGGAGCGCTGCCAGGTTTCAGGCAGGAGACATGCTTCTTTCATGTGTTGTCTAAGAATTCGAACTCTTTTAGCTGTAAGTAGCATGTTGCTTTTAAGTTGTTGCTGTGCTTTGTGGTGTGTGCGTGTGTATTCATGTGCGTGCGTGCGTGCGTGCGTGCGTGCGTGTGTGTGTGTGTGTGTGTGTATGTTCATGCACACAGGCCTGGGACTGTGTCTGTACATTATCATGCGACTGGAGTGGCTGGTGCGGAGCGGTGATGGAGTCTCTGGTTTCTGCTTCTCTCTGCAATGCTGATGAGTTAGCACATGCTATGCCTGCCATATGGACAGTACTTCTGTTTCCCACCATCGCAGGCATCACATCATCACCTGCCCAGATGGATGGAAATGACCTCATTGGCTGCCAGCGGGTACTCCTTTACCCCTCTGTTCACGCTTTCGATGGCAGTGCACTGGAACCTTCTTTTCAGGAGCTCTCAATAAGCAAATGAGCATCTGTTTCTACACTGCTGAACAATTTGTTTTGTTCAGTTTAGAAAGTACTTCCCAACTAGTTTATCTGTGCTCCGCCCTTTTGGTAACAACTATGTGGGATAAACACAAAGCAACAGTAACAACAACAATGCAGGAACTGAGGCGAGTATACCTTGGTAATTTAAGCCAAATAAAGTGAAAGAATAACAAGGAAATGTTGAAAAATACAAATCATCAAGTCCTCCAGGGGTGTGTCTTCGAACTCTGCTCCACAGCACATAAGCTTGCAGTTCTGTACTTGGCCAGAACAAATATGTACGGAGTGGCCATTCTATGCCTTTCTCAGGGACGGATACCCAAAACAAGATACAGAGCACATCTTTGTGTCAAGAAAATGTTTATTTTTTCACTTTCAAAGATTAGATTATTAATATTTTATTCATCTAAAACATCTTTAATTTGTTCATATACAAACTCATATATGTATACAGTAAATGCTGGTGATGTGTGTTGTGATCAAAATGAGCAGATGCTTTCTTTCTGGCTTGCACTGTGCCAAAGAATGCCCTCTTAGAAGGGTATATGGTTGGGAGGGTAAAGCAATAACATGAAGGACAAGAGGTTACCTGCCGTGGAGACATACAGTCTGGCCAAACATCTTTCACACATTGCATTGTGTGATGATAGTCTTCAAGTTTTAATCCTCTCTTCAGAGAAAAAAGTAGTGTGGGTGGGCTTAGGTGACGTATGCACCAAGCTATCTTTAGTGCTTTCCAGGGTTTCTACAACACACATGTTAAGTGTTCAAAGGCTTTGTAAGTCACATTGTGCTTATGCGTCATTATTCATTAGATACGCAGGGTCAGAGTCCATCAGGCAGGTGGAGAGTGGACTCTGGTGAAAGTGATGCTCTCAGGAGGAAGCCAAAGGGGGAGAAGTCTTCACAGAAGCTCTCACAGCTCCATCTTAATGCTCTTTGTCTCACGTTCTTCCCAGTCTCCAAGCGCCAGGCACTTGAGTATCATAAAATAAAAAGTACCTTTATTACTCTTTCATATCATCAATATTGAACTTCTAATCAATACTTTCTAATGTCTAAGATGTAGCAGCGAAATAGACATATAATGATGCAGGGGTGAATCAGAATTTAAAGTAAATGATGCTGTAAACCAAGAGCATGTGGCCAAGTTAGTTTTGACTGTCAATTTGATGTAGTCTAGAGTTGGGTAAGAAACTGCCCATATCAGAGTAACGTGTGGTTATTCCTACGGGGGATTATATTGACTGCTCATTGAATTTAAGTGGATCTAGCTTATTGTCAGCAGCACCATATAAGAAACTAGGTACACATGAGCCCACTCAAGGTATCAATCAGGTCAGTGCTTTCTCATGGTGTTGCAAGGTCCTCCTTCAGTTCCTGACCCGATTTCCCTCAACGACGGACTGTAACATATAAGCTGAAACAAACCCTCCCCTTCCCATAGTGTTGTGTTTTGTTTTGTTTGTTTGTTGTTGTTGTTGTTTTGAGTCATCCTGTTTGCCACAGGAACAGAATTAAACAAGGACAGAAAATATTGTTATTGATAACAAACCATTCAGGTGTGGGCAGGAGTTCTTTTGAGCAGTCACAATAAGTTCCATTCTCATCATTGCTTTTCCAGGATGTCATGACACAAGTAAATATCAGACCTTGTCTAAGGGCTAATCGGAAAAGACTAGAAATTGCCATTTCTGCACAGGTGTCAGTAAGTAAGCCCCTGCTGTTCTCTTACAATGTGGACTAAATCTGCTTCCTCGGCAGATTTTTATCTCTGCTTCCCAGAGTGGAGACTGAGCTCACTCAATTTCTCTTCCCTGTGTACTTTCCCCTCTCTTTATAAGAGGAGCAGGCCCTGTTCACATGATGTTCGATCAGTTTGGGACCCAGTTCCACTTAAAGAATTCTTTAGGTGGCAACATAACCAGGTTCTAGATTCTAACATTTTTCTTGAGTTCATGATTAAAAAAAAAAAAAAGTTGGCTCTTTAAAATCTTCCAGAGAAAGTTCTCCTTCAAGTATAGAAATTCAAATTTTTATTTTTGTTGTAACTGGAAGATTTATCTATTATACCCATAGACTAGAAATTTTTTTTTAAACTGCAATGTTTAAGAATTCTGATACTGTACGGGAGACCATGTCTTTCTGGGGAGCTTTGGATTCTCTGTAGGATGAGAAATGGTTACCTCACTCCAGTTCTTTTTTCTGGTCCACTGGACTGGGTGAGGGGACGTATGATTTTGAGATTAGGTGTGCTTCCTGGGAAAGTAGGAAAACATTTGTGCAGTTGTGTCTAAATAAAGTTAGAAAGAAAGATATCTTTCTTGCATAGGCAGAGAGTTCGGCTTCTGCCCTGGCTCCCTGAGAAACTGCAGCTCTGGGATGGATAGGTAGACCCTATACCCCACTTCCTGTGTTGAGGTTCTCTTGGTCACTTTGGCAAGCAGCAGAGGGAAGAGATTTCAAGGGATGTAACAAGTGGAAAACAAAGCAGAAGAGAGGAAAGATGACCGTTATATGATACTCAGTCTTTGGACCACTGATCCACAGCAAACAACACACACACACACACACACACACACACACACACACACACACACACACACACACACACACCAGGATAACCCAATAATGTTTATAAAAAAGGATATAATTATGCCCAGAGAACCGGAGTTGCACCTGGAACCACAGTTCTGCCCTCCAGTTAATGAGCAGGGCCTGATGCTATTTAGAGAATCCAGTTCCTCACGTAATAGCTCATCGGGGATAATTTTTATCTGGCCTGATCCTATACTGGGCACCAGTTGATTCTGTAGGTAAACATATTTGCAATATTAATTTCTCGAGCCCTAGGCCCAACTTGGTTCATTTTCTGGAGTTGCAACTTATACAGGAAAAAATATAAGTAAATTTGGTAAGAGACTGCAATATTTAACAGCTACAGGTTTGGGAACTACCATCTAGAAGAGATAAATGGTGAAGTCTTGAGTATAAATCGGCAAGGAAAAAATGAATTACACTTTTGAAAGCTGATAAAATGAGCAGATGTCGCCAAAGAGCAGGCTAAAAGGATTGAGGTCTTTCATTCAACGTAAAGATAAGACAAATAACAGTACAGACCAAGTGTTTCACCAACACCATAACAGGGGGACATTTGCGACCCTTTAAAAGCATTTAGACTTTAGTCCTCATGACGATCTATTTTAATTTTTTCCCCTAATGAGAAAACTGTGACTTGGAAATTTCCATCACTCTGAGGTTGATATCACAATGATCATTTTCTTTTGGAATTGTTCCTCTGCCATCAGACAGGACACAATGTCACTTGCATAATGCATAGCCAGAAGTGGATTTGGTACTCACATTTGCATTGTTTTTCACCATCATGTTATCAACTCTTAACTATCTTAATCTTCCAAGCAGCAAGTGAATTATTTCTGTATGAACTCAATTCTTTACAACCAACTTAGACCTAACAGAATTACATGAAAATATACTGGCCATATTAATTCAACAGGTTAATTCCTCAAATATACTTCAAAACTTTCCAAAATAAGTGTTCTGTGTATTATTGATGTTGGAATTTTAATTTCTTGTATCTTCTTGGCATATATTTGATATTGATGTTGGATTGATGGCTTATTGATGGCTTATATTGGATATCAAACTCTGAGCTGAACACTATGAGACCCTAATTATAGTCTCTGAGTTTGGAGAATAGGTTCAGAAATGTCTTGAGTGAGATTTCTAATTTTCTCTCAAGGAGTCTATAAACATACATATGATAATACTGGTGCTTAGGGAAATATTATTAGTGATTCAGCTCTAACATCGTTAACCCAAAGGAGGCTATCTAGGTCTGAATGGATAGTTGCCACTTACAGAACTCCTGTCTAGACAGATGCAGACAAGGAGTAGTCGTAGATGCTTGGAAGGGAAGAGGACAAAAAGAACTGTTTTCTTCCCAGCACAAGGGATGGAGGAGAGGAAGAAAAACAAGGGAAAGAAGAGAAAAGGAGAGAGAAGAATGGAGGGAAGAAAAGAATAAAGGAATGAAAGGAAGGAAGGGAAGAAAGAAATAAGGCAAGGGTGCAAGAAAGAGGTAAAGGGGGAAAGAAGGAAGAAAGGGAAGGGAGGGAGGGAGGATGCAAGGAAGGACACACTGATAGAAGCAGGAGGAAGAGAGACAAAATGCCAGAAACCTTGTGCACCAAATGTATTTTGTATGTAGTAAATAGTAAGTCATGTTTAATGAGGCCAACCTTTGCACCTTTGTATATTTCTTATCAAGTCAGTGTAAATGATAACCTTCAAGCCGAGTATCTGTCTTAAATTTTAAAAAGTATTCTGATGTCATGAAATGCCAAGAATATTTGTGCATTGGAATACACATCTAAAATGTTATGAATGACTTCCTAGTTTTACACCTAAGGAAGATATGTGTGTATATATATATATATATATTTACAACAGCAACTAAGATGCATAAAAGAATGTTCTGTTAATCTTCAGTTTAGATCCTTAATATTCTTTGTGTCATTTCTCAGGCAATGGACATTGGGATAAAAAAATTATATTTAACTAGACTGTAAGACTATATGTGTCTGTCATTTGCTATCATAAGTACATGAGAGGAGAACAGTGACATTAGGGATTGGTCATAGGCAGGCATGCTAATTAATCACTCTTGTGATCTTTGTCCTTGTCCAATATGTAAATTATTGACACAATAGCTAAATGTGTCCACTACTTACAAGGGCTATGATAACTTACTCAAGGGAGGGAGAAGGTCAATGTTTATAGTTATTATTATGCCTGGATATTAGAAGGAAGTAATGTAATGGTAGAGAATATTTTCTTGCCAAAGGGTATCCTGATGTAATCCTGAAGCATAGCTCCCAAAGCTTCTTGTTAGCTATATGTATCTCAGCGGTAATGGCCTATAGTCTGTCCTAGCATGGAAGACAGGCCCTTCCCTGGGTTCACAGCCAGTCTGTTGAAGCACCTAAGCAATACCTTTACCCTTCTCTTTTCCGTCCCTCTACAACCCAGTCCTGGGACAGGGGCTCACCTACACGTTGTGCCACTTATTTCAGGGGCTATGGAGATAGCTCCTGATAAGGTCATCAAAGGGCCAAGCATACTTCAGCATAGGAAATGAATTAAAAACATCAATCCATTTCATCTGTATCAGCAGAAGGGCTGAGCTGTACAAACCACGAGGTAGCACTGTTCTGCCCTCCTCTGATGGGAAGTCACGACTCCTCGAATTTCATTTTCACAACCATGTCAGAGGACTGGTGACAGCCTGGGCAGATGTGTGGATGTTTGGGCTTTTGATCTCAATTCAGATTCCAACTCCAACCCTATGAATATGAACCATTTGTTTAAATTTCCAAGGGCTCAGCTTCGTATTTCAAAAATGAGGTTCACATTTCCAGTCACATTCAACAATGCTGATTAAATGGACTAGTATGTGTGAAATACCAGAATTAATGACTGATCTATTGAATAAATATTCAATAATTGATAGCTCTATGTTTCATTTTCTATGTGAAGCCAATATTAATTCCCTGCAGGATATTTTTGGAAATAAATTGATGATCTTCTTTTAGTTTAGTGAAAGCTTATCACAAACAGAAAACAGTTTTCACACAAACGCTCTTATATTTCTGTCATTTATGCCACAGATTACTCAAAGGAAACAGGGGCTTTTGTGGACCTGTGATGCTATCCTTAGTGTTGTCATGAATTACAGTGTGGACCCATCTGTTCTTTACTGAGCAGGGACCAAGGATTCAGGGCACCAACAACCCAAGGAATGCCAGGACTGGAAAATTCTGCTACAGGGGTCAACATTAATTTTTGAATATTATTTGTAGAGTTTATGGGGGTGTGATTAGTCCACACACAATGGGAAAGGTAACCCTGCTTCTCAATGAGGGAGAAAAGTCCTTTGAGCATAAACAGATTGCACTATTTATACATGAAATATTTTCTGCATCTACAAACTTACCATGCTCAAGTATTCTAATTAATCGTGATGGTTGCCAGGGAAACTAAAGTAACTCAATTATAGGTCTGCAGGAAGGTGCGCTGTATTTATGACTAGCAAGCAGGTAGTTTTCTGTGTGAGGATGAAAATTGAGCAGATGCCCAGGGATTTTTTTTAAATGTCCCACTGATCAGATCTATTTCCATGGACTTCCTAAAGAGCATCTTACTTTTATTTTATTTTTTGATATCTTGAGCTGCTCCTTTTGAATGAATAGACAATGAATGTGACAGGTTATGGAGCCTGCTTACAAGGACCTCACAGGAAATGGCTGAATCAGGGGAACTGATCAGGTCACCAGGGAGAAAAATGATGTACACCCCATTGCTGTTTGGCTACCATCTTCTTGGAGCATCTCGGGTCTAAGCAAAGGAGGAACTAAGAAGTTACTATCAGGGAAACAATATAAACCCAATTGGTGAGTTTAGCCAAAGCAGTAACTTGAAGATATTGCAAGAAACTGATGACATCTTGTTGTCAAAGGACCCAGAGACCTGCATCCCTACCTTCCAGCTATCCATTTGCCTATGCAGATTCTAACGTTGGATATGATATAAAACAGAGGGTTTATATTTTGAGGTGTCAGTCTCCTAGAGTCAATGACATTCTGAAAATGGTAGATGAAAACACTCAAAGGTTCCTAAGGCTTTATCTCATAATGTGGCCTTCAGTCATTCTGTTCCTTCCTACACAGATATGACTCATCTCTCTGTCCAGTGTGCCTATCCTGTATTCACTGCCCACTTGTTATCAGACTGACAGTCACAGCACTACAGTAATGTTGTTCAGGCAACTCTACTGTTACGTAATAGTGGCTCCAGAGTACAGGAATGATGATGCTATAAATTTTATAACACCATATTTATTATCATCTTTTATCAGTACTATTACTGATCTCTTATTGTACCCAGCTTATTAGTTAAGCTTTATCACAGGCATATACGTACAGAAAAAGAACACAGGGTTCAGCACTACTTGATGTGTCAGGTATCCACAGGAGTGTTGAAATATATCAGGACTGGAGCAAATTCAGTTAGGGGAGAGTCAGAGAGTAGTTGGTTCAGGCCCAAGACAACTTCTAACAGTGAATAGCTGTAATTATTACAACCCATTGTTTTACCTCTATACCTTAGAGGGGCCTGATACTTCTCAACACTATTAAAATTTATTACCAGATTAACAAACCCTGTATGCCGTGCAATCATTGTTCAGAATTAGGGCAATCTTACTTATCATGAACAGAAAATATGCTGTTTTTCTGAAGATCCAAATCTCCATCTGTTCATCAAGCCATCCATCTATTTTATTAGGGCTTGAATTCCTATTCTGTCCTTGTTCCTACGCAGATCTTAGATGTATAATAGTGAGTAGGGTCTCCACCATTGGCGAATTTATTAGGAAGTTGAAATTTAAGCTGATAGCTATAGAAGCCAATGTTAATAAGTCATAATTTGGTGAGTGGATCTTGCAGTATCTTGACAGTGGCCTACAAGTTCAGCCTACCCTTTTTCATATATAAATCTCACATAAGTGAATATATTCTAAAATCTTGTCTGGCAATATATTTATTTATTTGTTTTTGCTTATGTGTTGTATATTAATGTTTGTGTGTGTGTGTGTGTGTGTGTGTGTGTGTGTGTATTCACACATGTGTATGTATGTGTAGAGACCAGAGGCTGACATCAAGTATCTGTGAGTACTCTCTCCACCTTCACTTTTTGAGACAGGATCGTTCACTGAACCTGAAACTCATTGGTTTGGCTAAACTAGTTGCCATTGAGCCCTAGTTTTGGCTGTCCATATACCGACATGTCACCTAGTTGATTTTAAAGAGATACCTGAGGAACTGACAGTAGCCCCAGACTTTCGGGGCCCTAAGGAGTACTTTTGGTACTCCCTTTCTACACAGCTGCTACCAAAGGTTCTAGTAAACATTCTACCTATTAAATCACTGATTTTTACTCAGGGTTAATGCTTTTCTTGACCTCTGCAAGTACCTTCAAGGGAAAAGCACTCATTCAATTGTTTTCCCTATGGAATTTTACACCTCCAAACCCTGGCTGCCATTAATCCTACCATGCTTTAAACACAATTTAAATATACTACCAATCCTGTCCCTCATGTGTGTGCATGCGTGTGTGCATGCGTGTGTGTGTGTGTGTGTGTGTGTGTGTGTGTGTGTGTGTGTGTTGTGTGAGTGTGGCTGTGCATGTACCCCAGTGTGCATGTGAAGGGCAGAGAATGAGATGCTTCTCCCATTCCATTTTGTTGAGATGGGATCTCTCTTCTCATTGTTTCTGTCATTTTGTAGTAATTTGCTGCATACTCCAGATTAGCTAGCCAGTGAGCTTCTGGGTACTTTTCCTGTGTCAAGTCTTCTGTCTTCCCATGGGATGCTGCGATTGCAGATGTGTGCTTATTCCTCAAACACAATAAAAGCAAAAAACTCTCCAGCATTTTTAGTCCTTGTCAAACACAGTTGGTTTGCTGTGAACACCTCCATTATCAGAATGAAAATTTCCTCACTATTTTTGTTTCTCCAAATGTTCACATTTATTTAAGCTGTACTCACAAGTCTCCGTTTTTTTTTTTTTGTTTGTTTGTTTGTTTGTGTTTGCAGTTGCTTCCCTGCCTTAGTTAGGGTTACTACTGCTATGATAAAACCATGACCAAAAACCACTAGGAGAGAAAAGGTTTGTTTAGCTTACCCTTCCATACCACTCTTGATCATCAAAGGGAGTCAGGGCAGGAATTCAAGTAGGGAAGGAACCTGGATGCAGGAGCTGATGCAGATGATGCAGTGCTGCTCATCTCAGGTTGATCAGCACGCTTTCTTTGCAGTAGTGGACCACCAGCTCAAGGCAGGCACCACTCACAATGGTCTGGGCCTCCCCACATTAATCACTAATTTAGAAAATGCTCCAAGGCTTGCTTACAACTTGATCCTATGGAGGTATTTGTCAATTGAAATTTTCTCCTCCCAGATGACTATAGATTATGTCAATCAGATTGATGTAAAATTGGCCAGCACACCTCTTGCCTTGGAATTATTATTTCCTTTGGGATAAACTATGACTTCTTTTGTTTTCTGTTTCATCTAAATTTAACATTCATTTATTTACTTACAAAATGCTTTTTATCATGTTCTATTTGTCCTTATTGATGGTTTTTTTGGTAATATTCACAATGAGAAAATCCATTGAATTGAACTATATTCTTATTTGTTGCAGTTTTCACATGACTGATTTGGTAGGCATGGCCTTGCTATGTGACCTAGGCTGACCAGAAACTCACTAAGTACCTCAAGCTGTCTTTGAACTCCTGCCTTAGCCTCCTAAGTGCTGGATTACAGACATACATCACCATGCCTGGTCACAGACATACCTATGTGTCGGGTCCCAGCCCTCAGGAAAAATCGAATCAGGGTTCATCTGAAAGAGGGAATGGGGATTGAAAGTAGGATACAGAGATGTGAGAAATAATGACTCAAGTCAGGAAATTTCTGATCAAGTTTCACTTTATTGCCGACTGGCAGGAACATATATAGGTTAAGGTCAATAGGATCTATTCTTATCTCACTCACCTTAGCCCCCGGGCAAGAATGCAATAGCCTAAATCGCTCCCTATAGAACTTCCTAGTTCTCTGAGTAGTTCCTTGTAAGAACTTCCTAGATCCTCTGGGTGGTTCCAAGTTGAGACTTCTCTACTTCTTTCAAAGGTAAATAGTCCAAGGATGGCCTAGAACCCAAGACCTCGTGGTGAGGTAAAGGTCAGCAACTCGAAGGTCACAGCATATAGCCTAAGCACAGGATTTCTGATATGGCAGCATTTGTCATGGGTCCCCACAGCTATGCAAAAACATTTAATAACTATTTCTGCTTCTCCCAAGTCCCTAAGATACCTTTATTCCAAGTTCCCTTTCTTCCCTGTTTCCGCCCCAGCAGAATATTGTAGATCGCAGAAGGGCATTCTTCATAAATGTCCCATCCTACCTTGTGGTACGACAGTTTCTCATTGCACCACAGATGCCTGGTGTACCTGAAAAACAGGTGAGCTACAATGAAAAATGAGTTTGAGCAACTTTTGCTTCTCTAGTGGCATAAATGGACAGAGATGAGTCCTTGGCTTTGCTGGTCCTGGTGCTATGAGACAGGAAGTAGCTACAAGATGCTCCATCTTCTAAGAGTAAGATCTAAAAAGGAGATTGGAGTCCATGCAGTTTGGTCAACTTGGCTTGACAGCGTATTACATAGTACGTTTGACAGCACCAGGGATTCCAAAATGGAATTGCAACTATCAGGCTGGAGTTATGTTTTAACATTTAGTTATAAAGGCCGTGTCATGCCCTCAGAGATGCAAAGGGAGTATTGGGCCTGACATTTTGAATTTGAAATGCAAATTGGAAAAGTCCAGCCTAAACTGGAAAAGGACAATGTGTGTAGATTGCTTAAGTACAGTACTCAGAAGTGGCTCCTGAGCAGGGCAATCAAGTCTCACACAGGTGCCTGCTTTACGCTGTCACCCATACAAAGGAAGAGCAGTTCCAACTTGTTCATGAAGTAGCATCTGGGGGAATCATGTGTGTGTCTTCTTTGTTGGTGAAGTTGTTGGTAAAAATGTATCTACATGGGATATCTGATTGTGCTGCAAAAGTATAGCCTGTTCTCCCAACAGTGCAAAGTTTCAGATGTTTTGTCTTTCATTATTATTATTCAAAGCTTCCCATTAACATCATAGTAAATATATTTATATTTTAAAGCGGTTTTTCTGTTATCACAGCAATTTTCAGAGGCGCTAAATGGTGGTCCAAAGTCACATTTTGGAGAAGACATGGCTTTAAATTCAGTGGTATTTCTCTAACATCAGTATAGTTTGTGGCCTCAGACCATGTACGAAGCAGTTATGATGAAAATAAAGAAAACACAATTTAGCTAACACAGGAGGGTTTTTGTTTTTGTTTTTAAATTAAGTACAGGTGTTTGGGAGGCAGTTAAACGTTAACCAATAGACACAGGGCTTTAGCCATAGGTCAAAGCATCTAGCAATAAACTATTCCTTAGTGATCTTCCTAAACCACAAATTTAATGAAGTTCTCTTGTACTTAAACCTTCTATTGTAAGATGTTTTTTATATTATAATATAATTATATCATTTCTCCCTTTTGCCTTCCTTCCACCACATCTTCCTACACTGTCTTTTCTCTGCACTCTTTCATATTCATAGGCCCCTTTTCCTTAACTGCTGCTGCATATTTAGATGTATTTCTACATATATAATATAACAGGATCAATCCGTATAATATTACTCATGTGTTCATTTTTTCAGCAAGCCTCTTTACATTTTAGGGTAAAACTTAATTCCCTTACCACAGCTTATGGTTGCTTTCCCACCTTTTCCCTTCGTGTGGTTCCTTGAATGCTTTTGTCTTTTGTGGCTGGTTCTGAAGAGTTGCTGACTCTTTGTCTACAGAACTCTCCTTTCTTTCTGCCCTTTGCCTGGCCTCGCCTTTTCCCATTTGATTGGCTTCAATCAGTACCACTCTCCATAGAAAATAGTGTCTCTGTCTCAAATTTAAATTATATTCACCTTCCATGTTTGTAAGTAACCAGTGTCTTTTCTGTCTCAAACATCAACAGACATTGTAACCATCCATTTGTTGGTCTTTGTTATTTAGTTTTCTCTATGTATCCCTGTTTGCAGGATCTATGTCTCTTCCATTTACTTTTACTTTTGGATCCTGTGAGGCATATAACAGTCACTCAGTGTATCTGAATGAACAGATAAAAACATCCTTGTAGTACACAGACAGCTTCCAAAGGTCAAAGGCCTTAAATAAAGGCACAAATCACAGACTTAAAAATCTGTTTTGTACCAGCTATATTTCACACATCAACTCCCATTGAGAGCTGTTTTACGGATAAGTAGGGACAAAAAAATAAAAACACGAAATTCTCATGACAGAGTGTGTTAGCATTCATCAAATTTCAGCACCTGCTTTCCCACCCCTGCCGGACCCGGCGTGGTTATGTATCTTCTTGTACCTGTGAAATGGGAGCAGAAACACATGGGCGAGTTCTTCACATTTTTTTCATGCATCCCTTTATGGTGGTTTGCTGTTTGGTTGATAATGAATGTGCCTCAAAGGGAACCTCAGCTGACTTGAACTAGGTGTGGTGCATAGTGTGAACGATGCATTGACATGTTTGTTGCTGTGACCACTGATCGTTGTTTTTATGTGCGTCAGCATCTCTGACTGTATCCTATTCTGGAAGTGTTTCGTTTACTATAGGTCAAGTGAAGGGAAGGGAAGTTGTGGAAAAAGAATGAACAGGGAATCTAATGAACAACACAAATTAGGACGAAGAAAAAACTGGATTAGGAAGCTAAAAGCCAGGAGCTGGGGCTATTTGTACGAATGCCTTAGGAACTGCAGTTGCACATTTCTGCTCCTTGCCTCTTTCTGTGGTTGCCCCATGCTCAGTAACTTCAGAGACTGACTTAACATGAATATGGCACAGCATAGACCTTGACCCACATTAGTCTCTATTTGAGGCAAACCTCAGCACCCATCACCAACCACCTTCATGCTCTAAGCCTCTCGATTAATATTAATGAGAAATATACCTATGGCCTTTTTATTGATGTTTTTGAACCAGGCCATAATCTGAAAATGCCATGGGCAGACAAGGCTCCTGATAACAGATGTCACTTTTCTGGCCATGTGTGCATCAGCATGAGTGTGTCAGGGAGGTGGCAGTACAGAGACGAGTTGTATGATACAAACCACAGCTGATTGTGACTGCAAAGACTATATGGCAGACGCAGTGGACTAAAGAAGCACGCAGACAGAGCAGGTGTCTTAATGTTTGTCAGTTTGTCACAGTGGCTTCATGAGGAGTGCATCATTGTCATGACTTTCATCAGCTTAGAAACTGTGGAAATAAGACTAGAAAAGTCATTTAGCTAAAGGGGCATCTTGGAAAACGAAAAGCAAAGTGAATTTAAAAAGTCAAGCCTGGTGTGTTTTGCTGGCCTCGAATCTCATGCTGTGTGATGTGCTTATCATCAGAGATAGAAACTTCTCATCAGAGATGGGAAGAAAGTTCAGACAGTACTGCAGCAAATACAAAACAAAATAAAAATGTGACATAAACTTGGGTGGGGGAGAGTTTGTGTATGTGAAGAAGTGGGAGGCTTCTGGGTCCCCCAGGGGTTTTCTTCCTAACTTGTTAATATTATTTTGTTGTTGTTGTTAAAAATTAAATGTATAAGCCAGGTGCTGTGGTTCACACCTGTAATACCAGCACTCAGGGAGGCAGAAGCAGGTGGATCTCTGTGAGTTTGAGGGCAGCCTGGTCTACAAAGTGAATCCAGGACAGTCAGGGCTACACAGAAAATCCCTCTCTCAAAAAGAAAAAACATTTCTAAAAATTTTGTACAGAATTTTAGGGTGAGCATCCCTAAATATCACATACACAGAAAAGTCTCTACTTCCCCATGTTAATTTTATTGCATCTGTTCTTATCCATCCATATGTCCTAGCCCAACCATCATATTTTTGCTGCATTTATGAGCTGCAGGGACTTCTATGCTGCTTTTTTTCGTGTGACCTTTCTTTTCCTTCAATGTGTATTGTTAAATATCTGTTATAATTAGGAGAAATTATATACATTGAAAAGCAATCATTTAAGTGTTCCATCTGGCCAGGTTTCCCCGCACCCCCCTTAATTCCCAGCCCCTTCAAAAGAAAATTACCACCAAGCAGAAAATTCCCTTGTGTCCCAGTTTATACTGTGTCTTCTCATCCATTCTACATGGTAGAGTGACGTGGCCAGCCACATAACGGTGAAACACAGCAGAGCATTAGAAAAGGATTTAAAACTTTTATTTACTTTTATACATGTATGAATATGTTTTTCAGCTTTATATGTGGTCAGAGGACAACTTGTGGAAGCAAGTTCTTCCCTTTCAACATGGAGATTCTGGAAATAGCACTCAGGTCATCAGGCTTGAAAGCAAGTGCTCTTACCTGCTGAGAAGCATCTCCAATTCATAGTCATCTATCAGTGTATCTATGTATCATCTGTGTATCTATGTATCTATCATTTATCTACATATGTATGTATGTATGTATGCATGTATGTATCTTAATGAAGACACACATGCACACACACACACACACACACACACACACATACACACACACATACTTCACTAACTGTTGTCTACTACAAACAGAATCTTCTTTGACTATGGCTGAGAGCAAGACCAACCTATGAGTACAAGCATAAACATTTAGAAGAACATTTGGTAGCTTGCCCACTTAGTAAAACAACAGTCGTAGGTGCAACCTTAGGCCCCTTTGTCCACAGCCATGGGCCTTGATCGATCTTTCTGGATCAGGTGTGAGTCTCTCTTGTGGCGTGAGCCTAATTTCCAATCGGAACGCTGTCAGCTACTCACAGGATGCTCATGTCACTATTGTACCAATGGGCATATCTTGTCCAGCAGGTTGGTACTGTGGTTTACAGGGCTCACAATTGAGTAAGACTTTGATGACTTTTTTTTTTTATCTTTCAGAAGCTTATGGAGCACCCTCTAGCAGAAAAATACCTGGAAGCTCTCAGCTCAATTCCAGCTTGATTTCTCTGTATCTTATAAGCAAGGGGTACGGGGTTTTGATCAATACATTTCTACCTGCTAGTTCTGGCAGGCAACCAAGAGGACTGACAAGAACCTATATTGTTTTGGAGGATTTGAAGCCCCTCCCCAAGCCTTCTTCAAACTTCCTTTTTCAACTCGTATTTTCTCAGCAGGGGATTTCCACCGGAGCTGGAGTCGGGAACTCAGATTTTCAACTAGTTTTCAAAATGTAGGTTTCCACGCAGCCTTTAAATGCACGTTTGTTTGGGTTAGCACACCTCTTGAGCTACCACCTCATCTTCAGAATCATTTCATTGCTTCCTTTATGCTGTCCTTCTTTCTTTAAGGCATCCCTCCATCTCTCCTAGATTACTGATCTCTGTAGGACTGAATGAAGAACTCTAGGATCCACATCTGAGCGAGATATGTCTTTCTGAGCCTGCTTTACCTTGACCAGTATATTTTTCAATTCCATTCATTTTTTTCCCATATTTTTACAATTTCATCTTCTTTACAGCTGAATAAAACTTCACTATATATACGTACCATATTTTCATCATCAATAAATTACCTGATGGACATATATGCTTGTTATGTTCCTAGCTACCGTGACTCGAGCAGCAATGCACGTGGCTGAGTAAGCACATCTGTAGTAGGATATCAAGTCCGTTGGGTCTACGGAGAGGAATGGGATAGCTAGGTCATATGATTCCCCATTTTCTTTTAACTTTCAAAAACCTTATTATTATTGTGTATGTCCATGATATTTGTGTGTGGGTACCCGTACCCATGGATATGTGCAGAGGTCAGAGGTCAGAGGACAACTTTGTGGGGTTGGTTGACATTTATTCAAGCTTTATGCAGTTCCAGAGAACAAATCCAGATCTCTAGACTTACAGTCAGGGGTCCTAACCCACAGAACCATGCTGCCAAATTTGACTATTTTGTTTGTTTGTTTTTATAATGGTGTGAAAATAATATTTAATATAAAATGGATTTTGAACGTTGATCATTTCCTGTCTAGTGATGTGGTACTCTCGCTGGATGTTGGGCAGCAGTAAGCCAGAGACACCAGTTAGACACCTGATCACCAGGACAGACATCCCATGACTATAACGAGAGTGTTGCTGAACTGGGATGTGTTGTACAGTTAATCATGCTCACTGTAATTTCACCTACGATGGGATTGGAGAATGCAATTCCATCATAAGCCAAAAGCATCAGTGAATATAGTGTATTCTCTCTCCATAAGTCTTTCTTTGCTTGTTTTTAAATCCCACTTATCTATCATCTATCTATCTATCTATCTATCTATCTATCTATCTATCTATCTATTTATATCTCTTATTGGATCTACTTGTGAAACAGAGGGCTGGAACACAACCTTGAAATGTTTCTTGAATGTTTTTATAATATAGTTTCCTTGGTTTTTATTTTGTAACTAAAAGCATATTTTTCTTTAGTTTTGAGACTAGTCTTCATACCAGTAGTGTAATTCGATTTTTGTTATTGTTGTTGTTTAGTAAGAAGCTTGGAAGTAGAAGGACAAATACCTTCCTTTAATGTGTCTCTTACCTAAGGGTGTGGTCTTGAACCTTCACTTACTGAGCATTAGTCATGTGCAGGAGGAGAACACGGTAGAAAGCATGGCTGGCATCTATGAGCACAGTTATCATGCCTTAGTGTATCAGTCTGAGTCTCTCTATTCCCGTACAGATAGACGTAGAGGATGTGTCCATTGGAGTCACTAGAAACACGGCTATGTTCTCTTTCAGGCTGACGATAAGGGTGAGTGGTAAAGCACACGACTCTACTTTGTTTTAGCTCCAGCACTTGGAAAAAAAAAAAACACTGTTCACGTTCTTTTGTGAGTGTGCATTTCATTTTCAGTTTTTCTTTGGTAAGTGCCCAGAAGTAAAATCAATGTCATACCGTGGGTGGGTGCTTAGCTGTATAAGCCCCTGCCAGGCTTTCCCAAGAGTAATTGTATCATGTTGGAATTTCACCAATGATAAATGTGAGTCCCAAGTTTTCTACATTCTTACCAACATTTGGTGTTTTCAGTAAATTTAATTTTAGCCTGCTTGGTGGGTGTGTAGTGCAATGCCATTGAGGTTTCAATTTTCATCTCCCTGATGACTAATGGAGCTGGAGAGTTTTTCTTGTGCTTCTTACCCATTTGTGTGTCTTCCCCTATAAAGGATATACTCTTTTTAATTAGACTGTTTGTCTTTCTGGTTAGTTGTAGTTCTGTGTATATCCGAGGTATTAAATGGTTATTTTGCTAATATCTTCTCTTGGTCTGTGCCTGAAAATTCTATTTATAAATGATAACTTTCTATGAAAATTTACACATTTTTGATGAATGTCAGTTTATCATTTTAAATTTTATATTTATTGCTCTTTCTGATCTAAGAACCATTTGCCTAGTCCAAATTGTCATGATGATATTTTCCTTTATCATATTGGGGATGCTTAATACCTTTAAATGTTATTTATTTATTCATTTATTTACATGTATTTATAATTATATATGTCTGTGTTTCTGTGCATGCATCTGTGTGCTTGCATGCACGCGTGCACACACGTGTGCGTGCGCGCACATGCACACACACACACACACACACACACACACACACAGAAGGTGTTAGTTGTGTGTAATTCTCTATTGTTTTCTACCTATTACTTTGAGACCTTGAGCCAGAGTCTCTCTTTGAATCTGGGATTCACGTTTTCTTAGCAACAATCCCTAGAATTTTTTTTTCTCCACCCATTTGCCTCTTAGGTTGCAGGCATGTACAAGACACTTGTCTAGTTACAGAAGTTCTGGGGTTTGTAGACTGGTCCTCATGATTACATATCAAATGCTTTTAATCACTGAACCAGTCCAAGCTTTATTGGGACATCGTGGCTATTATGTCTAGGTCTGGGATCTGGCTCAAGAGGTTATAGTATAGAATGTGAAATGGGAATTTTACTTTCTCCATATGGTGTTTCTACAACAATGTCATCTGCTGAAAAGACTTTCCTTTTCTGTTAGGTGGCTTTGGCTACTCTGTGAAAATCAAATAGGCCTTTATAGGCAAGTCTATTGCTGGGCTCTGCTTGTCTGCCCTTAAGGAAGTGTTATACTACCTCCATTACGTGTCTTTATGGGACATTTGAAGTTAATAATTTATCTCCTGTAATTTTTGATCTTCTTAATAAAAATTGCTTATGAGTTTTAAATTGTCCTTTATCTTTGTGGTCACACTATGGCAGCTAAAGGAAACAGTGTCTTATATCTAGAACATGCTACTTTACCTGTAAAAAGACATTGCAGATATGACTAAAGTAGGACTTTTCCATATTGAATGCATGCCAAGGAACAGAAACATACCCTCCTTCACCCAATAGTCTTAAATTACGTTGTATTCTACTTGTATTACCCAATCCTACCATGACATCATCCTCCTGGGTTTGTGGACCTCATACTTGTGCCTTCAGGCTTGGATTCTTCCTTTCTAGTCTCACTGCTGGTCCATTAATTACACCTTCATGTGAAGCTTGGATTTTTTCACTGGAGTCTCACTTGAATTGATCTTCTGATTAGCATACCAAGCAAAGGGTTTCAGTGCGGCATTTCCTGTCATACACCCCACTTCTTCTTTTCACTTCCCCCTTCCATAACTTTAAAAGGAGAGTCACAAGGACGGGAGGGCGGGCCCACTGACAACCAGGGAATTCCAATATTAGAGGACATCAAAACATCCTGCCCGCTCACATTTCACCCTAAACACTGTAGGCAGTGTTCCTTGCCAAGTTTTCATTTTAGCTTCTTAGGGGCATCATCGTACTAGCACTGTCACGGTGTCATAAATGCATCAGGCACCTTCTCCAAAGTGTCACCTGATAAATACATTCTCTCCACCAGATGTGCTTTCTTCTCATCAGCAGTTATAGATGCTATTTTTAACCAGAGCTGAGTTTTATCTTTCCACAGCAGAGCTGTTGCTTCAGCTCCTTTGATTTTAGTCTGCTTCCATTTGTTTAAAAAAAAAAAAAAGACTCATTTCAAAAAAAAGTTTTTTTCCAAAGACGCCTTTAGCAAATTTCAATGCTATTTCTTCTAGTCACCTAAATAGAACAGGCCAAAGAATGTAGCCTTTAGACATTCTCTTAAAGGTTACCATTTGATTTGAGGAAAACAATCTGAACTACAGTGATTCAAAGTAAAAAAAAAAAAAAAATCTGAACCTTCCAAAGAGTGAATATTTCTATTTTAAAAGGCAAGAAATAAATGCTAAAAAGACAATGGGAAATGGAAGCTACAGGCACAGTTTCTAGCATAAATGGAATTTATCTTCTAAAGCAAATGTATGTTGATGATGGAACAGTTCTTTTGATCTTCTCAGTCCTGTAAGAAGCTGTTAGTGACAAAGAGCAAAGCAAATGCACCCAAAAATTCCCTACCCTGCTTTCTGCTTGGGGCTGTCTGCGATGCTTCATTACTTCTAACTTGCAGTTGGTCTTGGTCAGCAGACATATCAGTGAGAAACACAAGGGCAAGAGGGGGCTGAAAGTCAGTGTTTCTTTCCCTACAGGCTGCTTCTGAGTAGAACCTTTGTCCCATTGAAGGTTACAACTTCTGTTGGGCTCTTTGTCAAGAGACACAGTGAGCGTTCTGGCATCCGGTTCTTACCTTGCTCCTTCAGGTATAGGGACAGCTCCCGTTGTCTTGGTCCCCTGTTTATCTCACCATTCTTACTGATTGACTCAATTCTTCTCAGTTTATTCCCCATTTGCCTTCTCTGATTTGTGACTCAAGATACCAAAGGGTCTGGTGTTCAGGCAAAGTGCGGGGAGTATGTAGAAGTTCTATTTTTAATGCATGTATGTTGTCATTAAAGTAAAAAGTGAGGTTCTCAGATGAAAGTGAGAGTGAAGAGGAGCGTGCTGAGAAACAAGAAGGAAAGGTAAAATGCAGCGTACGAGTGTGAGAGGAACAAAAGCACCAAGTCCGGATCATGAGAGCCTTGGCCAGCACTAAGGTGTGTGATCATGAATTTTAAAATAGTACGCTCTGTGCTGCCAAGAGGAAAACACTGGAGAATGGCCCAGACTCCATTAGCTAAGCTTCACAGATACAGTTCTTGGGGGAAGAGACTCACAGTCAGTCCCTTGTGGTCCTCTTTCCTCTGTTTTATGGACCGCTACCTCTGATCCTGCAGAGAATACATTTGGAAAATCATTGATGCTCTTTCTTTGGCCAGTCAAGCTCCCGTATTGAGGACCATCTATGGATACGTGGATGCTCTTTCATAGAGAAGAGGAGCATGTAGCTAATAAAGAAAAAGAAACAAACCACCCAGTTCCATATTTACAAGAAAAAGGGTTCTGCCAACGGTCTTGGTCAGCCTGAAAGTTGACTCTTCTCAAGTGAACTAGGAAGAACAGCTGTTGACAGAGAGGAGAAGGCCATCCAGGTAGACCAGACTGCCATGGGAAACCTGAACGTTCCAAAATGTCTAAGTCCTGTCTGTTCTCAGGTCTCAAAATTGCACTACTTACCATTCAAGCTGCTAATCTTGGTGTACCAGACTCTCCACGTTTTGAGAATTCTGCCTCATGTTGCCCGTCACTGCCTTTGAATTCCCAGGCCTGATAACCAGCTCTCTTTGATTTCTAGCTGCTTTAGATTAAAGACTCTTTGCAAGTGGCTGAGGAAGCTTTCCATCATTTGCCTTAAAGTGATGATTAATCAGGCTGGCCTTCTAATATCCTTCTAGGATGCTTGAAGCATCTGTAGCATCAAATGCTATAGTTTGAATACTTCGTATTTTCCTCTGTCTCTCAACTACACTCTCCTCCATGAGTAACCCATCTCAGTTTACTAGCAGCGAGAGTTTTAAAACTACACCATTTTTTACCTGCCAGAGTTGTAACCTTGAAACCCACCCATGGTGGTGTTCTCACTGTCAGCTTGAAGGCATATATTCCAAAACTAAGATCTGACTTAAGAATTTGCTTTGAGCACAACTCCATCGGCCACCTATTTAGGGCTCACTTTCTGCTATAGACTTGGGGTGTGTGTGTGTGTGTGTGTGTGTGTGTGTGTGTGTGTGTGTGTGTGCACGCACGCACACACACACATACACATGCAGGTATTTTATAGGACAACAATCTGATGAAAGAACTTGTGAGAAGGTATCAGAGATAGAAGGATGAAGCTAGAAGAAAGGAGAAAGGCCATGCAATTCCAGCACAGTCCTCTAATACCGCACTAAATCACAAAGCTAGCAAAGGGCTTCAGAGATGCCTTTACCAGGGGATACATGTTTGGGGTTTTGAGTGGTCATATCAGCACCACTGGATGTAAGCTGCTTCTGGAGCAGGGGTAGACCTGTGAACAAATAGGCTTTCTTTAGTGGGGGTGCAATTCCAAGGGAAGAGATTTAGTTGTGATCGAATCACAGCCTTACTGTCTCAGGGGTGAATGTCTGTGCTCTGAGGCATCTGTCTGGGATACTCTAAGGAAAATTGTTGAAGCTGTAAGAGGATAAGACACCATGAGAGACCATTGGACTAAGACAGGTAAGAAGGAAAAGAAAAATACAAGAAGCAAAGAGGTGGTAAGGTCAAGGAGTTATGAACACTAGTGGTGTCAGTTGTACAAGAGACAGTGAGCCAGAGGTGGGTAGCACAAGAAAAAGATCACATGGTATCTGAAGAATTACAAGGTTTTGACTGAGATTTTGGAGAATTTCATCGTCAATCACTTACTTATGACCATTTATTCTCTGAACCTACTGGATCACGAAGTTCCATGAAGTCTTGACATATATCAAATCACTTGCCAAGTGAAAGCTTTGTCGTTTATGCCAAAGTACAATTAATTTACAGTTGTATGTATTAAAACACCCACATATAAAATCTTAAGAGAGTGAAAGAAGAACACAATCATTCTCTTGTTCCAAAAATTCTACTAACAAAATGCCAGGGGAAAATGAGGCTGGTTTAGAGCATCTTGGGGTTTTGTAGAAGAATCTTTCTTCCCTCCCCACATCTAGTTAAAAGGGGGGCATTCGAACACAAGTATCCAACTATTCCTGCTTTGTCTATCTGTACTTCCAAAGCCAATTCTCATGCCTCTGGCCTCTGAAATTCTTTTAATCACAGTAGATATTTGGGCTTCCTTAGCAAGGAAAGCACTGAAAAATAATCAAGTTCATAGACCTTAAATGCAAAGTAAAAACTTGTAGGTTTTAATTTTTAGTGTAGAATATCCTTCAATTCTTTGTTCATTTCCATGAAAGACTTTCTAAGTCTCCCTCCACTAAACTTTTGAGGCTGTCAGAATAATTCAGAATGAAGTCTCATCTGCCTATACGGACCAAGAGCTATGTAAACCTTAATTTGGGATTAGACAAAGAAACAAACATTTATCTCATTCATTATGTTCCCTAAAGTTACAGTTTAAATGAAAATATCCATCTAGGCTGACAATGATCCCTCCAAGAGAAGCCCCCTATTTTAATTGTTGGTCAGAGTTGTTAAAGTGACACCCAAAACATTACAGGCTACTTACTGCTTTTGCTCTTGGTTGTGCTCTGGAACTTGAAGGTAAGTCCCTTTGCTGAAGATGGCAAGCACTTCAAAAGCAGGACTCAGAGGCCCCTGAGCTGGAAAGGACCTGAAAGCTTCATCGATGAGAACTAGCTGTTTGTTTGTTTTGTTTTGTTTTTTTGAGGCAGGGTTTCTTTGTGTATCCTTGACTGTCCTAGACTCATTTTGTAGACCAGGCTGGCCTCAATTTTACTAGCTTTTATGGTACTGGAAAGCACCATGATGTTTCCAGATGGAAACAACCAATAGTTTATCACAGCCATGATACCTATGGACTACAAAAACAGTCAATATGATTTGAGAACACAAAGAGCACAATAGTGTCGCACATGTCTTGGTGGTATACAAGAGCTCTCTATTGGATATAAAACCATCTCAATAACAGGAAAATCATGCCTGTTTCTGGAAACCTAGACAGCTACTCAGAACCAATGACATCATGAACTTTGGAAGAATACCTATAACCATGACTTTACTAAAAAAGCAAAATATTGATGCTTATACCCACAGATAAGTGCAGTCCCTCCCTGTGAACTAGGAAACTTTTCTTTGCAACAGACAGAGACCATTCCAGAAAACTACAATCAAGGGAAGCACAGAGTTGTGGAACCCAGTTCCAAGGGATACATCTCCACTACAATTCCTGCAGCTAAGACTCGGGGATCATTTCGGAGAGGTGAAAAGATTGTAAGAGCCACAGGAACAGGGAGTTTTCTGTGAGATTATGGATCTTAATAATAACAGAAGCCTCACCTATAATATCTCCCCAACATGACTGCCTAAGCATCACCTGAAAAGGACTAGTTCAATACACGTGCTAATGTGGACAGAGCAAAGAAAGAAGCTGGAAACAACCTAGATGTCCCTCAGTTGGAGACTGGATAAAGAAACTGTGGCACATTTGCACTATGGGCTATTACTCAGCTATGTAAAACAAAGAAATCTTGAAATATGCAGGAAAATGGATGGAGCTAGAAATTATCATCCTGAGTTAGTTAACCCAGGCTCAGAAAGATACACATGGTATATACTCACTTGTAACTAGCCCAAAAGGGATGTCCCATGAAAGTCTTGACTTAACAGGAGATTGGGATAGATGCAGGGACTCCCTATTGGGACTCTAGGTGAGAGAGGTGTGAGAGAATGGGGAAATTGAAGGATCCAGAGGGTCCTAGAAACCTACAAGAAGGACATCATGACAGAAGGATCTGGACCCAGGGGGTTCTGCTCAAACTACTGCACCAACCAAGGACAATACGTGCAGTAAACATTGAACCTCTACTCAGATCTAGCCAATGGACAGGACATTGTCCACATTTGTGTGGAGAGCAGGGACTGACTCTGACATGAACTCTGGTGCCCCATATATGACCACTTCCCCTTGGTGGGGAGGCCTGGTGGCACTCAGAGAAAGAATAAACAGGCTACCAAGATGAGACTTGATAGGCTGTGACCATATAGTGGGAGAGGAGGTCCCCCTAGGTCATAGACCTAGGACAGGGGAATAGAGTGAAAGCAGGAGGGAGGGAGAAACGGGAGGATACAAGTGATGGGATAACAATTAAGATGTAATCTAAATAAATTAATAAAAAGACAATATATATTTAAACTTTATAACCCCTATCTCTTCTTTACCTGTACTTGTGTAAATTTACATATTTCTATATGAATAGCTCCATTTTATAGATACTGAGAAATCAAACTGCTTGACTTTTTTTGTATCTTGTGAATGATTTTTCCTTAATGTTCATGGCTTATTTTTCTAGTTGCAAGAAATAGATATATGCATTTTAAAGGGTCATAAATATAATGGCCAGGAAGGATAGTCAGAATTTAGAAGAGAGGAAGGGACATGACAGAGAGAGAAGAGAACAAGACAAGGTAAATAAGGTAAACATGCAAAATACCTTATATACATGTATGAAGATGTTAGGATCAAATTCATCGTGTATAACTAATACATCTTAATAAAAAAACAAAACAAAACAAAACTGTAGTCAGTTCCGTCTAATGGACATTGAAGACTGAATAGGAAAGAAAAAGAAATTGAATAGAAAACCTTTAATAAACAGAGTAGGACTAAGCTAGCTAACTATGCCACATCTATGTGCAAGGTCATGTGGAACCAATTTGATTTGTCTGGGGATGTGAAGTTGGTTTTTATCAGTGTGAGGAGACTATTGGGTCACTAATAAGCCTCCAAGGTAGGTTTCTTTTTTAATTTTCTCACCTTAAAGATAAAATGTTCAAAGGCTGTTTAGACTTTTAAGTATAATCTAATTAAACTACCATATGTGGTATATTTTAATGAAAAAAAAAAAAACAGTTGAGGTTTTTCAATGAACCACTTCCCCCAGTGCTGATTTTGTTTTCATAAGGTAAAAACAATCTTGAATTTCATTACTGAGCGCTAAAATCTACAGATAGTAATTTCTGAATCTTCCTTCCCAGATGATAGTGGAGATTGAGAGAGTTCAGAGGAGCGTCTATCATATTCTTGTACTTATTTTAAAAATAATAAAGAAACATGTTTTATCACTAAGGTAATATACTACAAACTAATAGATGGCTATAACAATATTTACTGTAACATTCCTGTTTCTGCATGTTTGCAACATGTCATAATAAAATATAAGAAAAATACATGTAAAATGCTATATAATGTTAGATTTTGTTATGAAGTTAATTGCAGTAAGCTTTGTTTGGCTAATGAATAAATGGCTTCAGGTTATTAAACATAATACCACAAATACTGTAAGTATTTATTTTTACTATCATTTCTAGAACATGTGTTTCCTATTATCCAATGTCTTGGTTAGTATGTTCTACAGAGTAAACAGTTGTTCATAAGGTTACAGTTGCACTATTCTTCTGTAAATGCAGATTCTCTGCTCTCATACTTTTTTTTAAACAAGTAATTACAATGAGTCTGTATTTCTCTACATGGGAAATCTTATGTTTCCAAATCTGTTCCTTAACATCAGTCCTAAACACACAGGGTGGTTTTAATCACTGTTTTCTTGAGTAAACAATAATTTTCAAACTAGACAAATCCAAACAGATTGAGTGACAAGAAAACTTTACCAGTGTATGACAGCTGACCTCTCAAGGTGTATGCCTGCCAATGCTTGCATGTTTTCTTTTATTCCTTCTGTCTCTGGCACTGAATGTGAAGAACTCCCTTTAACATCAGTGAAAGACAGGGCTAGTTGTGCTAAATACAGTTTTGGTTCATCTGAGAATCTTTGCATCTTTCCTTTCTTTTTTTTTTTAAAACAAGATTTATTTATTCACTATTTGTACAGTATTTTGCCTGCATGTATGCCAGAAGGCCAGAAGAGGGCACCAGATCTCATTGTAAATGGTAATGAGCCACAATGTGGTTGCTGGAAATTGAACTCAGGACTTTTGGAAGAACAGCCAGTGCTTTTAACCTCTGAACCATCTCTCCAGACCCCTCTCTTTTATTTCTAGAGATCAGTTTTGTTTAATAAAATAATCTGTCAGACTCTCCGTCCCTTCCCCCTTCCCTCCCCCCCCTCCCCCCACTCCACACACACATTGTAAGTATTTCCCTTTACTGTCCTGGCCTCTAAGTTTCTGTTTCTGTTGATAATTGTGCTTTTGAGGAAACCGTGATAAGGCTTGTGAGTTGTTTCCTTTTTTTTTTTTTTTCTTTTTCTGTCGGCCTTGAGAATCCTCTCTTTGTCTTTATCCCTAACTACATCTTGGTGTAAATCTAGTCAGTTTAAATCTGAATGGTCACCTTTGACCTTCTTATATCTGGATGATTATTTTAGAGAAATGTGAATTCAAAACATAGCTGTTCTGGCAGGAGATCGCTTCCAAAAATCTTCTAGGTCTGTGTGATCTGGCTGAAATATAAACAGGCCTTTAATCCAGGAGAGAGAGGTGAACAGATCTGAGTTCTAGGCCACCCTGGTATAGAGCAAGTATCAGGTAAAAAAAAGTTTAGATCCAGGCATGGTGTTACATGCCTTTAATCACAAACAAAGGTAAAGTTAAGCAGGCATGTTTGAAAGTGACGTCAAATTGAGTGGCAGAAAAGTTGGCGAATCAGAGACGAACTGACAGAAGAGGATATGCCCACCTCTTATGAAAGGAGAGAGTTAAAGTAAATAGTTTTATACCACTCTCACCTGGAGTGAGTGCAGCAGCAAGTCTCAATTCCTGGCTGAGTGGAGTCTCTCTGTGAATATCTACGTTGGGCTAATATCCACTTAAAAGTGAGTATATAACATGCATGCCTTTCTTTGACTGGGATCACTCAGGACGATCATTTCTAATTCTATCTATTTGCTGGCAAATTTAAAAGATTTCCTTGTTTTTGTTAGCTGAGAAGTATCCCATGGTGTAAATGTACGGCAGTTTCTTTATCCGTTCTGCAGTTGAGGGGCATCTAGGTTGTTTTCAGATTCTGGCTACTATGAATACAGCTGCTATGAACATAGTTGAGCAAATGTCCTTGTGTGGTGGAGCCTCTTTCGGTTTATATGCCCAGGAGTGGTATAGCTGGGTCTTGAGGTAGCTCTATTCCCAATTTTCTGAGAAAACGCCAGATTAATTTCCTAAGTGGCTATACAAGTTTGCACTTCCACCAGCAATGGAGGAGTGTTCCCCTTTCTCTACATCCTTGCCAACAGAAAGAATGGGGGTTATAGAAGGATCCAGAGGGTCCGGAAGCCCCACAAGAAGACCATCAAGGCTTGTGGATCTGGACCCAAGGTGGGCTGCACAAACTGCTGTACCAACCAAAGACAATGCATGCAGTAAACCTAGACCCCCTGTTTAGATCTAGCCCATGGACAGCTCATTGTCCAGGATTGTGGGGAGGGCAGGGACTGTCTCTGCTGTGAACTCTGATCTCCCCAATTTGATGACTTCCCTTTGGAGGGGAGGCCAGGTGACACACAGAGGGAGGGTAAGCAGACTATTCAGATAAGACATGATAGGCTGTGGTCATATAATGGGGGAGGAGGACCCTTTCTGTCAGAGGTCTAGGGGAGGGAAATAGGGTGAAAGAAGGAGAAAGGGTGGGGATGGGAAGATACAAGTGAGGGAATAACAATCTGGATATAATCTGAATAAATTATAAAAACAAAAAGAAAAAAAGAGGCAATTTTATAGAGAGAAGAGTCAGTTTTAGCAGAACAGTGAGAGAGAGAGAGAGAGAGAGAGAGAGAAAGAGAGAGAGAACTCAGTTGAAGCCAGAAGATTAGAGCAGATTTCTGAGTTAGTTTGAGGCCAAGCAGAGCAATTCTGGGCTGAGGGAGAGTAGATTAAATAAGTCAGCTGGGAGAGGAGTTTGAGCCAGAACAGCTGAGTTGAACCAGCCAGCACAGAGCTCAGAAAGAACAAGTAAGGTTGAGCTTATCAAGCAGTAAATTTCAGAGGCTGAAAACATTTTAGTGCTAGATTAGATAATATGGAGGCTAGAGGCTTCCAGGACTAGGCCTAGGTTAGCAGGAGGAAGTAGTAAGCCTCCCAGACAACAATTGAGACAGGAGAATGCAATTATTTTTACAGGTTGTTGTCTCTAAAGATGAAAGTTTCTGGCATCGTCCCTTGAGTAAGGCTTTCTACACCTCTGGCATTCCCAGTTCGTGCTGAAGTCCCTGCTGTCTGAGCATTTCCTCTGCCTACTGTTTTCCTGCTCACTCCTTTGTCTTTGTGTTCTTCCAACTAAGCATGTGCAGTAGTAGCTTATATTCTGCTACCAATGCCTTTGCTTCCAGTTTTCACGTCATTTGGTGTACTTTCCAGCCCATAGATTTCTGATTTAAGAACTATCTTATAGCTGGGTGGTGGTGGTGCGCGCCTTTAGTCCCAGCACTTGGGAGGCAGAGGCAGGTGCTGCGAGTTTGAGGACAGTCTGGCTTACAGAGTGAGTCCCAGGACAGCCAAGACTATACAGAAAAACCCTGTCTCCAAAATTCAAAACCAACCAATCAACCAACCAAACAAGAAACTACCTCATTTTTTCCTGTTAATTTTCCCTGATAGAGTATCTCTTTCTCTGTACTTTCTTGATTTGTTGTTCTTTTCTTTTTCTTTTTGTTTTCTTGACTCAGGGTTTCTGTGTGTAGCCTTGGCTGTCCTAGACTCACTTTGTAGACCAGGCTGGCCTTGAACTCACAGAGATCCTCCTGCCTCTGCCTCTCGAGTGCTGGCATTAAAGGTGTGCACCACCACACCCAGCTGCTGTTGTTTTCTTAAAACAGCTACTTAAAATTATCTTCTCAGGAGTCCTCACAAATCACTTGCTCTACGTCAGTTTCCAGTGTCCTATTCTGTACACTTGGTAAGGTCCTAACAGCACGGAAATTCGTGATTCATGCTGTTACATAGTGATGCCTCTAATTGAAGGGCTGCATACTGATTCTGATTTCCGTATTCTGACTTGTTTGTTCCTACTCTGGCAGAAGTTCTAAGTAGGGTATTTATTTTTTTAAAGCCTTAATCACTTCCTATTTTAAAAGCACTAGGTGACAATGGAAGTCCAGGTTTACCAAGAGTATTTGGTTGAGGTGCTGTCACTGTTTGAGCATCAGAAGATGAAGCCCAGGCCCAGGGTTGTCCCATAGCCAGAGGGGTGTACTATTCAAAATGACTGAAATCATAGTAAACTGTTATAAGACTCCAAGCAAGCCTATGGCCTCAGCTTAATGCTTTCTCTTTCCCAGTGGTATATAGTTCCCCAGAGCACAGTTGGAGGGGCGACACAGGCAGTTCTGTTGTTCCTGCTTTCTTTAATGCATCTTCTCATTCTTATGCTTAAACTATGCTCTATACCTTCTTACTGAATTCTTTAGCTCTTGGAAGGGAGTTCTATAGATGAATATATGTTCACAACGGTATACCTGTTCACAGCCATGGGTATACCTGTTCACAGCCATGGGTATACCTGTTCACAGCCATGGGTATACCTGTTCACAGCCATGGGTATACCTGTTCACAGCCATGGGTATACCTGTTCACAACCATAGGTATACCTGTCCACAGCTTTGGGTATACCTGTTAAAAAGCGATGATTATACCTGTTCACAACCATGGCTTCTGTTGAATAGCTGATCACTCAAAGGTCTTTTTCTGCTACCACCATGCTCTGCCTCCCAATGTGTCCTGTCTGCATCTCTTGAAATGGAAACTTGTTGACATCCTCCTGACAGCACCTGCTTCCAGGACTTATAAAAGCTACTGACAAAGATTAGAAGCTTGTCACGAGACTATGTCAGTGTCAAATATATTTTATGTTTAAGCAATTAGAGGAAAAAACACCTAAAAATATATTAAGGGCAGGTTCACATTAACTCCCCATCCAACCAATCTGCTAACTTGCCACTATGAACCTACCTGAAAATGCACAGAGGGGGAGCTTTTCATTCTGTTAGCTGGCCTTCAGGCCTGTCTATGGCACTTAGTAGAATATGAATTGGAAAGCATAAGCCATGCACAAAATACCCAGCTCGTGGTCATAGTAAATAAAGTGCTCAGCTCCTAGTTTGTTTATTCCTTTTTTTTTTTGAAGAATGAACTAAGTAAATATATGTCAATATTTAGAATTTTAATGAAGGAAAAATGATATAAATTATAGTTAGACTCTTGCATGAAATAATCAGGAAATGAGCAAAACCTATGAAAAGATAGCTTTCTGCTGGAAAAGATTTCAGACTCTGGTATTAAAGGGGGAAAAAATCAAGAAAAGCTTAGAGGGAAATCCCAGAAATGAGGAGACAGACTTTCAAGTCTGACGTAATAAAAGAAATTAGGGAACAGGACAGAGACTAGAAAGGAGAAAACTACATGTGTCAGAGCAAAGTAAGGTTGCAGAGAGCTTCCATCAAGTACTTGAATACAAGGTAAGCCTTGAAAGACCCATGGAAAATGAGCAAAGATGCTAGTGCAGCAGTTAGAGACGGGCATCCTGCCTGTGTCAGCCAGAGCAAGAAGCTTTACAGTATACATTGACAGAAAGGAGAACATGCAAAAGGGTCTACCTGCAAAAGCAGAGCACGCTCAGCATTGCTTTGATCGAGTTTTATAAATCGTAAAATAATAGAAAATAATTATACTTTTTCCAAATAGACTATTTGTACTTTAGAGTAAAGCACAGCCTTTTTATCTAGTAACAGCAAAAGTCTAGCATATAAAATATGCAAGTAACAGCTACATTCCAGTAACACATTGCAAAGTGTGCATAGGAATAAGATAAAGACATCATATTAAAAGAGAAGCCAGTCAATCAAAATTAGCCAAGAGCACATATACGTTTCAGAATTAGTACAACCAACATTAAAACAGTCATAATAATTATGTCACATAAGTTCAAGAATAAATATTGCCATAGAAGACAAAACCATGCCCATTTTGAATATCTAGATTGAATAAATTTTTAAGGTGTTAGAGAAAAAAAAGTACAGGTCAGGATTACTGGTTAGCCTGAGATCAAAGAAGAAATGATATGCAGATATAAGTGAGTATATACCATTTGAGTCTTTCTGCTTCTGGGTTAACTCACTCATTATGATCATTTCTAGCTCAATCCATTTATCCACCAGCCAAGGACAATACAGGCCATAAAACTTTAAACCCCTACCCAGATCTAGCCAATGGTCAGAACATTCTCCACAGTAGAGTGGAGAGTGAGATATGTCTTTCTCACATACTCTGGTACCTCACCTTTGACCATGTCCCCTGGAGGGAGAGACCTGGTGGCACTCAGAGGAAGGACAGCAGGTTACCAAGAAGAGACTTGATACCCTATGAGCATATACAAGGGGAGGTAATCCCCCTCAGGAACAGTCATAGGGGAGGGGATAAGGGGAAAATGGGAGGGAAGGAAGAATGGGAGGATACAAGGAATGGGATAACCATTGAGATGTAACAAGAATAAATTAATAAAAAAAGGAAAAAAAAGAAGAAATGACTGAAATCCTTAAAGGTGCAGTAAGATAAATTCTCAAAACTGAAGTGCTATTCGTCTCTGCATTGTGTCGAGTTGTGGGTTTCTGTGATGGTCTTCACGTGCTGTAAGGGAGGCTTGGGAGAGGGAGAATTAGCCTTTCCCAAGTATGAGCCCACTTCTTGATTGTCCATTTCAGGGTAGTCATCCCTGAAACCGTATACACACAAATAACAAAAACGGACTCATCAGGTTGCATATATATAAAACAGTTGTACATATACATATACGAATATACGTGTGCATATAACAATAATAGTCAAAGAAAAAGAGTGTGGGAGGGTGACCCAAAGGGCTAGCGGGAGAGTAGACGGGAGGGGCTGGATGGAGGAAAGCAGGGGGAACTGATGTAATTCCATTTCAGTTAAAAGCATAAAATATACCTGAAGCATTGAGGGAAGTGAGAATAGTAAGAAAAAGCATTAGAGTATCTTTTCACTCTGAAAATATTTTAGGCAGCCTGATATAAATATAATTAAAGCCTTTCACAAAGAGAAAGGTTGGTGGGTAGGCAAGGGAAAGAGAATAATGGCTGAAATTTTCAAGCTTTTATTAAAACTATACAATCCATCAATCTTAGCAGCTTAATGAGTATCACGTACAAGAAGCATGAATTAAACACCCAGGCCGATCATAATCAAATACCACAAAGTTGGTGACAAGAAGAAACTTTAAAAGAATCCAGAAGCGAAATAATGGCAGTATGTGCAGAGTAAAAAAAATCTCAGAATTATTCAAAAGGTCTTGAGTGTTATTGCCCCTCATCACCTTCCTTTCTCTAGCCTGCCCTCTGACCCATTTAACACCTCCTGTTGGATTATTATCCTTCACCTCTTTATTCCACTGTGTTTATTCTCTTTATCCTTATTTGGGACGCCTATCACCCCTTACTAATTTCCTGACTTCTACTAATACTCCAAAAAAGTACATATATCTAAACACGCAAATGAGAAAACAAGCAATAGTTGTCAATGTGTATCTGAGATACATTACTAGGATGGTTATGTCTTGCTGTGCATCTAGGTCATTTCCATTTTCTAGCTATTGTGAGCAGCATTGCACATGCATGAGCATAGAATTGCTTTAGTGAATATATATATATATGTGTGTGTGTGTGTGTGTGTGTGTGTGTGTGTGTGTGTGTGTGTGTATCTTTGGCTATATGCCCATGGTGCTAAAAAGTGAAAATGACCTAGATGTCTGCCAACTAATGAATAGATGAGGAAAATGTGGTTAATTTATGCAATGGGATTAATGATATTTAGCTGTTAAGAAAATCAAAATTATGAAATTTGCAGCCAAATGTGTACAGCATGACAACCATCTACAGTGTTTTGCGGAACTTCCATATTGATTTTCATAATGGCCACACCAGTTGTGTTCATACCAGCAGTTAATAAGTGAGTCCTCTTCTCCACGTCTGTACATCCACACCATCATTTGTTGTAATTTTTAATACACACACACACACACACATATATATATACACATATATATATATTTGACAGATGTAAGATGAAATCTCAATTTATGTTTAATTAGTATTTCTCTGATGACTAAGAGTATTAAACATTAAAAAAGAATCCCAGGTATCTGTATATTATCTTTTTTTCATTAAATATTTAATATAGTCAAATAGTCAAATATTTATTTCACTTTAAAATTAATATAAATATTTTTATACATTTATTTTATTACACATGTATAAAACAAACTACATACAGCAGGGAGAACCATGTGACAATCATGAGAATAATGAGTTCTATACATGTTACATTCATAGTGAATTGGCCATCTGCATTCATCCAGTTTGAAGTAAGTGTCTTTCCTGTCTTGTTGGGTCTAAATTTCCGAATGAAATTCAATATCTATCCTATTTCAACTCTAATAGCTTAACTTCTTTATCTTGATCTAATGTACATTATCTTTTAAGAATTCTTTTCAGTTTCAAGCCACATATTAAGTTAGTTTGTCTACTTGCTGTTAATTTCTAAAAATTCTTTGTATATTCTAAATATGGTCAGCTATGTAGCTGGTAAAGATTTTTCCTCTTCTATAAGCTGATTTTTCACACAGATGGTGACATCCTTTTCCGTTCTGAAGTGTGTAGTTCTGATGGTTCCTGCTTATTAATTGTTAGTCTTAATACCTGATTGTGGTCCTCCTATTCACAAGGTCCTTTCCTGAACCAATAAATTACGTATATTCTGTACATTCTGTTGTATATGATTCAGGGACATAGGTTGTATGTTGATATCCCTGATCCCTTTGGAGTTGGGTTTTGATCAGGATGAGAGGTCTATTTTCATTTTTCTCCATGTATCCAATCACTCTAACCAGCACTGTTTGTTGGAGGTGTTGTATTTCCTTTACTGTTTATTATTGGACGTTTTGTTAAAAATCAGATGGCTGTAGGAATGTAAAAGAATTAAGGGTGTGTGGATCCTCCAGTGCTTTCCTGTGATAAATGCAAATTTGTTTTTATGCAAGTATGATGTTGTTTGGAATTATAATAGCTCCATAGTATAACTTGAAATCAGGCAGGATGATACCTCAGCAGCTTTATATTTTATTGTTCTAGACTTTTTGGATATCTTGTGTCTCTTACACTTTTATTTGTGGAAGACAGTTTTAACTTTTTACGGTGGTTGTATTGAGTTAGTAAATTCCTTTTGCTAGGATTGCCATTTCAAAAAATTAATCTCATCGATCTGTGAGAATGGAATATCTTTCTATCTTCTGATATCTTCTTCCATGTCTTTTTTTTTCAGTGTCTTAATGTTGTTTTTTTTTTTTTACTGAATGAGTTTGTCTTAATTATGGTTTCTAGTGTTGTGATGAAACATTATGACCAAATGTAACTTGAGGAGGAAAGGCTTTATTTGACTTCCATATCCTAAATTAAAGTTTATTGAGAGAAGCCAAGGTAGGAACTCAAGCTGGGCAGGAATCCAGAGGCAGGAGCTAATGCAGAGGCAATGACAGAGTGCTGCTTACTGGCTGGCTCCTCAAGGCTTGCTTAGCCTGCTCTGCTATAGCACTCATGACCACCAGCTCAGGGGTACCAACATGAACAATGTGATGTTCCTTTTTTTTTTTTTTTTTTTTTTCGAGACAGGGTTTCTCTGTGTTAGCCTTGGCCATCCTGGACTCACTTTGTAGACCAGGCTGGCCTCGAACTCACAGCGATCCGCCTGCCTCTGCCTCCCGAGTGCTGGGATTAAAGGCGTGCACCACCACGCCCGGCGTGATGTTACTTCTTCCACTAATCACTAACTAGGAAAATACCCTCCAGGCTTGCCTACACCCTGATCTTACGGAGACATCTTCTCAATTAAGCATCCTTCCTCCCCAGCAACTCTAGGTTTTATCAAGTTGATGTCAAACTAGCCAGCATAGACTTTCTCTCCTTAGATAGATTTATGACAAGATACATATTTTGAGGTTATTGTGAATGGTTTCTTTCTCTGTATGTCTATCACTTGTTTGCAGAAAGGAGATTTGTGTGTGTGTCAATTGTATATCCTGATGCTTTGCTGAATTAATTTATCAGCTGTAGGAGTTTTCATCCACAAGCTTTAGAGTCTTATATTTATAGGATTATATCATCTGCAAATAAAGATAATTTGACTTTTTAATTTCCTATTTGTTTCCACTTTATCTCTTTCCCTTGTCTTGTTGTTCTAAGAGTTCAAGCATAACCTTGAATAGGAAAGGAGGCATTGGATATGCTTGTCTTGTTTCTAATATTAGTGGAAATGCTTTGAGTTTTTCCATAGTTGATATGACATTAGTCATGAGCTTGCAGTATATTGTCTTTATTTTGTTGAGCTATATCCATGTACCTTTGAATCTCTAGAACTTTTTTCATGAAGGGATGTTGGATATTTCAAAGGCCTTTTCTGTATCTAATGAGATGATCATGTGGTTTCTGCTCTTGAATCATTTCATGTGGATTAAGCTTATTAAGGCAAGCCTTCCCTGGGCACCTACCAGCCATGCTGGCGAGAGAAGCAGGTAGGTGAACTTCAGACCCTCATTCTCCTTCCTCTCTTCCAAACCCAGCCCCTCAAGCAACCCAATTAAGACATGAGCTATGAAAAGTCTCAGACCAAGAAATGAAAGTAATTGGCCAAGACTTACAAAGGTGTTCGACATCCGTAACTTTAAGAGAATTGCAGATTAAAATGACTTTAACATTCCAGTTCACAACATTCAGCATCATGAAGGTAAGAAAGATGAATGACACAAAATGCTGTCATAAATTGGGGAAAGGGGGACGCTTATATACTGGGAGTGGGAGGGTAATCTTTTCCCACTGTAGAAAGGAGTCGGAGGCTTCTCAAAACATAGAAATATATCGAACATGTGGCCCAGCTGGATCATTCTGGGACTCTAGAACATGCTTCAGAGATACTTGCACATCCATAGCCATTGCTGCTTAATTCAGGACAGGTAGAAAATAAACTCAGCCAGGACGTCCATCAGCTGATGGGTATATAATGAAAACAATGTATATAGACACAATGGAAAATCGTTCAGCTGTAATGAAATCCTGACATTTGTAAATAAATGGCTGGAGTTGGAAAAATTGTTCTTAATGATGTCATCCAGTCATAGAATTTCAGATGGATTATTAAGTAAAAAGAATCTTAATGCCAGCCATGAGCATATTTTTAATGAGTATATTTTCTTATGAGTTATTGGTCAGAGAGCCCCCAGAAGAACCCAAACTAATGTGAGCATACCACTTGGTTGGCCATTATAACTAAATAGGAAGACATCATTGCTTAAGTGCCTCTTACTTTGGGTGTGGAACAAAGAGTGATGTCTTTCCAATTGACCAGGAAATTCTCTCTCTGTGGCCTAGCTTATACTGTCCCAGGAGGCACTATGTAGGCTTTTAGGAGAATGAAAACGTCAATGGCTGTACCCTGAACTGGACCCTTCAACGTACAATGCCAACCTGCTGGGCCATATATGCCCAACAGTGCAATAGTGGCATGTTGGTTATGCAGTTAACAATCCACTTTCTGACAGGATTCAGGGTTTACTGCCTAGGAGGAATTTCATGCCTGGTACTTCAAATACGGTCCAAAACCCATGACTGGGAGATTATATTCCCTAGGGGAGATGCACTGTTGTTGCTTTGTCAAAAGGTCAGATTGTCAAACTGCATTCTTAGCACTTCTGTTTACACCGATAGATCTGTACTGCTGTAGCTTTCTGTCAGAGAAGTTTCTTTGTGTAGTGGGCAATGGTGGTTTCAGACCAAAGTGTGGAGTTTAGATAACACTGATCCCTTAGTTCTGATGAGTCATCTATATCAACTTCCCACCATATAAGGTTGAGAGAAATTTGTGAGGTATTATGTGTGTGTGTAAAGAACAGAAGAGCTGGCAGATGAAGAGGAGAGCTATGAAATCCTGTCCTTTGGACATGACATGATGCTGGACACAGCAGCCCACAGCAGCTGTACTTACCTGTGCACGGCCTGCATATGATCAAGCAAACCAAAATTCAAGTGCATGTGGAAGAGGAGGCCCCTAGGAACCACTTCTAGTGGGGGCTTTATTGTCAATAGATGGCTATTGGGGCAAGGAGTATCACTCTTTTGGGGGACATGGCACATAGGCTGTTCATTCCTAAGTGGCTAACCCATGTGCAATGAGCAACACTAATTAAACTCAAGGTTATTAATAACAATAAAAAAGAGAAGCCATGAAGCTTAAGAGGGAAATGGATGAGGCACTGAGAGAAGCTGCAAGTGAGTAGTGGTGGATGGATCCTAAAAGTGTACATAGTATAAACGTATAAAGGCTTTTAAAGTGTAAAGAGTATTATTAAAATAAGAGTTAAAATTAAAAAAATTGTATAAATATATTTAAAGGATAATTTAAATATTTTAAAAATAAATACCAGCATAATTTTTAGATTATAATTCATATAAAATTTATAGTAGTATAAAATCCAGGAAGGGATGAGTGAAATTCTGTAATTATTATATTATTTATAAGAATATTACAGCACTTGTAAGTAAAATGTAGTGTACTGCCTCAAGGTTGACAGTGATACATCAGATATATAATAAGTCCTACACAAATACTAAAATAAAGTATAGATTATAAGTAAAATAAATGAATAAGGTAAAAACCTAATTGATCTAAAATAAAAGGGGGGAAAAGGAAACAAAGACTGTATGGGATAAATAGGGCTCAGCAGCACATTACATTTGCTTTATTCATATGGCCACTCACCTTGAATGCAGGAGGACTACACACATAATTTAAAGGGCAATGCACATTAGTTAGGATCACCAAAACCAAAAAAGCAAGATTCAATGGCTTGCTACCTCAAAGGAATGTAATAAATGTCTAAATAGGGAAAGTATGAAATAGAGGATCCAAGAATAAAGATATAGAGTGAAGAAGACTGCTATAGGCAAAGATTATATAACAATGACAAAGGGATCAATTTGTCAAGCTAATGTAATATTCCTGAATGTCTATCTAATAGCTAAGCTATAAAAAGTATGAACAAAAATATTCTATTTCTACAAAAAAGGAAAAGTACATCCCACAGTTTCTAGGAGGTATTTAATTGCTCGCATATTAATTATAGAATGAGCACATTAAAAAATCAGTACAGATGCAGATTTGAACAAGCTTTCAGACAATCTTTTTGAATAATTTCACAGAGCATTTCATTCAGAATAATGTGTGTATTTTCCAACGAACAGGACACATTTATCAAGACAATATTCTGGGTAACAAAATAAGTCTCAAATATTAAATCAATTTACACAAATACATTCTTTGACCGAAATAAAATGGTTACCAGTCAATAAGAAAATTAATATCTAGATTCTCCCATGCATTATGTAATGTCCAGATAATGTCATGCAGAAATGCAAAGATTTATAATTTACCAAATGGCTTTTCAAAAGGATAATTATAAGAGAGTAACTATACCTGATTGCAAGAATCAGAAAGACACAGTCATTAATACAAAGGGGTAATCCTGGGAAGGCAGACACACTGACCAAGAAAGCATATTGCCCAGCTGATAGTCAAACACATGTGGATGGCTCCTTTTCAAGTGAACTACAAAACTAATTCAGGGAAGAAATGAAGCCCTTCATTACTGAATGGCTATATGAAAAAAGAAACAAAGAAATAAAGGAAGGAAGGAAAGAAGGAAAGGAAGGGCAATTTGACAGGTGCACATCATGTCCATTTATTAAAACAGCAAATTGTCTTCTAAATAATAATGTTTAAGGCAATGGAATGGTGCTGCTGTCAGTTGTGTCCAGGAAAGCTTTTTTTCTATACTGTTTAGCTGTGACTGCAGAGACACCTAAGTAGTCAAAGTACAGAAAATAAATGACTACTGAATGCTCAGCCATGAACGGGACATATATGACACTCCTTTCACACTCATTGAACATTGTAGAAAAAAGAACAGAAAATATGAAAGAGTCAGGAGGAGAAGTGTGGTGAGGACTATTGGTTTCTGGGAATGATATACTGGTGCACTATTGAACCCATGGAAGCAGTGATTACTGGCATAAGAGCCACACAGAATTATGCCTGTAACCATCTTGTGATGGAAGGTGGAAAGTTGATGGAACCTCACTGCTATTTAAGGGCTTATGTGGTACTAAATGTTGATGAGTTAGAAGAAATACTTTCTTTAGTGGTGTAGCCACTGGTAAGTTGCCCATTTTCCTGTGAGTAAGCCGTCAACTTTGCTTTCATTCTAACAAAACTCATTTGGGGACACACACACCCACACACACACACACACACACACACACACACACACACACACACACACGGGGGGGGGGGGGCGGAGAGAGAGAGAGAGAGAGAGAGAGAGAGAGAGAGAGAGAGAGAGAGAGAGAGAACAGGGGAACCACAGGAAAATCTAAAGAGGTGTAGCAGAAAGAGAGGGGACTATTGGGAGTGAGAGCACTGACAAGAGGGTAAAGAGGGTAACTGGGCTAAATATGACCAAAATAAATATGTGAAAATTTCATAATAAGTCATTATTATGTATAATTATTGTATGTTAATAAAACATGAATGAAAGAGAAAATAAAAGCAAAGGAAAACAAAGTGAAAAATAAAAATGACATGACACACATATACAGATGTTAATTAAATGGATATTACACAAAGATGTAAGATCCACAACCATGATATTTATAGATGAGTTCACAGGAGAAAAAACATTTATAAACTTGAATTAAATAAAAACATTAGATAGGAGCAGAAGAATTATCCATTAGAACAATAAATTTACACACTAGGTTTTGTTTAAAGTGACTGAATGTTTCAAATCATATATCTAAACTACTTAAAGAACTCAACACATAGCAATAAGAAAGTCAGATCCCAAGTACAAGATTAAAGACACAACACATATAACCTTCAAACAATATAGAATAGCGACCCAATTGATTGGAACATATTGTTAACATGTAGGGAATTACAAGTAAAAACCATATGAGATATATCTGCATATATGTACAATAGATAAACTCAGTACTGTATGGTAGCAACAATTCAGAGTAACTACAATCTTTATATTGTGTTGGTAACTTGAGAAAGTTAAGCATTTTCTTAAATCTCTGAGACAGACACCTGAAATATCATTAGCTATGCTGAATAGTTTTTATTGGACTGTGAAAGCTTGTAGAAGAGCAAAAATTTTTAAAGAGATTAAAAACTGAAAGTATTCTAAATAGCCATCAACAAGCAAACAACTAAACTCTTGTATGTACTTGAAATTGCACGCTACTCATAAAAGGAGGTGGAAGTCCATGCAACAATAAAGCTGAATCTTAGGCTAACTGTGTTGTATGTAAGGCTGCACAAAGCTGGTACACATAGTGTGGTTCTTCAACATACAACTCTAAAACATGCTAAGGGTATATATCACCGCAGAAAGATCATCATTTAGGTAGGCCATTGAAGGACACTAGAAATAGCATGATGGCAGAAACACGATGGACGGATGTCCATGGCCTAGTTATTGTCCGACTACTATAAAGAGACACATGACCATGACAATTGTACAAACCAACAAGCATTTACTTGGGCCTTGCTTACAGTTCTAGGGGTTTAGTCTATTACCTTCATGTCAGGAAGCACGGGGGCATGAATGGAGACACGATGCTGGGGAAGCAGCTAAGACTTCTACCTCTGCATCTGCAGGCAGCTGAAAGACAGCCACTGGGCCCAGCCTGGCCTTCAAGGACAATACAGGCCGTAAAACTTTAAACTCCTACTCAGATCTAGCCAATGATCAGAACATTCTCCACAGTAGAGTGGAGAGTGGGGTATGACTTTCTCACATACTCTGGTGCCTCACCTTTGACCATGTCCCCTGGAGGGGGAGGCCTGGTGGCACTCAGAGGAAGGACAGCAGGTTACCAAGAAGAGACTTGATACCCTATGAACATATACAGGGGGAGGTAATCCCCCTCAGGAACAGTCATAGGAGAGGGGAATTAGGGGAAAATGGGAGGGAGGGAAGAAAGGGAGGATACAAGGGATGGGATAACCATTGAGATGTAACAAGAATAAATTAATAAAAAAGGAAAAAAGAAAAAGAAAAAGGAAAACCTCAAAGCCTATACCGTCAGTGACAAGGCCACACCTCCCAATCCTTTCAAATAGTGCCACTCCCTGGTGACCAAGCATCCAAACCTGTAAGCCTGTAGGAGCCATTCGCATTCGAACCACCACAATATGTGTATCTAGACAACATTTTAAACACGTGTAGTTCACTTTGTGTCAGTTAAGAAAAAAATGTCTGAAACTAAAATTACCTCATTTAAACACATATGACTTTATTGGGAAGAACAAACATTCAACCAAGCTATATTATCAAATATCCAAACAAGAGATATTATCAAATTGTACTGTTACAGTGCTTCTTATTGCATTAAGTAATTATAAGCTTGTGAAATTTTCATATGTTCATATAACCTTTCAGAGAAGCTCTGCATATCTAGCTTCCAAATTCCTTCTATTCTAGTGCTCAGAAATGCTCACAAAAATTGAAAATAATAGTTCTCTGAGAACTGCTTTTCCAATTGGCATGTATGGTTAAAACAAAGGTGTGCACAGCCCATATTCAGAGTACGAGATATTTCCAGGTATCGATCATTGTTTGAAATGTGAAACTACCAATATGTTTGAAGGTAATAAGGAAAGAAAAATGTTGATTTTGATTGCCTCTAATCAGGAACAGTCATAGGGGAGGGGAATAAGGGGAAAATGGGAGGGAGGGAAGAATGGGAGGATACAAGGGATGGGATAATCATTGAGATGTAACAAGAATAAATTAATTAAAAAAAAAGAAATGTAACAAAGAAATATCATCGAGGCTGCCTTTATCAATGATTCATAGGACTGTCCAGAAATGTACCCAATGGTCTGAACCAGCTGGCCATTCTCTGAAGCATTTGTATCTATGTATCTTTGTTATGAGGATGGACTCTCAGGTCTGAGTGTGTGGTGCTCGTGTGTTTTTTGAATCAGATAATGTCATGCTAAGTGTTTTAGAAAACATCCTGATTCTTGGAGCGAGTGTGCTGGTGAGGGGACACTGTGTCACTTGGTAAGTCTACTTTTCATCAAAAACTGAGAATGCCTTCAGGAGCGAGGCCAGTTTCTGTATGAGTGGATACTGTGAAACCTCAATCTAGTCCAGGGAGTTTTCTTTGAGTTGATAGATTATGTTGCGATGATGACAGAAATCCAGACGTATTACCTTACAGTTCTGCTTGACAACCAGGTCTGTGAGATCTGTGTAGATGTTTCTGGAATAACTAGGGCTTGATGACTGGATAGTAGAAATGGAGGCAGGAAGACACAGTCCTCAAAATATATCTATCAAATGCAATGAAGATATATTTTTGTTCTAAGTTGTCAGCCTAAATCCCTCTAACCCAGTGTAAGCATACATTGGCCAGATTCGTCCCCATATGAGCATTTATTGACTCATTTACACTGCCATGGCTTTCCACTTAGAACTGGAATATTTGCATATGTGTCTTCTGTCCCAGGGATACAAGTGGGGGTGACAAGGTGAGTGTACCTGGTTCTCATTAGACATTGGTGGTAATTGGAGATGATTTTCCTCCAGCAGCAAATGCTGAAATAGGATGCAAGTGGAATTACTCCGTGCTTCACCAGCACTGGGAGCCTCGAGGGCTGGGATTATCAGGCTTAGTTTAGCAGCTAGCTCCATTACAGTTCATTGTACATGACTGGCTATCTCCAGGGGCTGGAGAGGCCCTGCTAAGGCATTCAGGAGATGTCAGCCTGGATTGTTTCTGTGCGAGTCAAGTGAAAGGTGCTTCTTCATTGCAGTGGAGCTGAGATAATTAAATGTGATGCAGCTAATCTGTTGTTGGGATGAACGTGGGTGGACGGTTATTTCTGCACAGTCAGGGGTGACAGCTCCACCTCAGGCTGTCTTCTTCCCAATGGAAGAGTCACATTCACCAGCCTTGCTAAATGAACTATTTTGCAAAGACCTACAATCAGCTCACTATCTACCAGACTGGGGCTTATGAAGAGCCAGCATTTTGTAAAGAAAAGTGAGTTCTACTACATAAGTTTATAATGAGAGCAAAGTGGGAAGCTTCCATATCTAGGACATTTACAGTTGGATAAGGTTCTAACCTTGAGGAGAAAGTGTATATATGTTTCAGTTGTGCACCACAGAACCTGGTCCATAGTGAGTGCTTCATAAATGTTTGTAGCATCTCACTGGAGTATAATTCCAAAATACAGTCAGCCCACAGTTGAGGAATTTCAAACAAAAGTATTTCGTAGTCCAGAAAGATGGCTCAGCAAGTTAAAGACACCTGCTACCATGTCTGAAGGTACATAAAATGCACACAGTAGAAAAAGAAAACTGATGCTCACAAGCTGTCCTGTGACCTACACACAAACTCACTGTGGCATGCACTTGTGCTTATACACACATACACAGACACACAGACACACACACCTATACTATGAATGTTATACAAATATTTAAAATATATTTAATAAAGTTATTCTGACACTGTCTTCTCTCTGCCACAACCATGGCAGTCAGCACCTATAGTTCTTAGATTTATACTATGGCAGGCTTGTTCTTTGTGACTATGACTTACAGTTTGTGCATATTCATTTCCTTTATGTTTTTTTACATATACTTATTAGAGTATAATTTTCACATATACCTACATAGTAATGCATACATATTCATGTATGTATAAGATCTTATAGGGTAATGAGGGAAGCTATGCAAATGAAAGAAAGAATCTCTTTCAGGGAGATTACTTCTGGTAGAAATGAAACTTCCTGCCTGTCAGTAAAGTCAGGAGAGGCCACTATCACTAATTCACTGAATTAGGTTTATGAATTTTGAGGATTTGACTTTGGGTAGTTTAAATTTCTATAAGATAAAAATAGAACTTTGACTCTTTTTTACTGTTTAGCTTGGGTACAGAGTTTCATAAATTTTCTCAGCAATTTGTTGTTCTTATTCACAATGTTCATATCAGTTTATTCTTTTATTCTTTTTTCTTTTTTTAATTAATTTATTCTTGTTACATCTCAATGGTTATCCCATCCCTTGTATCCTCCCATTCTTCCCTCCCTCCCATTCTCCCCTTATTCCCCTCCCCTATGACTGTTCCTGAGGGGGACTTCCTCCCCCTGTATATGCTCATAGGGTATCAAGTCTCTTCTTGGTAACCTGCTGTCCTTCCTCTGAGTGCCACCAGGTCTCCCCCTTCAGGGGACATGGTCAAATGTGAGGCACCAGACATCAGTTTATTCTTACACTTAAAGTGGTATTTTTTTTAAAAAAAAATTAAGACAAGCTCTTGGAGGGGAATAAGGGGAAAATGGGAGGGAGGGAAGAATGGGAGGATACAAGGGATGAGATAACCATTGAGATGTAACAAGAATAAATTAATAAAGGAGAAAAAAATAAATTTCTGGATTATGAAATACATTTTTTGAAATTCCTGACAATTCATTATATTGTTTTTCTGTTGATACATTGATTATTCATGTTAATTATAACTATGTACTTTCAAATGATGTGTAGAATTACATGTGACCCATGTGACCCTACACGTGTTTTTGCCTTGCTTTATTTTGAGGAAGCAGCTCTCTATGTAGTACAGACTGCCTTAAACGCACTGCTATTATCTCAGCCTCCGGAATGCCAGATGAAAGAAAAGAATGCACTTAACCACGTGTCTTAAGTACGGTTCTGTTTCTGTGAAGAGACACCACGACCAAGGCAATTTACTTAAGAAAGCATTTAACTAGGGGCTTGCTTATAGTTTCAGAGGGGTAGCCCGTGGTCTTCATGGTGGGAGCATGGCAGTAGGCAGGCATGGTGCTCAAGTGGTGGCTAAGGGCTCACATCTGATCTGCAAGTTGCAGGCAGAGAGAGAGAGACAGCATGAGACTGGCTCTGGCATAGGCGTTTGAAATCTCAAAGCCCATCTCTATAACACACCTCCTTTAGCAAGTCCGCATCTCCTAATCCTTCCTAAACAGCCCATTAGCTGGGGACCGAGCATTCAAACATATGGGCCTTTCAGAAGCATTCTCATTCAAGCTATCATACTCTTGTTACATTTAATTAACGTTTATGAAGTATTGCTTTAAATAATGGTCCCACTACAATGTACATAGCCATGAAATGCACATATATAATTCACATGTAAATATATCCAATGTCTACTTTGAAAAATAATCAAAGGGATTAATGATTTAGGAATTACCATAAGGTGTTGAATTATGGAATTCCTGGGACATAGAATTCTTTTCAGAGAGTCAAGTATTTTATGAACAATATCTTATTTTTATGAGACTTCAGAAATAAAGAAGGCAAATAATTTTATTCTGTACTTGTTGATAGCTAATGCTTTTGGACATTTAATTTTTGTATTGCTAAAAGCAAAATACATCTATCAAGTGTCCCCTTGCTATATTTTCAACTGGAAACAATACAATCTCTTAAAATAATGTGTTCACTGTGCACAGTAGCTATGTTATATAGTGGGAATAGGCGATGAATGGTAAGGAAAAATCTGTTAATATACAATCGAGTTTTATTGAGCTACACGGGATGAAATTGTGTTTCTTTCAGGAAATGGATACAACTGGGCATCAAAATATTAGTCCAAATATGTGAGACAGGAAGAATCGCTTTTGCTCTCATTGGTGGATCCTAGATTTTATACAGACAAAAGCATGTCTGTACCTATGTCATGAAATTAGAAGCAAAACCCCTAGGGCAGTAGGAGAAGTTAAGAGATAAGGGGAGGGTCTGCAGGAAATATGAGCAAAATAATGACACGATAAGATTAAAATATCTTTGTGGCATCCATCACCATGTATAATGAGTGAATGTCAATAAAGAGTATAAAAATAACATGCTGAAGATTGAAAAATATTCTCTGAATTAATCCATCAATAATTCATTATGAAACATCAATTACATGCAAACCACTGGGATAAGCAGAAAGCAGAGTAATAAAAAAAAAGGGCACATTTTCTGCTCTTAGTTTATTATTTGTTTGAGGATGTATGGTTATGTAGCAGACTTCTTTTTAATATCAGGTATAACATAGAGAAGGAATGGTGGTGTTATGGTAGCTGTAATAAAGACCAAAATGCACATCTTTCTTTAAGATGCTTATTGTTCAGTAGGAAAAATAAAGTAAGCATATAATGTACTGAATAGTGGAGCACTGTTTGAAACATTATGAAGATAGCTAAATATATTATTATTAAATTCAAAAGGCTGAGAGACCACAGCAATGTCAAGGGTTTCACTGAGCAGGTGCCCTTTTGAATAAAATTTGACAGACACAAAATTCCAATTGCTTTCCTGTCACCCTCAATATTTCTAAGATACCAAAGAGGGTTTGACATCCTTCCCATTTCTCTTAATAGGTATAATATCAGTTGGCTGGGAAGTCATGATTGAATAGAATGTGTGGGCCAGGTGCGTGCCGCAGGAAGAAATGTTACCTTAAAGGCTGCCTGTAGATTCCCATCTACAGCTGGAGTCTCATCTGCAGCCATAAATTCAAATAAACACCCTTGAGAGGCACTGACCCCTGGACTGTTTCTGTGCCCCATATTGCTCTGGGCTCCTACCTCCCTAAAGCCAGTGACTTACCAAATCACTTGGGATATTAAAATGGGTACTGTGCAGACCCCCCTGGGCCCTGATCTACCCCGTTACGATGTCTTTCTTATAGGTTTCTAAGATCCTCTGGGTTCTTCTATTTCCCCATTTCCTATATTTCTCTTTCCTAGAGTCCCAGTAGGATGTCCTCACATCTGTCTCAATCTCCTAATAAGTGAAGACATTCATGGCACATGTCTTTTGAGCTAGTGTCCAATTATAAGTGAGTATATGCCATGTGAATCTTTCTATTTCTGGGTTAACTCACTCAATATGATCGTTTCTAATTTCCTAGATCCCCCTCAGGCGTGGAACTAAGGGAGGGTAATAGGGTGGGGGTGGGAGGGTAGGAGGAATGGGAGGATATGAGTGATGGAAGAACAATTGAGTTGTAATCTGAATAAATTAAAAAAATTAATTAATTAAAATAAAATGGGCACTGTGAGCCCAGCATTCAAGCAGCTGAGCTCTTCTTCCTTGCTCGGGTTCTGGGGACAAGGCCCTATGCTCTTCTTGGGTTTCTCCTTGTAAGATTGCTCTACAGAGCCTGGAAGTTTTCCGTGACCTCCCAAAATAACTAGAACCCACCTTCCCAAAGCTCAGAAACTGTTCTTGCTTCTCTTCCCAGCTATCTTACCTACAGCTGCTGTGGCTCTCTTTCTGGGTATTTCTCTTCATTCATCTGTTTTGATATTTTTGGGATAAAGTTAACACCTCTAAGGTCCATTTCTTTTCCTAGGGTTCTTAAGGGCAGTACTCCTCAGGTTTTGAGAATAGGAAATCAGAAGGCTTGTTCCTCTTTTGGAAATTCTGAAAGCGTCCTGCCTTTTACAATCTTTTATTTATGTACTTTATGAAGGGTACTATCATTTTAATAACATGGCATATTTAATGATGTGTCACAGTTATATGTAGTGCATATTTTGGGGGAATGGAAAATGTTAATAGCTTTTTAGGTGTTCTGTAAAATTAGAATAATGACTTGTGACAAGATTCTATATTTTAGTCACATGGGAAACAGTGATCGCTGCCTGGTAAAAGCATCTGTTAAAAGGAAAGAGTGAAAATAGAAATTGTGAACACAATGTAACACAGCTCCAGGGAATCCTCTTCTGGCCTCTGTAGGCACCTGTACTCATGTGACATGTATAGAGAGGTACTCATAAATAAATAAAAATAAATATAAAGCTTGAAATATGGAAAATAACCACTTAACAATTGAAAGTTAACCATAAAGCAAAAATATCTTAAAAGCTAACATGCCAATTGGCACATCTGTATTGCAGAGCGTGTTTTCTTCCATTGATCCTCAGTATTCAAGTGTCTAAGAAATAATTGCCCAGTATCATTTCAAAGCTGCAGTTCAGGTATAAGATCCTTCATTTAGGGCTGGAAAGATGGCTCAGCCATTAAAGGCTAGGCTCACAAGCAAAAATATAAGATCATTCATATAAACTTACGTTAGCGTTTGTCAATGGGTAAAAGTCTACCCATTTGATGTTGCTTTTCCTATGAAATCCATGCTTTTTTCACAAAATTGGTTTCTTGATGGTTGCTGTTTTTCCATTGCCAAAATGTTCACAACTCTTTGAACCTCTGTTTGGTGTAGCCCATAGCAAATACTCACACAGTAAAAGGTGCATGTGAATACTTTGTTAGAAAGTATTTAAATAGCATGCCTTGCATCTTCCAGCAAGGTCATTAGCCCTGTTTATAGTCATGTGTCACTCACAATTGTACTTTAAGAACTCATCATCTAAATTCCGTGAAAATTACATGGAGGATTCTCCATGGATCCATTTGTTAATATTTTTTTTTATTTGTAGGGACAGTTCATTCAGATGAGCAGAGGGGTACTTACAATGAATGTGGTCTGCTACAAGCAAGATGTCACAAGCCCAGATGATTAAAACCCACTCCTTCTTTTCTGGGCTCTCATGTTTGATGGGACTCTTGACTAATTTTTCTTTTCCATGTGCTCCAGATTTTCTTCCCCTGAAAAGTGCCTTGAGTTATTCCCATATGGAAACATTAGTTCTTACAATAGTATCCAGACTTGTCCTAGCATATTCAGACTACTTCTCCTAGAATATAAACTAATAGTTCTTTGGAGGATTCATCCACTGATCTTAGGACAAACACCAAGTCTTTCCAGTATTCTGTAAGGATTTCATAAATATCTGACTATAGTATTCTTCTTTGCAGAATCAATGTGTCACTTTAGCCACATGGATTTCTTTTGTTCCATTTCCTGCCCTCCTCAAGGCTTTGCATACTTGCTATTTCCTACATCTGAAGCTTCTTTCGTAGTCATATTTTTGATTAGTTCAAATACTATTTTAAAATATATGAATAAATCAAGTATATTTTAAGTGATAGCATTCTGTAAAATCTATCTTCTCTCCTTCAAGACACTTTGGTCACCCTTATACAATAATTTCTATGGGCTTAAATCACTAATGTCTCTCTTTATATGTACATGCACTTTATTAGAAAATAAAAATTGGTGTCCTTATATTAACTACACATCCCTGATATCTTATAGTAGATATTACAAAACAGATACTTGAAAACCTGTGCCCAGTGTTCAGTGGATAAAATAATGGTTAATATAAACACTCAAGACCTGATGAAATATAAAATTTATAGTCCTCATCAGCTATGGTTAGAAAAAAGATATTCTATAATCAATACCTAACAATAGGATTAAGTCTCTGTGACAGCCAGGGAACGACTATGCTGATTGCTGGAATATTATAGTGGATAAACACTGAAAACCCCTATCTCCAAGGGAGCATGCACTCACTCATGGGAGGACAATTCCATATGCAAGATCAGTTAACTGTACTCGTCACACCAGATGGAGATAAGTGCCATGGGAGAGCTAAAGCAGGCAGGTGGGGCAGCAAAGTGTGTGCCGGCAGATGGAAGTTACACATTTAGGTAGGATGCTCAGAAAAATCACACTCATATTGAGCAGAGTCTAAAGACCAAGAAGTGGTGAGGGGGTGTGCTGTATGACACTGGAAGGATCATTTCAGGTAGGGCCTTAACGACTCTGGTGCCCGGAATGCTTAAGCTTAACAAGAAAACTCCCATGGCTAGGTAACAGTGCCGAGAAGCATAGAATGAGGTGAGTTTAAAAGTAACGGGGAGAGATGGGTGTACCAGCTGGCGCCTGTTCTTCTGATTTGAGGTTATGAACGGACTGGAAGATTTTGAGCACCTGTGCATTACCTGAGTTAGGTTTTAACAGAATGGTTCGGATTGCTTTGTTGCAAATAGACATTAGTGGATTCAGGACAGAAGCAACAAGGTTTAGGAAGCTCTCCCAGGGAATCTCAATACGCATTCCTGGTCAATGGTCTGGTGATTAGCTTATAACAGTGGAAGAGAACAAGCGATTCCAGGTACATCCTGAGGATGAGCCAATGGTATTTTACTGTGATGGGCTGTAGGCTGTGAGAAAAAGGCAAGAGTCAAGGAGGCCTCTACATTCCCAAGTCTATTTCAGTGATGGATGGCAACTCAGCAATGGAGCATGGGTGGCAGGGACTAGGAGGAGATCAGGAATTTCAGTTAAGGTTTACATATATGTATGTTATATCCATACACACACACACACACACACACACACACACACACACATATATATACACACACACATATGTGTGTGTGTGTTTATTTATTTACGTACTTTTCATCCTGATCATAGCCCTCTCCCTCCCCTCCATCCCAGGTCCCATCCTCTGACTCTCTTCCCCTATCCTCACTCCACTTCTCCTAAGAAAAGGTGAGACCCCACTCACTACCAACCCACCCCAGCACATCACGTCACATCAGGACACAGTGCATCCTCTTCCGCTGTGGGCAAGGCAGCCCTGCCATGGGGAAGTGATCAAAAAGCTGGCAACAAAGTCCATGTCATAGATAGCCCCTGCTCCAATTACTAGGGGACCCACATAAAGACTAAGCTGCCCATTGGCTACGCAAATGTAGGAGGCCCAGGTCCAGTCCATGCGTGGTCTCAGTTAAGGTGCCTTAAGAATGGTATAGCCAGAGTTAATCCAAGGAAATACAATAGGTAAGAGACCAAGTATAATGTTTAGGAACCAGAATTGTGATCAGAGAGAGTAATTTGGGAGTTGCCAACATTCCAATAGTCTTTATAACCAATATCTGTGAAAATGTATCTGAGAGCTTGACTAATTTTAGAAGGAGGGGTCTGGGCATTATAATAACATGTATGATGATGAAGACAGGAAAAAAATAAAACAGCAGAAAAGAGTGAGTCATAACCAAAGACATAGGAAGGAACTGGAGAAAGTAACTGCAGGTCCTGCCCACGCGTTGATACAGCTTTGAGTGCTTGTGAGTTGTTGGATTTTAATCTTACATCGTAAAGAAGCTGTCTCAATCCAGTTCTCAGATGGTGTGAGGTGGCTGTTCATAGAAGGCTTAATGCTATAATTTCAATAGATGGAATTACTCTGTGACTGCTAACATTGGAACTGGGAAAGCAGCTGACCTTAGACCTCCTAATGGCTGAGCATCTCACCAGCCTGAAATGTCACTTTCTTTGTTTACCCTTTCAACTGGAGGATTAGGAATCCCATTAGAACACTGAGTTCTGAGGACAGTCTCTTGTTAGCAAAGCTGCCTGGTAAGAATCGCACTGTAGGACTGGGCTCATTCTCTCATTCCAAGCTGCCTTCTTCTAAAGCCCTTAATGCCATCAGGCATAGTTACAGTTTTTTATGGCTTTTACTATTTATTTATTTATATTTTTCATGATAGAGTTTCTCTGTGTAGCCCTGGCTGTCCTGAAACCCCCTTTGTAGACCAGGCTGGCCTTGAACTCACAGAGATCTGCCTGCCTCTGCCTCCCAAGTGCTGGGATTAGAGGCATGTGTCACCAACCCTGGATTTCACAATTTATTTTTATTTAATATTATTTTTATATTATATTATGTATTTTTATTATATTATTTTATATCTATTATTTTTTTTTAACTAACCAAAGATAATCTTTTTGGCTTCATCTTAAATGAGAATGAGGTACAGATACTTTCATTATTATTATTATTATTATTATTATTATTATTATTATTATTATTATTAAAGTCATGAATTGTTTCAGAGGCATCATGATATTAATCTCTCTTTGTCAAAATGAGGCCCCAGATGGCTTAAGTGTTGGCTCTATTATAGTCAGTATCCTCAGTTGAATACTGCAATCTTCCAAACACCCGGAGGAGCTAAGTTGAGTCCTAGGTTCGAGTCCTATACCCAACATTTATATTGGATTACTTTAGGCAAATTCCTTAATATTGCTGAGTCCCGATCATCAATAATGCAGTATCATATCCTTCATAAGGTTAGCCAAGGGCTGTGACACACACTGACAATCACTATGAGAAAATTGTCACCCAACAAAATTTAGGGCCACTTGTGTTTAAGAAGAAAAAGAAAAGTAGCTAAAAATTTAGAAGACGTACAACACAGAAGGGATGGAAAAGCAGGCAAGAAATATTTGCTTCCTAGTCAGTCAGTTAATGAAGGACCAGGCAGTGTACAGGCTGCAAGAAGTCAGCAGTCAGTGGGAAGTACTCAGGGATGCCATCCCTAAGGAGACCTTTCTAACTGGTAACCAGAGAAAAGAGCCTGACAATCAGCAGCTGAAGGCAAAGCCTACCTTATTTGCAAGGACTATTTTTGTCTGTGTTGTTATCCTCTTTTTATACAGGATGGAGGCACATGTAATATTGAGATGGCTTACCCAAGGCCTCAACAGGAACAAAACAGTAGAGACTGTTATAGGGAAAGCATTCATTTTATTTTCTTTCAAAACTGAAAAAAAAAATCATGTCATTCAAAGGAGATTGCAAAAAATCAAAGCTTGACAATGTAATAAGCAGTGTACCTTAAGAATATGCATGTTCTTCTTGTAGAATAGACACTGACGACACGCTAAGATCACAAGGCCATCTACCTCTGGCAGCAACTGACACCGCACGTGATTTAGAGAAACGACGCAGAATGTCGAACATTTATTTACATCTCATGAGGAATTTAACATTGAAAGGAAAAAGCTTAGCGTAAAGAAAATTTTATTGGATTTTCAGTGAAATATTTGGGGCCTACAGCTAAAAAACAAACAAACAAAAACTAGGTGAATTATTTTCAGGATCCTAAAATTACATTAATTATATTTGCTTACTTAAAATTTCCCTTTGCTTTCATTAGATAGCTAGAAAATGAGAACTTTGCCCAAATGGTTTCAGCCTTTCTTTTTGGTTCTTCAACTTCACAATTCTATTCTCTTTTTTTTAAGTTGATGAAGGGTGGTGCTATTAATTTTAAATATAAAATCATAATTTCACCAGAAAGATACGGCAATATATTCTTGGCTGAGTAGTTCATCATATAACATAGTTTGCTCGTGGTGGCTGGTATTTGGTGTAGATGCTAAAATCATTTAACAAATTTACTGGGCACTAGAGGGAGACAGGATGATCATACCATAGTTGATAAGCATATAATCTTATAATTTTGATCACGGACCTGGAAGATTTATAAGCATATTTTAAAATCAGGACCCAGTGAAGTTCTTCTTATAGTCAAACACATCAGGTCTCAAGGTCTTGAATGCTGAATTCAATGTGGCCTTTCTAATGAGCAGCTGGCTAGTATATCAGAGAATAAGTCAATACCTTAATAACTCCAAACCTGTCAATAAGTGTAAAATTTGAGTTCACCAGCATTGGAGGCTTAAAGCTATGTGAATATTCAAATAGTAGTATATATTTTACCCTGGATGTGAAGGCCAGGGCAAATCTACCCTCTATTGTGCTTGGTCTCTGAGTCTCTTCAAACTTCTGTTCCCTTGTCAAAACTTTTTTGTCCTTTAAAGAGTCTTTTCTGAGCCTATGAAGACATAACATGTACAGAACAAGACAAAACTATGTCCGTAGGATTCCTGTGACCTAAAACAAGGGCGTTGTGAGCTGTGGATTCTATTGCCGAGCCTACTGAGAACTCTCACCGTTAAAATGGTGGATTTACATTCTGATACCACTGAAGACAGTTTTTAACTAGATGTTGTTACAGTGATACAGAAGAATCTGAATGCGATGAGTTTTGAATTGTGCTACTTGTCAACTTACCGTATTTATCCATAAAGCAAGTCTGGATTGAGTTAATCCTTCCCAGGTAAAGAGGGCTGTAAATAACAGTAAATGTAGGAGTAATTCTAAACGCCTTCACATGTATGCATTTAGTAAGTCTCCAAATTAATACTGTGGATGTGTTGCTAATGTTACCAGTTTAACAGATTGAAAACTTGAGGAACAGAGTTTGAGTAATTGTTCAGTATGTCATAACTGTTAACTAGTACCATTTGGATCTGACATTCTGTAACTTGACAGAGCATACAACCTTAAGGACGGAGCAATGCTGTTTTTTGTTTGTTTGTTTTGCTTAAGCCCTCCATTGTTATGTCCCCTCCCTCTGACATTACCAGTCGTAGGCAGACTAACGCCTTTACCTCAATGCTTAAAGCATGTACATATGCTACATACATGGCTATGTATGCAATGAAGGATGCAGTGAAGTTAGAAATGGTAAAAAGAGCATATTAACCTGAGCCACCTATGTTGGCCCAGTGATAGCAGAATCCTGAAGCAAGTGTAAGTGGCATCGTTAGTAGAAGGAACCTCAGGTCAAGGAATACAGGTGGGGAAATGTCTGGGAGCTGCAAAGGGACTGAACAAAATCCTCCCTAAGTCCTCAGAAGGTATGTTGCACTGTCCAACTTTGATTTGAGGTCCTTGCAGTTCATTCCAACTCCTGGCCCTCAGATCTGCAAGATATTTAGCCACTAAACTTTCAGTAATTGAGCATAGCAACAATAAGAAAAGAACCCTTTCCGCAAGGAGATCTTGTTGGTAAGGAGTGTGCTTTCACAATTGCCGGGGTGAAGGAGGTGACAGGCTCATCATGTGGGACAGACTGCCCTTGAAGCCCTCTTAGTCTGAGGCAATATGTATATGGATGGTGTGTATTTTCTAGTCGAAGAGATGAATATTGTGGCTTATTGAGAGCCTTTAAGAAAATGGTTCCCAACCTGTGGGTTGTGACTCTCATGGGTGTTGCTGATCAGATATCTGTATATCAGATAACTACACTATGATTGTGTAACAGCAGCAACATTACAATTATGAAGCAGCAACAAAAAGAATTTTATGCTTGGGGGAACTGTATTAAAGGGCCACAGCATTAGGAAGGTTGAAAACCACTGCGTTAAGATGATGTTTAGCTAACAGGCCCAATCAAAACCAAAAGCAAAGCTGCAGATCCACATTTCCCTCTCAGAGAATACTGAAATTGAGAGAAAAAGTCAGTATGACTTAGGTGAGTGATAGCTTTCATTTTACACACACACACACACACACTGTAGAAAATGTTTAAAATAGAAAATTAACAAAGATTTTAAATAAAGAATCGTGTAATATTTTCTTTGGAGAGGAGGAATCACAAAGCAAGCTCTAGTTGAGTTTATGAACGAGTTGGAGGATGTATAACAGCAGTGTTAATTTAACAGGAGTATATTTGGGGAAATATTCTGCTTGTTTAAACACTAATACTAATTTTCCTGTTTTTATTTATTTGTATTTTGCTCTTAATTAATTAATTAATTTTACATCTCTAGCCCAGCTTCCCCTCCCTTCTCTCTCCCCAGTCCCTCCCTCTCACCTTACCTCCTGGCCATCCTCCCTTTTCCCTCAGAAAAGGCTCAGGAAAAAGGGAGGCCTCTCACGGATATGAGCCTGTCTTGCATATCAAATTGTAATAGAGCTAAGTGCATCTTCTCCTATGGTGGACAGACAAGGTAGCCCAGTTTGGGGAAAGGGATCCAAAGGCAGGTGATAGAGTCAGGTACAGGTCCTGCTCCTGCTGTGACAAGTCCTACATGAGGACCGAGCTGCACCACTGCTACATTTGTGCAGATGGCCTTGGTCTGTCCCATGCGTGCTCCGTCTTTGGTGATGCAGTCTCTGTGGGCTCCTATGAACCCAAGTTAGGTGATTCTTATTTTCTTGTAATATCCTTGACTTCTCAGGCTCCTTCAACCCTTCATCCCCCTCTTCCACATAATTCCTCAAGCCTAATATTTGGCTGTGGGTATCTGCATCTGTTTCCATCAGTTGCTTGGTGAAGCCTCTTAGATGACAGTTATGCTAAGTACCTGTCTGGAAGTATAGCAGAATATCATTAATAGTGTCAGGGGTGGGCTCTCTCTCATGGCATGGATCTCAAGCTGGGCCAGTGATTGGCGGGTCATTCCCTCAATTTCTGTTCCATCTTTACCCCTGCATATCTTGTCGGCAGGATATTGTGGTTCTAAGGTTTTGTGGCTGGGTTGGTATCTCAGTCCCTCCACCCAAAGTCTTTTCTGATTATAGGAAATGCCCTTTCAGTCTCTATATCCCCCATTGCTAGGAGGTGGCTTTGCTAGGGTCATCTTCAAAGATTTTTGGGAGTTTCCATTGTCCTAGGTTTCTAGCTCACCCCAGAGATGCTCTCCTCCCCCCACGGATTTCAGTTCCCAGTACCTTCTCCCTCTTTCCTCCCCCCAACTTGGTCCCTCCTGGTCCCTTTCCCTACCCTCTCCCCCACAAAGTTCTCTCCCTCACTCAAGCCCCCACCTGTCTATTCTATTTCCCCTTCTGAGTGAGATGCAAGCCTGCTTCCTTGGGCCATCCTTGTTTCTTACTTCTGTGGGTCTGTGGGTTGTAGCATGGCTGTCCAACACTTTCTGGATACTATCACTTATACGTGAATACATACCATTTTTATCTTCTGGGTCTGGGTTACCTCCTTCAGGATGATCTTTCCTATTTCCATCCATGTGCATGCCAATTTCATGATGTCACATTTTTAATAGCCGAATAATAGTCCATTGTGTAAATGCACCATGATATCTTTATCTAGTTTTCAATTGACGGAAATCTACGTTTTTCTAGTTTCTGGCTATTACGAATAAAGCTACTATGAACATTGATGAGCAAGTGCCCTGTGGCATGGTGGAGCATCTTTGGGTATATGTCCAGGAGTAGTATAACTGGGTATTAGGGTAGAAGTATTTCCTAATTTTCTGACAAACTACCAAATTGATTTCTACAGTGGTTGTACAAATTTGTACTCTACCAGTAATGAAGGAGTGTTCCCCTTGCTCTATATTCTTGCCAGCACCTACTTCCACTTGAATTTTTGATCTTCGCCATTCTGACAGGTATACAATGAAATCTCATAGTTGTTTTGATTTACATCTCCCTCATGACTAAGGATATTAAACATTTTTAAAAGTGTTTCTTGGCCATTAGAGATTCTTCTGTTGAGAATTCCCTGTTTAGATCTATACTCCATTTTATAATTGGATTATTTGATTTGCTGATTTCTAGTTTCATGAATTTTTTATTATAATATATTTTTGAATATTGTTTCTTTGTTGGATGTAAGGTTAGTGAAGATCTTTTCCTGTCCTATAGTCTGCCATTTTATCCTTTTGGTGATTTTTTTTTTCACCTTACTGAAGCTTTTCAGTCTCATGACGTCCCTTTTATTAACTGCTGATCGTAGCACCCAAGCTTTTGGTGTTCTGTTCAGGAAGTTGTCTCCTATGCCAAAGCATTCAAGGCTGTTCCTCATTTTGTCTTCTATCAGATTTGGTGCTTCTGGTTTTATGTTGAGGTCTTTGATTCACTTGGACTTGAGTTTTGTGCAAGGTGATAGATATGGATCTATTTGCATTCTTTTACAAGTCCAGCACCATTTGCTGAAGACTTTCTTCTTCTTCTTCTTCTTCTTCTTCTTCTTCTTCTTCTTCTTCTTCTTCTTCTTCTTCTTTTTCTTCTTCCTCTTCTTCTTCTTTTTCTTCTTCTTCCTCCTCCTCCTCCTCCTCCTCCTCCTCTTCTTCTTCTTCTTCTTCTTCTTCTTCTTCTTCTTCTTCTTCTTCTTTCTTCTTTCAGTTTTGTATATTTTGGCTTATTTGTCAAAAATCAAGTGTCCATAGTTGTGTATGTTTACTTCTGGGGCTTCATTTTATTTCCATTGATCAACTTGTCTGTTTTTATGCAAATACCATGTGGTTTTTTATTACTATTGCTCTGTAGTACAGCGCAAAAACAGGGATGCTGGCACCACCAGAAGTTCTTTGATTTCATGGATTGTTTTAGCTATGCTGGGGTTTTTGTTTCTCCGTGTGAAGTTGAGTATTGCTCTTTCAAGGTCTGTAAAGAATTGTGTTGGAATTTTGATGAGAATTATGTTGGATCTGTAGATTGCTTTTGGTAAGATGAGAATTTTTACTACATTAATCCTATTGATCCATGAGCATGGGAGATCTTTCAATCTTCTGATATCTTTAATTTATTTCTTCAGAGATTAGAAGTTCTTGTCATACAGGACTTTGATTTCCTTGGTTAAAGTTATACTAATATATTTTATATTATTTGTGGCTATTGTGAAGGATATTGTTTCTCTAGTTTCTTTTTCAGCCTGTTTATCACTTGTATATAGGAGGGCTACTGATTTTTTAAAATTAATTTCGTATCCAGCTACTTTGTAAAAAGTATATCAGTTTTAGAAGTTCTCTGGTCGAATAGATCATATTACTGCAAATAGCTATACTCTAACTTATTTTTCAATTTGTATCCCCTTGATCTTTTTCAGTTGTATTATTGCTCTAGCTAGACCTTTAAGTACTACATTAAATGGATATGAAGAGGGTGGACAGTCTTATATTGTCCGTGATTTTAGTGGAATTGACTTAAGTTTCTCTCCATTTAATTTGATGGTGGCTATTGGATTTCTGTATATTGCCTTTACTCTGTGTAGATTTGCACCTTATATGAGTGATCTCTCTGAGACTCTTATAATAAATATGTGCTGGAGTTTGTCAAAAGCCTTTTCAGCATCTAATGATATATTCATGTGTTTTTTTTCTTTCTTTCGGTTTGTTTACATGGTGGCTAACATTGATGGATTTACATATGTTGAACCATTCCTGCATCTCTGATCTTGATTTGGCTTTGGTAAGTGGTACCTATCAAGAACATTGATTCTGTCCATTCCATTTATATTTTCCAATTTTGTGGAGTACAGGTTTTTGAAGTAAGACCTAATGATTCTTTGGATTTTCTCAGTGTCTGTGGTTTTGTCTCCCCTTTTATTTATGATTTTGTTAGTTTGGATATACACTTTCTGTCTTTCAATTAGTTTGGCTAAATGTTTGTCTATCTTGTTGACTTTTCTCAAAGAACCAAGAATCTTGGTTTTATTGATTCTTTGGTATTGTTCTCTTTGTAATTTATTGATTTCAACCCTGAGCTGATAATTTCCTGCCATTTACTCCTCTTGGGTATGTCTGTTTCTTTCTGTTCTAGAGATTTTGTGTGTGCTCTTAAATGGCTAGTAGGATATCTCACTAATTATTTTATGAAGGCTCTTATTTCTATAAAAATTCCTATTATTACTACTTTCATTGAGTATGCTGTGCTTTTTTTTTTTACATTCAATTCTAGAAAATCTTTGTTTTCTTTTCTTATTTCTTCTCTGATCCAGTTGTCACTGAGTAGAGAGTTGTTCAGATTCTATGAATTTATAGACTTTTTGTTGTTTTTTAAGTCAAGCTTTAATCCATGGTGGGCTGATAAGATAAGATACAACTGATTATTTCAATTTTCTTGTATCTGTTGATACTTGCTTTGTGATTTTGGAGAAGTTTCCTTGAAGTTCTTAGATGGTATATTCTTTTTTGTTTGGGTGAGATAGTTTGTAGATATGTGCTAGGTCTATTTGATTCATAATATCTGTTAGATTCATTATTTTTTCCCTTTTCTGTCTGGTTGACCTGTCCATTTGTGAGAGCACAGTGTTCAAATCTTCCATTATTAATATGTGGGGTTTGATATGATTTAAACTTTAGTAATATTTCTTTTACAAATGTGGGTGCCCTTGTTTTTGAGCATAGACGTCGTCTTGGAGGATTTTTCCTTTGATAAGTATGAAGTGTCCTTCCCCATCTCTTTTGATGAATTTTGCTTGAAAGTCTATTTTACTAGGTATTAGAATAGATACTTCAGCTTGCTTCTTGGATCCATTTGCTTGGAAAACCTTTTCCAGCCCTTTATTCTGAGGTAATATGTATCTTTGATGATGAGGTGTATTTCTTGTATGCAGCAGAATGACAAATTCTGTTTTGGCATCCCTTCTGTTACCCTGTGTCTTTTTGTTGCGTAATTCAGTCCAATTCAATGATGTTGAGAGATATTAGTGACCAATCATTGTTTTGATGTTGGTGGAGGTTTTTTTTTGTTTGTTTGTTTGTTTTGTTTTGTGTGTGTGTGTGTGTGTTTCCCTTCTTTTGGTTTTGCTGGTGATGAATTACTAATATCCTGTGTTTTCCTGGGTATAGTTAACCTTGAGTTGAAGTTTTTCTTCCAGTATCTTCTGTAGGGTTGGATTTGTGGGCAGATATTGTGTAAACTTTGTTTTGTCATGGAATATATTGGTTTTTCCCCCTATGGTGATTGAAAGTTTTGCTGGGTATAGAAATCTAGGCTGGCATCTGTGGTTTCTTAGAGAATGCAAAATATCTGCACAGGCCTTTCTGCCTTTTAGAGTCTCTGTAAAGAATCGGGTATAATTCTGATGGGTCTGCCTTTATATATTAGTTGGCCTATTTCCCTTGCAGCTTTTCACATTTTTCTTCATTCTGTACATTTAATGTTTTGATTATTATGTGGTGGGAGGATTTTCTTTTCTGTTAGAATCTATTTGGTGTTTTGTAGCTTCTTGTAGGTTTATAGGCAACCCTTTCTTTAGGTCATGCAAAATTTCTTTTATGATTTTGTTGAAAATATTTTACAGACTACCAGGATAAGACTTGATAGGCTGTGACCATATCATATGGGAGGAGATTCCCTGTGTCACAGACCTAGGTGAGGAGAATAGGGGAAAAGATACAGCTAACGTTCATGGGCTTTTGAAGGCAGGGAGGATCTTGGGAGAAAAAGAGCCAGAAGGAGGAGGAATAAGGAGGAGAATTGCCATCGGATAGGAAAAGAGCCACATGGGCCCAGAGGAAGAATTCTGAAGTTCCTCATGGAAAGATATGGAGAACATTAACAAGAATTTTGGGATTATGGATGGGAGGTAGCCCAAATAGAAATTATTAGAAGCAGATGGAATGAGATGGAGACTGGGAGTTATTGGAGGATAGCGTAGGAGGTAATATTTGCCTTTTTTCCAGGGAAAGGCTTATTGTAAAATACATAAGGTGTCTGTGTTTTCATTGATTGTTAGCAGGTTAGAAAATACCACCATCATAACTACAGTCTAATAATAAGCGTTTATTAGGCCATACTTTTAAATTAACCACAACATATCTGGTTTGCAGTTATTATAGGTTTATATGCTGATTTCTGCATTAATCATTTTGGATGGGTTTTTTTTAATGTTTTTTCCTTGGTTTCTGTTTTTGCTCTGTCTACTGGCCTGAGTGGTCTGCAGTTCTGTTGACTAGCTAATCTTCAGATCCATTAGGGTATCTTCCCTGTGTTTTGTGTGGCCTGGTGGCCTCTGGTACTTTGACTGCTTCCCTTACCTCTGGGATCCCTAGTATAAGCATGGCCTGGAATACCGAGTGTTATCAGGTCTCCAGAAATGCAGGTCACATTGAGAGCTGGAAAATGAAGTCCAGTTAAATGCTGGTGGGTGTGTTTCAGTGGAATATGGTGGGCAAAGGCTTCAGTCAGTGTCTTACCTGGTTGTACCTGGTGAGTGTAGACCTCCAGGAATGCTAGTAGTGTTATGTGAAGAGATGACGGGCAGGGTATGGGGTACAATTTATGGCTGATGGCTGTTGGCTGTGTTTTCAGGGGAGTTGGCAGGTAGGGATCTAGAGAGGAAGGAGCTTATATTATATCCTTGGGTCTGGCAAACATCTGGGAAAGCAGGCAGAGTTGTAGGGGTGGGAAATGGGCATACAATATAGGCTGAGGTTTACTACTGTTGGAAGTGTTTTCAGGTGAGTTGGTGGGCAGGCCTTTGGAATGGGGAGGAGCTTACCCAGTGTCCTTGGGTCCTGCAGGCCTCAGGGAAAGCAGCCAAAGTTATGGGTCACAGGTTATGGGGTACAGTTTCATACTGTTGGATACTTTTCTTGTTGTAAGGAGAAAATTATTGTTGTGAACACTAATATTTCTCACTAGTGTTTAGATTTGTGTACAAGTATGACTTTAATAAGAGAAGAAACAGATTCAAATCCAAGAGACATAAATGATATATGTCAGAAATGAGAGGGGAGCAACACAGGTGAGCTAATTGAAGTAGCTACAATCTATGTCACCCTTAAGAAAAATATGAGTCACAATATGTTAAGGAGATTAATTCAGAAAAATGGAGTGGATTAATTTAAATCTGCCTAAGTACTAAATCTATGTGCATAATTCTTTGCATAATAACTTGATGAAACCACATACATTTCAAAATATTAGAAAATTTAGAACTGCTCTTATGGTCATATTTAGCTGACATGACTGACTTTGGCATTGTCTTATACACAGCTTGCAAATAAAGGCCTTTTTTCCTTACCTTCAGGGATATGAGGAGGAGGTTCAGAAATGAACTAATTGGCAAATGTTTGGAGAGATATTTGGAGCAGCGTATCAATTGCAGAGTTTTATAATGCCTTACATGCGCTGAAACAATTTAGAGTATCATGGCAAGTTGGCAAATCTCAATGGAGCTTTTTAAAATTTTTTAACATCTTAGGATTTCCATCCCATGTGGAAAAGTGGATTTTATTTTCTGAAGACTATATAATAACTCTGCAAGTATCCAAGCAGAGTTCCTTATGTAGCTCAGCTGTTTCTTCCTAGAACTTATTACTGTACAAATCGAAAGCAATCATATGCCCTTTACAGAAACATTGTATTTCTCTGAAGGAAAATCTCTCATCCGATGTGTGGGGCTAGGAAGTTTATTTCCTTGGGTTAACAGTTGTTCATGAATTAAGGATGTATGAACTGAATGTTGTGGAAATGCAGAGGGTCAAAAGAGTAGTTCAGAGAAGAGAATGTGAATACAGTTTCTGAAAGCTCATTTGAAAAAAAAAGCAGGAGATGAACCTATGAAGGAGATGGGAAAAGATGGAGTGCAGAATCAGGCATAAAATATTCCCTGGGCTAGAGCCAGGAGTCAGGAGACTCAAAGTAAGGAAGACCAGCTTATGGCTGAGTTGGTGAAAAGAGGCTCCTGAGTAGGCAAGTCTTGATTAGTGAAGGTAAGGCAGTTTGCACAAGATTTGCATAGTCTGCGGAGAGGGAGAGGAGAAAACATTCAAGAAAGATAAGGAGAAGAAGTAAAAGGCTGCCTTTTGGGTTGCTGCTGTGTGTTAAGGTGCTCCAGGGTAGGAACAATGCAGGGCTCTGCATGACAGCAGAAAGTCTTTGAAAGTTGTATCCTACTGAAAGTAAATGGAATGGATAGTTTGTTAGATGATATTGTAATAGCTACAGAGGAAAAGTGCAAGGAAGATATTTAAGGCTATCAGTGAGATTGTTGAAGGTAAATTAGGTATCACAGGAAATGTAACACTGTAGAGAGAGAGAATAAATCACAGTGGGATCTAAAAAATGGAACATTTGCTGGCAGGCTAAGGTCCTGAGGAAAAGCATGCTTGGTGTGTATGTGTGTGTGTGTGTGTGTGTACGTGTGTGTACATGTGTGTTGGTGTGGGTACATGTGTGTGTATAAGAGCTGCTAGATCATACTTTGATGAAGGGAGAACTGTAAGGGATGAGACCAGAGAAGAGGCAAAATCATATCACACAGAAGCATCTGAGTCACTTATGGATGTAGATGTTCCTCTGAATAAAATAGGAGAAGATAAAGCCCAAAAATGAAATGGACTTGCTCTAAGAAAACAGAAACATCGTGCCTCACATACTGAGAATAGACTGCATTCGGCTAGAATGCAGGAGAAGCAGCAATGGGCAGGTAAAAAGCTGCAGTAATGTCCTGGGACAGGAAGTCATAGCTTTGGGACCTCAGTTGGATGTGTTGAGCTTATAAAAAGTGGCCAGAGAATTTGCATTTCAGGTGAAAGTGAAACTTTTCTGAGAGAGTATAAACTACAGGGAATGTTTGGAAAGGCCACATAGAAACCCTAACTAAAATTACACTTTGTAGTGGATAATATTCTCCTCAGAAAACATAGAAAGTGAAACAAAAGGCCCTGAGCCAGATACAGGATACCTCCCCTCAAGTTTCTGGTTGGGGATGACCCAGAGAACCCCCAAACAATACCAGAATTTTATGGTTCTTTGGAGCCTGGTCTTGTCTCTCTTCTTTCCTCACATTTTCTATTGGATCAGGTCTTGCTATGTGTAGATATAAGTTTATCTAATGAATTGGGTCCTAATACAATATGCAAAGGAGATCCTGAAAATTAAAAAAAAAAAATGGTTTCAGCAAAAACTACAATCAACTTGAATTGAAAGTGACAGAGATTATAGTAAATACATTGGGGTCTTTGGACCTAATATACTGAAAGGCTCAGAAAACCACTTAGAAACACACGTGTGGTGGGTGGAGTGAGAAATGTCTCCTATATGCTTGGTTAGTTCATCTCCTGGTTCTCAGATGGTGGTCCTGTATGGAGGCATTTAGATGCAGCTTTGCTGGAGGAAGTATCTCCTGCGGGGGGGCGGTCTTTGGAGTTTGAAGTTTCATCCCACTTCACTTCCCTCTCTTTACTTTCTCCTTGCATTTGAAGGTAAAACTTTGAGCTTCCCACTCAGGCCACCATCTTGCTGCCAGGATTGCTGTCAGGATGGACTCTTGTTCACCTGGAACCATAAACCAAAATAAACCTTCCTTTACGTAACTGCCTTGGTCAGGCTGTTTGATCATAACAGTGACCAAATAACGAATACAAAATGTTACCTTCACGAAGAGGAAGAGGGATAGAAGACAGAAATTAAATAGTAATTAGTAGCTTAGAGCATCATCCCTAGACCTTGAAGACTGTCCCATCTGAGGCTTTCAGGGCTGGTATAAACCAGTCTCTCACTGTCATTCATCTGAAGAATGGTGTGCACAGCGTGACCTAATTGAGGACTGAACATAGGGTTTGGGGAAAACAGAGAACTTGTCTCCATAGTATCAGGAGTTCAGGTCAAGAAGAACAGTACCTACGGGCTCATACTTAATAAAATACACGTGAGCTAACTCGTCTCTCAATCTCATGCATGCTGGACTTCATGTTGATACTGTACTGAGGTTTCTAAGGGGCATGTGGTGAATATATTTTGCATGTGGGAAGATTATAGATTTCATCTGTAATCTTTTGAAGATTTGTGGAGTTTATAAAACCTTTGATCTCTTCTTCTTTGGAAAAGTAGCTTAATTCTATTCTCCTTGAGTATGGGCTTGACTTGAAGACTGACTCATGATGAGCCCGATAAGCAGAATATGGTAGAAGTGACAGAATGTGATTCCTGACATCATGAAAGGCATCATAGCTTCCTCTCTAACAGGGAATGCTTACCTCAGGAAATCCAAATGCCATAGCACAAGAGTATTCAAGAAACTACACAGAGAGACATGTGCAGGGAGAAGCTGGAGCCCCCAGGCAGAGAACACTGAATCTGAAAGCCAAACATCCATAATCGCCAAAGACTCCATGCAGCTCAAACCTCAGCTGCCACTGTTGGATCATTGTAAGAAACACTGAATGAAAACCACAAGGTAATGGATAGCTATAGTTTATTACATAAAAATTTCAGATATATTTCAATTACTGTTTCATTGCTGTGAAAAGATGCCACCACAAAGGAAGCTTATAAGAAAGAATATATAGGGAGCTTTCTTATAGTTTCAGAGGGTGAGCCTATGACCATCATGGCAGGGAGAATGGCAACAGGCGTGACAATGGAACAGTGGCTGGGTTCTTACATCTTACCCAAAGGTAGCCAGAGGAAGGAGGGAGGGAGGGAGGGAGGGAGGGAGGGAGAGAGAGAGAGAGAGAGAGAGAGAGAGAGAGAGAGAGAGAGAGAGAGAGAGAGAGAGAGAGAAGGGCTTTTTAAACTTCAAAGCCCACCCCCCAGTGACACACCTCCTCCATTAACGCCACATCTCCTAATCCTTTCTAAATAGTTCACCAACTGGAAACCACACATTCAAATGTATGAACCTATGGGGTCCAGCCTCATCAAACAACCACAGCATGTATTCCTACATACTAATAAGTGATCTGTATTGTTCCTGCAACCCTGGCTCCTAAATTCTCTTCTGTGGATCAGGAGGTAAGGGGTGGACTCATGTGCGTAAGTGGCAGGTACAAGGACAGAACCGTCTATGTGTTTCTATTTAACTCTCGTTTTGTGGTCCAGGAGCCTCCCCCACTGCTACCACACTCAGATGCCACTGTCACAATGATATTCTCTGATTATATATCAGCCTTCCTCTGAGCCTGCTGAGGAAACTTTTCCCTCCTCACCTAGGCTGGTCATTAGTCTACCCTCATATCCCCTGCAAAAAGAATAGACTCAGACTTGAGAGGTTTTTCACTCACCACACTAATAAATGCTTATTGCAGGATTTATAAGCTGTCCCTTGGCATCCATTGTCTTGTAGTTCTTCATCCTGTTGGGACTTGTAGAACTTCCTCTGTTCCTGTTGGTATGTCCACTGGTATTATCATAATATCAGTAGTGTTCAGACAACATACGTATTCCATGCCATGTTTAGAGGACACACACACACACACACACACACACACACACACACACACACAGAGTCTCACTCTCATATATATGAATGATATATATATGAATTATATATTGTTTGTGTATATGTTTGTGTACATGTTCATAAGTAAGTGTGGACATGCTTCTCTCTCTCTCTCTCCCTCTCTCTCCCTCTCTCTCTCTGTACCATAAAGGAACCTTTGGCTTTGTTGCTCAGTTTCTATAGAAAACATTTACAGATTTAGTTTCAACAGGTTTCTAAGGCTGTCACTTCTATTTGTCGGCTTTATGTTTCAACAGTTTTGTAAGATGATAACACTGGACCCAAAGGACAAACCTGGCAGAGAGTAAGAGATAACAGGACCTGAAGCATCTGGGCTGCTCTCTCCTTTGACTGCCCATCACCAGAGATTAGGTGCTTACATAGTGGGTCTTCTTAGCAGCCTATCTTATTCACACATTGTAATGCATATGCATTGCAAACACAGTGGTGAGGACAGAGTCTTAATAAACTGACTGCCCTGATATAAAATACCTTACTCAATGATTTCTGTGCAGCATAGATGAAGTTTAGCATTGTCATAAAATCATTTATAAGGATAGAAAATATCCCTTCTCAGTAGAAATTGTATTGAAGGGACCAGTAGGCCCACAGTTCATGAATACGAGGAACATATTCTACAAGCAATAGGAGCAAGCTAAGGGCACCTTTATTCTCCCAATGAAACAATCCAAAGTGACTTTTAACAGATGATGCTGAAGTTTAGGCCCTTCTGACCTGACTACTTTATGCTTGTAGATATTTATATCTATAAGGACTAAATTCAACCATAAATGATGCCAAAGGCTGGGAAAGAGTTGTATGGGGCTTATGCTATATCTGTGTTGATGTTTATGTTATTGCTAGAACCACACATTCTAAGGCAACATTTATTTTCATCACTCACCTCAGATAAAAAGAACACAATTCTAAGAGAGCACATAGACTTAGGAGAAAAAGAAAAGTAAAAAAATAAAATAAAATAAAATAAACAAAACAAGAGTATCACACAGCAGAGCTGTTGGCAACTTGAGTGAAAAGCAGAAATCTGTGGGGAGCAGGGCTGCTCAGGACCTCATAGCACTTCTTGGCACCACTTATGAGTCCAATCTCCCTCTTTTTTCACATTTTTTGTCACTACATATGACCTGGCATCCACTTGTTCTAGATGAATCATCTGAGCATAGGAATGTTGGTTTTTCCTTGAGACCAGCCACTGGCCTCATTCTGTCTAGCTGCTCTTGCATATGTTCCCTCCTAACTGAAAGCATCTGACCCCTGTCCAGGCAGCATTCTCTACCTCCGGGTCCTAATACAGATGACCCTCAATTTGTAGTGGGATTCTGCTCTTACACACCCACCGTAAAGTGAAAATGTCATTGTCAAAATTGTACTGTTTCTACCTACGTCTACCTACGACTAACATTATCCTTCAGCTTTTCCTGCTGTAAAGATGCTTAGACCACTTGTACACTAGCCACAGATGGGTACTGCACATTAGCACATCTCCTTGTGTATCACTAGTGTGAAGGAAATCAAAATTCAACTACCTGACGCATATTAGTCTCATGTCACTGTCTAAGAAGGACAACCATTAAGTTGAACTGTTACAGACCATGTACAGTAACACTCATTGGAAGTAGTAATGTTCTTAACATAGACTATGCAAACTAACCAGTATGTACTTTAAGATTTATGATTCCCCTTTAAAACATGAAGAAATGTGATACTCAAATGATCTTGGACTGGACCAAGCACATAACTAGTAATTTTCAGAACTGAGATTCAAACAAGGCTTTATTTGCTTCTGAAGATGCATCCACTAATGTACAAATGTACATTATGTACATAATGCATCCCAATGTACAAAAATGAGAGCTTATTCACTCAGCTGGTAACTACTGAGTAGATTCATATACCTGTCCCTGGCCTTGACACTGAGGACTGAGTAGTAAATAAATCAGAAACTATTTCCTATCCTCTCAGAGACTGCACCTTAGTTTGCTTATTGCTGTGATAAACAAACAAACAAACAAATAAACAAACTTACCAAGGCAAGGTGGGGAGGAAAAGCTTCCATGCTCTGGGCCATAGTCCACTGATGGAAGGCAAGTCAGGAACTGAGGCAGAGGCCACTGAAAGTGCTTCTTACTGGCTTGCTTTTCATGGCTTATTAGCCTGCTTTCATATATGACTCAGGACCGTTTGCCTGGGAGTGCCCCTCACCCCTGCTGTGGGACGGACTCTCATAACAACTATTAGCCATGAAAATGAACTACAGACTTTCCGTACCTACAATCTGACAAAAGCATTTTCTCTACTGAGGTTCCTCTAGGTCTCTGGTCTCCTCCAAGTGGGTTGGTAATATTCAAATATGCTCAGTGTGTTCTAAATAGGCTCTGCTCTAAGTCTTCAACAGTGAGGTAATTGACTCAGGCCAGTGCCATGGGAAGAGTATTCTCAGGCCCAGGCACTAAGAGATGAGCTGCCTTTCTCTTTGTTTTCCTCTCCCGCAGCCAGGACTCTGGAGTATGTTGAATAATAACTAAGCAAGAAATAACCAGCAAGTGTCAGCCTTATTACAGATGAGCAGCTCATCGCTAATGTATTTAACTCCACTTCTTGTCCTAATGAATTAACTGCACTTAAGTGGCCTGCAGCTGAGAACTTGTTTGGGGAAAATGGCTCGGATACAAATCCCATCTGTAATCACCCTTTGAAAACTCCTAATACTTGTGCAATATTTAAATTAAGGATTCTTTTCAATTCCACCATCTGACAATGGAATCTTAAAGGAATGTAAACAAACTTGTGTTATGCTTTGTTTTTTAAAGCACAACAATATGCAACGCATGCAGAAGACCATTAGAGTTGAGTAAAAATGAATGCAAAGCCCTCTGTAATTGGGAGCCTTTCTCCCCTTGGGCTGGGATTGCTCTACTCCTGTGCAGCTTAATTACATTGCTTGAAAAAGTTTCAGCTGATGACTGTATCTACCAGGAATAAAACCACACTGTAGAGCAGCTCTAAAATCTGCAACGTCAAACATCCATTATTTGATTTATCTGCAGTTAGCAGGAAACAGATACATATGTCCTTAGTGATTCTTTGGGGTTAATATCAGAATCAGAAGTGCCATAGGATCATCTAACTCACAGTTCAGCATGTGGTGATTGGAGCAGCATTTGGGAGCCTTGTGTCACTTTGCTGAAGGAGAGCCTATAAATAAATGGTCTGCTTAAAGTGCTTTTCCTGTGAGCTACCACTAAGAGATGTCTAGAGGGCTAATGATGTCCTAGGAACCTTCAGCAGCTTCTGGTCAGCAAGCAGAGTCCTCACTTCACATCTCCACTTTTAAAAGGGCTCAAGCCAGCTGCACTTGAGCTTTAGAGGACTCACGGTCGATGACTCTGGTTTTAATAAGACACAGAAGCATAGCTGCTATTCAAAACTGGCCAAGAACTTCACAGCACATCGCACCAACTTTAACTCAGTGAGCTAAAAGAGAAGCTAAAACTTGGATGGAGTCCAAACAGGAAAGAAATGATTAAAGGGTACACAAAATAATAGTTGCCAGAAAAGTCTAAAGTGATTGATTTTTCTTTTTTCTTTCTTTTTTTCTGACAAACATGCGAGCTGTAGAGTTATTGACAAGCCATTTTCCTTTTAGTAACAAATAATTCTAAAGTCATATTGGAATATTGCTGGTAATTCTGCTTATCTCACATGAGTTCTTACCTAGGTAAAGGTCTTTTGATAAAGCCATGCAATTACACTATACTATAGAATAATAGGTTTCATGAGTGAAGAAGGTAAATAGTAATGGACTGATTAATCATCAAGATATTATAAAAGATATGTCAGGATCATTTTGAATGAAAGTTTCAAACTATGCATATATATGTACATACATTTGTATATGAACACATATAATGTTTTATCGTTATATGTGGCTTAAGGGTGATTCACCTATTTAAAATGCATAATAAAATGCAATCAGTTTATCCACTCAACAAATATGTATACACATGTATAATATTTGTTGAAAGGATAAATTGATTGCATTTTTATTATGCACATATACATATATTTGTTGAATGGATAAATTTATTTCATTTTTATTATGTTTCTTAAATATGTGAATCACCCCCAAGCCACATATAATGGTAATACATCATATTGACCACTGGTTGGATTCTTGCTGTACTGATTTAGGGCACTTGGGTATTTGGAGTTTAACAAAGACATTTCCCCACCTTGAATTAGTAACCAGCTCCTTGAATTGGTAACCTTCCCTCCTTTCATAATTATGGACCCTAGTAGAAAAGAGACTATTCTCAAACTGAAAATCCCTTTATTTCAGGAACTCAAGTATAAAAAGTCAAAAGCTCCACCACATTCTTGTGTCTTACTGAATTGCTGCATATTTTAAAATGCTCTATTGATGCGTTTAACCAATCTTTAACCATGTCCCAAAGTATTACTCATAATTTAACCTCAAACACTTAGGAATTTCATGAAGTTTTAAATCCTGGCTCTGATATTAACTTTTTGAGGTAAAATGAAATATTAAATATGTTTTATGGAAGCAAAAGAGATACAAATTTGTATGTTAGATAATAGGGTTGGGTTTTGTTTTGTTTTGTTTTTTTGTTTCATGGTAGTTAGTTTTTGTTGTTGTTCTTGTTCATTTATAATGAAATCAATAGATAGTATGAAATTAAATAGATGCTACACTTACACAGACATATTTGGTGCCTTGGAATGTCTTGAATTCTCCTTGCGGGGGTACAGGTCAGGGTGAAAGGATTCTATACTGTCATTGCTAGCTGACTGGAAACATTTGCCCACACTTATTGGCAAGAGACATCATTTTAAGAAGGTGAATAGCTGAAGCTATCATGTGTATCACCAAAGCATCCAGAGAGTGGATTCTCTCTGATCCTTTGGTTGCCATTTCCTATTCTCTCACATTCATTTGCATTCACACGCTGCTTCTCAAAGTTTCTCATTTTTCTTTAAACCTCCTCCTAGCCCAGCATCCTTTCCAAGGTGTTGATTGGCAGCAAATCCAGCCCTTCTGGCTGGACGCACCTGCTTCCTTTGTTTCTGCTTCCTTATGCAGGCAGGCAGGTTTAATAAGGAGAGTAGGAGTAATGAGAATTAGACTGAGTTCCATCCCATTGTTCTGTATCCATCTACCACACAGCCTGCTGCTCACGCTCTAATCCACAGTCCTGATTTAGAAACTGTCTCATATTTGTTCCTGTGAATGTAAGTTCAATAAGGAACAAAAAAAAAAAAAAAAAAAAAAAAAAGGGAAAACTTTGTAAGTACAATTCTGTACAAGATTTACAACAATGTTAGGCTCTTAACCTAAGGTGGTATGTCTAATGACGTCTGTTGGTTCCCTGGCATAGTGCAGGTCTTTGCAGCTATTATCTCACAGTTTTCATGAGTCCTCAGCCTGGACACAGTGTAGCTGGATCCCTGCTCAGGATTACACAAGGCTGCAGTCAAGCCATCAGCCAGAGAGGATATTTTATGGTAGCTTGGGATCCTTTTCCAATGCCACGGAGTGGTTGGCAGAATTCATTTTTTTGTGATGGTAGGGAGAAGCCTGAGGGCCTAAAAGATCCTCTTGTAAATCAATAATTCAAACCCATGGCTCTTGGGTGATCATAGGCCAACAGGAGGACATCTTCTGATTTCTTTCCTGATAGTAATCCTGTCAACTTGGTTAGTTTGTCTGTCCCTTGGAGATGATTAGTACAGGGCATCCCTGGGGATGTCTGCAGGGTCATTTCTGGAGCACATTAAGTAAAATAGGGACAGCTTATTCCAAATGTGGGAAGGGCCGTCCCATAGACAGTAGGTGCAAGTGGAATAAAGGAGAAAAAGTAGGAAGCCTTGGAGAACAGGCATGCTTGTGTCCTCCATGATGAGAAGTGTCCTGCTCTACCACACCCTCCCTAACCTATGGCTAATACCCCTCAATACATGGCTTTTCTCGAGTCTCTTCACCTAGAGAGAAGACTGACTAACACCTATGATCTCCGAACTAAGTCTTGTCTCAGAGCTCACCTGACCAGTTGGGGCAACACATTCTAAGCCCCCCCCCCCCTTTAAATTAAGTTAACTGGTTAACTTAAGTAGCACATCTTTAGACTTCCTAGTCTATTCCACGCCACGTAGCACCATTGAGTAGATAATATACCATCACTTTTATATATTCTGTTGGTTAGAAAGCAAGTTACAGGTGTGTTCCACATTGAAAGGCATGGCATACTCTCAGAGATATGAATCATCAGCCATCAAGAATAGCACTGCTACCCACAGCTCAGAGTAAAAAAGTTCACTAATATTTCTATCCTTTGGTAATTATCATTGCAAGCACCTTTTCTCCCCATATCTTGTACCTGATCACAAATGATGTCACTGCCCAATTTTGATAACTCATTCCAACATGATATCCTAAACTTTGTTTGTTCTACTCTAAGGAGTTCATCCTCAAGCTGTAGACATTTTTCATTTCAATCTTCCTCTCCATCCAGAAATCAGAGTTATACTGAATCAGAGCCCTTTATCCTAATATCCTGCTGTCTAGCCTTAGATTATATTCACTGTGTCCTTACACCAAGTACTCTGGCTACAGAGAGGCGAGGGCCCTTTGCCTTGCCTACTACCATCCCAATTACCAGCCATTGCTCCTTCATCTCTCTACTTAGCCTATAGTGCCTTCATTACCTCAGTCATAAGCTCATCAAGGTTTTCAATGACCTGGAAGTCCAATACTTGCATTGTTTCTTTATCAATCCACTGCTGTGTTCTTTTTAACCTTACTGGATGCTTGGGATTGGTAGAGATCAATTAACCAAATAGATCTTATAATGTTCTTACAAATTCACAGTAGGGGAAGCTTGCAATTAGTTACAAGTTTTGGGCTTTATTTGTTCTCATCCATATTTCCCTCAAACAACCCATGTCCTTGACATTTTCTTTAAACCTTCTACCTCTACCTCACCTCTCTGTAGTTTCAACTAAGGAGACATCTCATATTTAACACAAGACTTTGAAACATTCAAAGGTAAGAATAGCAAATGAAGCATCCACAATTTCTTAGTTATATGTACTGCCTGTTGTGCACTACAAGATCAGCAATTGTCTGTTGTCCTTAGCATAGTCATCTTCCTTCCTTTCTGTATTTACCTTCTACTACGAGCCTCATATTTGTTTGCTGAGCACAGAACACCCCCATTCCTTACCTAGGCTGCCACAGTTCAAGTTCATGTTCTCTATTCTCATTCATTGGGTCTATAGAAATAACTCCCTAAATTTGTCACCACACACTAGCCAAATGCTACATATAAACTGTAAGATGGGACCACTGAGCTTTTCGATAAGACTCTGTGGTCAACCATATGCACAATACTTCAGCACAAAATGGTAGCTAGTGTGTTTCACTATACTTCTTCATCTCTGTGTTCTAAAGCACATAATAGCTTGTTTTATACACCAAAGTTGTTCGACTCACTTGGAATATTCAAATTGGTTCACATTATAGTATATATCAAATTGTGTATTTGTCCTTCACGATTTACTTCCATGTGCATTAGTGATCGCCCATGAATAAAAGGCAAGTTCCATGAGTGAATGAATCTATTTGCTGCCTTTACTACTTCACTAGGGCTCTGAACTGTGTCTGACACTTAAGAGATAAATATGTTATTACATGAATAAATAGCATATAAGATATCTGACTTATAATAAGTGCTTAATAAATTTAAAAATATATTTGGGTACATAAATTGATTCGGAGTGAGAGAAAACTCTTTTGTTTTCCAATCAGCTTCTCTTTGCATTTTTGAGGGGAAAATTCTAGGCAGGGACTGTATATTTGGGGACTTGAGAACCAGCCATCAGCCTAGTTCTGTAGTCACTATGATTTCTCTTGGCTTTTGTTTCTTCTTCTTTTTAAAATATCTAATGGAGCATAAAAGCATGTCTTGTTGAATGACACGAAGCATTATCCAAAGTGTGGGGAGTCTCCGAGCAGGTAGGTTTAGTTGTACTGTAATGCAATTACATTGTTTTGAAGTTTCATTATTCTTTCATGCGAATGAACATAAGATCTAGAATATTAATACAATGAAGATTGGCAGTTGATGACCCTACAGAGGATGCACCAAGATGCTGATAAAACATGCACTGTGCTAGCTACCTCCAAATCCGAGTCATCTGTAGGAGTTCTGACTGTAATCAGGCTTTGCAAGTGATTGTAGATGAGCTATTCTTGAGTCATTGCTATTCTGCACCATCACCTACCATTGTCTGCAGTCTTAAATGGGCTGTCTCATCAATCAAACCTGCCCCTCCTATACCCACAGTAGCTGGAGGATCTACAAAGCATGGGGAACCTGCACTTTAACAAGTACTTAAAGAGACAAGAGTAGCCAGTCCTCCCTCAGCTCCCCTGGCAATGTATGGCTCACTCTACACTCAACTTTTGCCAAACCCTTCCCACAGGTGAAAGGAGGTCCCTGGGGTTCAAAGGTGAAAAGGGTCCCAATGAATGCCACTTTCCTCTGGGCTGCCTTGCTGTCTGTGTGTCATGAGGAAGATTTAATACTAACTCTGTTCCTTTGATGCATGTGACAATATAATATCCTCTAATTGCATCTGTTATGTCTTTGTATAAAGAAGAAAATATTCTTTCCAGCGGGACTACAAAATTACACACATTACGGCAGAATATTCAGGTATGAAAATAGGTTTTCTTGCTTGTTAGGGAAGAAAGAAACTGAAAATTGTTTTGGTTTTTATTTTGTGTTTCATATCACATGGGGCTGAAAGAGTGAGGCTGGGTAATTTTATAGGTGTTTTGAAATATGTGGCTCATGGATATTTGATAGAAATACCTTAGTGTAGTGATACAGATGTTTATGTAGGTGAACAAAAGGTGAATCCATGTCACACTACTTTTTGTGGTGTTGGAGGAAAGGTAAAACAGGAAAGAATTGCTTTGTCTCCTTTAAGAGTTTTTTTTTTTTTTTGGTTTTGTTTGTTTGTTGTAACCATTTTTTGCCCTTCATAGTTGATGTATGCTCTGACCAATTGATGTGATATTTAATGAAGTGCTTTTTGTTAAAGTATACAGAACTATCTGCTATATACTTGTACAGCTCTGGCCATTTGCATATCAAGGGAGGTAGCTCTGTTATTTTAATGCATCAGGAACACCATGACCCACAAGCCAATGGAAGCTAAGTGATGATACTGAGAGTCAGTCTAAATCATTCAAAATGTCATGGACGAGGGATGTGCCTGCCTTCCTGTGTGAGGTTACTCTTTTTTTCTGTCCCTGCTTTTAAAAAATCATTTTTAGTTAGCAATGATAGTGCATAGCAGTTGACAAATGGCAAGTGGACAACCATTTATGTCTGATGTTTATATGATACAGACACATCTTTCCTTCCTGTGGGAACGAACTGATCTGCTCTCATCTTACTTTCCTTGTGAAAAGGCAGTGCTCAGGACTCCATTCTAGGTGCCCAAGGGAGAATTACACCCCTCTACAACAGGCTATCCTAGATAAATATGGAATGTCAGATCTTGTTTTTATAAAGTATTCTGAATCACAGATCCTGCAGTTTTTTTTTTAAACCTCTCAGTCATTTTCTTTACTCACCAAAGGGCCTATAGTTCTGCATTGCACTGTATAGAAGGTTTATTAGGTTGTGTTTTAATTCAAGACTGTGGCATAGAACACACAAGGGTTGCAAATAACTACTTGTCAAAAATAGCTACTTTCTCATTAACTTTGTCATGAAGTCCATTATCAACCTTGAAACTTGCTGAAGGTCACACCATCAACGAGGAAGAAGCAAAGCTGCTTATCTGTACCCTTCTGGTCATGTCAGAGCTCTCCACTAATGGCATGGGAAACACTCTGTCTGTTTCTCTCAGGCTTAATATGAAGCATCGGCATAGACAAAGTGACAGGAAGAAATGCAACAAGTTATACAAGTAATAATTAAAAGCAGGTTTTCAGTCTGTGGTGGGCGGGAACATCAATTAATACTCTCAGAGAATTAGGAGACAGCGACTTTGCCCCTCCTCAGCTCTTTCGTTCATGTTACTTGGCTGCAATTAAAAAATGATTAACTACTGTGAATTAAGGGTTTTTCACACCCATAATAAACAATTCATTGGAAATGACTGAAAATAATTTTTTTCTGAAATTATTGGAAAATTCAGTTGTTTCCCTGTATTCACTCTTGTGAAACTACTGACAGTGAAACTATTGTGAAATTAAGGAAGTGGCGTGTCGCTGTGTAAAACCCTTGCTTTGTTTTCCCATGGCCTCAAATACAAAAGTACATCTTTTACAGGAGTCACACGAACTTCTTAACACATGCCCTTGTCTAAATCCATCTTTCTACTGAGGACCTTGAAGTTAAATAAATTAAAACAAGTACAAAGAATGAGGTCCAGACCTCAAGTTGCCATATCTCCATGATAACTGAGCCCAGACAAATGCTATAGAAAACTATGGTGTCACCTGCCATGGATCCTTGCTCCTCTTTTCCGTTTCCGAATTGCCCTATAGATATGTTCTTCCATCACTGTGTTCACATGTTTGATAACAAAATTCTCAGTTGTAGCTTTCAATTTGCTACAGTGACAAAGGAATAAAAGAATCACATTTTTTTTTTTGGAGCTAGAGAAGTGAGAGACTCTCAGAACCCTCATTTTCAGATGAAATTATTGAAGGCGATAGAGCCAATGATAGATAGTGGCAGAGTCAAGATCAGAAAACTACGTCTCATGCAGTCCCTAATGATTCCCTGTGACAGCGAGCTAAATGCTCTTACTAATCTTCCAAAGTCAAAAGAATTTAGTATTTAGCTTTGTTCTGTTTTTAACTATCGCTCCAGCAGCTCTTTATGAGTCTTTGTAATATTCAAACATCCTATTAAGTTTTTGCCACTCTGCCTTTAATTACTCATTGGCTGCTTCATTTAGTAAGTCGATGAATTAAAAACCCTATTGGAAAGTGTAATAGGAATTGAAAATAAACAAAGTATGTCTCGTCCAATAGGGTGGTGTGGAAGAGAGTGGGTGTGAATGCCAAATGCTCTGGATCACTTTGTAGCTAAAGGACAGTGAACTGGAAGAGTCTGTGTCTGGTGGAAGCTAGCAGCATTGCTTTTGTTCTGAGCAAAAGAGATGGGATGAGTTATTTTGTAAGCACAGGTCTGGAGAGAGATGGTAATAGTATCAAGTAAAATAATTATTTTTGAAGAAAGAGAAAGCCCACATTAGGCATTAGATGTGAATTAAGTGGCTGCCAAGCTGAACTGAGAGCCTAGCTATGCTCTCAGCCCTGGGACAGGACAGAGCCAAGAGTGTGGTCAACATAAAACTCACTACAGTGATATTAGAATTACAAGTGCATGTGAAGAGAAGTTTGGTGCTCTGTCTTGTAATGAAGAAACTTTCTTAACATGCTGGGGTTGCACTGAAATTAACAATCAGGATATAATCTGAATAAATTATAATTAAAAATTAAAAAAGAAAGTCATTTAACTCATGAGCGTATGAGAAAGAAATAAAAATTAGGAGGTTTACCATCAAGTATAAGAAAGATGATTTGAGGTTATAAGATTCAATAAGAACTGCAGAGAAAAAAAATCACAAGGATTTTGAAAGGCTAAAAAGAAAGGAGAGGGTGGAACATAGCACTGTGATATGATGAGACTGTGGTCTTGAGAATTGTCCACTGCAATAGAGTAAAGATAGACCACATCTCAGGAGAATTCAACAAACTGTAGAAAAGGTGTTGATTAGGCCATTAGCATGACCTGGCCATATGCTCAGTGTTATAAACACAAGTGGATAGAAGTGGGGTCTATCAGCTGGAAGTGTATAAAAGGAAATATGCAGTACTGTTCCTGTGTCAGGTACTGTCTGAACACTGAAATATGAAATGAGTAAGAGCTTAAATCCTAACAACAAACAAGAAAATATATGAACAAAATATCTTAGGTGATGACGACTGCTATACAAGGCAAGAGATGGGAGCCTAGATTAACTATGGGTGAACATACAGGAAGACTTTATGGAGACTGAGCTGAAGACCTAAGGAAAGACAGCTGTGTCAAGATCCATGCAAGCACTCTGGGAAAAGGTAAATGCACACAAGATCTCTGAGGCACGAAAGCATTTTGCAGTGCCTTAGGGAGAGAAGATTCAGGTTGGGTACAATGCGAGGTGCTATGTCGTGAAGGTGGATGGATAGAGCTGGAGAGACGGTGAAGGTCACATCCCCAGGCATTCTTGTCTATCAGGAGAAACTTAAATGCCATGACAGGGATAACAGAGACCCAGCTGTGTCTCCTAGTGGACAAAACTAACTTAAAAATGACAGGAAGCATTAAAATAATGCATATGTCGTAGTTTTAAAATGAAAGAGGAAGGAACGCAAAATGCTACGCCTTCAACAGCTCTCATGGCAGGGAGGGAGGGAAAAGGGCAACAATAGAGGGAGATGGGGGAAAAACAAGAGTCCGTAGTCCTTTCGCTCTGCCGTCTTTGATGCAGATAGCATTGAACAATCGAAAAGGATCCAGGAAGGCAAATGAAAGCACTAAATTTAAAACACCAAGCCCTTCTATTTACTGCAGTAGGACAAATAAGAAACAAACATAGGAAGAGAAATGACGAAGGAAGATGTACCACAGACCTACCACAAGAGTCAACAAACAAAGCACTGCCTCCTTAGAAGCAACTCCAGACCAAATGCATATAGTGAAAGTCCACTATGAGCTACAGGTCATAGGACAGGAGAAGCGTCAGGCCTGGGAATGGACTGGTACTGACTCTAAGTGTGGAACATACCTTTACTCAGGTTGGGAGCAAGTTGACCGTCACACGGAGTGCCCCTGAGTTATGACTGCAGATATGTAGGTGGTTGAGGCTGGGACAGAGCAAGGGGCATGCCTTTGATATCAGAACTCTCCAGAAAGCTGTGATGTACAGGCAATTAACCAGACTGGGGAACACCATCTTCTCTCTATTGGGTCTGACAAAGACAGGTTAGGCTCACAAGAAGACTCGGAGACTCCAGCTACTGCAGGAATCCTCAGCAAGAAACAAACCAACTATTTAGTTAAGATGAAAGACAGGAAGGATTGAAGATGTGACACGTGAAAGAAGGAAGGATAACATGGTGTTTGATGTGGTGGCATCTCTGAAGGGCATTCTTCTTGGGAAGAAAACAAGAGGTTCCTTTACATCTATTAGTTCTCTGCTGGTAGAACCAAGTCTTACTGTTAGGTTTCGTGAATCTTGGCTTTTGAAGGGACTTCATCTTTGATTCTCAGGCGTTAATCTAGTTCATAAAAAACACTTGGGTCAATTAAAGGAATCAATGAATTATGACTAGCATCTGTAATACTGTGGTACAGAATAGTTCTTAACGTGATATTAGCAACTGTCTTCAAGAACCAGGTGGCAGGTAAGGCAAGTGAGTCAATGACCCAAAGAGTAAGACATGTGGGTGGAACCATCGTATCAACACTAACAATAGTGACTTGCTTACAAAGTCAGGATCACAGAATGCAAATTCAGACTGAGAACAGATTTTCTGTCAATGTCCCAGGGTCTGGGTGAAGCAGGCTTAAGAGAGAAGTTAGGTTTAGCATCTTCCATACTTGAGAGTTCCTATGGCCTTCTGCAAAGGAATGCAACTGCAGTGGTGTCATGTCTCTATAGTTCTGCTAGGATATAGTGGACAAAGCCAGTAGACATCGCTGTCGACTGTGACTTACCTCGTTATACTTCATGGTACTGTATCTGCCTTCTTATCAATAATAAAGTTCACAGTATTTCACATGCTTGTCTATTGATGAATGCAAAAGCTATTTGTCATTACCTCAGATCCAATGTTTAGACTGATATTTTTGGTGATGTAAAGCTTACTGGTAACTTAAGAAGTTCTCGAACTTACCATGTATATGATTGTTCTCTATTGTGCTAATATGCTCTGAGCATACAAAAAAAAAAAAAAAAAAAAAAAAAAAAAGGAATGGCTCCTTTGTCCTTTGCCTGTGTTCCAACTCTCCCTCCAAAATGGTCAGTTACATAAAGTGCCATATACTGCCTTCCAGGGCATACATGATATTTTGGCATCTGTAGCCTCAGAAATATTATTTTCAGTAGAAATGTGAAAAAGATAGATTTTTATAGCCCCTATATTTCAGAAAATTACTTATTAGTGGATATTCAAAAGGATGCTGTGGCTCCAGGAGTTCTAGAGAGAAGAGAAAGGATCTAGATTCTGCTGGAACTAAACAGCAGATTTTTCATTTGGGCCACATTATATATATGTACATACATATATATAATGTAGAGGAAAAAGGGGATTAAATAACATGTAAGGTTCTTTAGTCTAATTGATCTGAAGTATGACTACAGTTTGATTCTCACAAATGAAGTATAGGCCTCCTGATAAGAGATGCATATAGTGAAAGTCCACTAGTATGTTAGCAGAACACTGGACATTGTTCTGTGCAGACACATGGTATTAGGTGGACATGTTGCTTTCCTCCAACTAAATCCCTGAAGTTTCTACTTAGCCCCCCAAAATCTGGCTGGTGCTCTTCCCAGTGAAGATCAGGTATAGGAAAGCCCCTTTCCTGTCTGCCCTTTGCTTTTTATTAGAATCTACCTGGGTGTTTCCCCCTCTTCAGAAATGGAAAATCCAAACAGCAGAACATGATGACAGAAGAAAGCTGGTGAATTCATACTCATGGTTTCTGGAACAGACTGGGAAGAGGTCCCTGCCTCCTAACTCGATTGGGAGTCTAACCGCTTCTACTGTGGAAAAAGGTTAGAGGGTAGCTGGCGCATATTTTACTGGTAGATGAGACAGGGATGCTTGGGATGATGGACAGTTATGCTTGACCTCAATAAGCATTCAACTATGTATGTCCAATGCCAACTTTGGAGGTTTTAGCTTGTTGGTTTCCTATATTCCCTCATAGCTCTCAAACCTGCTAGAGAGAATTGGAAACAGATACTAGCCTCCTCCCACCACCCCACTTTATAGATGAAAGCACCAATGCTATGAGAGTCATCCTCCCTCAGAGTTCTCAGTCTGGCCAAGGTGTAAGAAATCACCTGCTCTAACAAACCCTCGACTCCACATTAGCTTAACAATTGTGTATGTTTACATTCAGCATTCAGGTATATATGCTTGTAGTAAATGGGGCGAAGGAAACCACTCTACACTCTACGTGACCCTTCATGTCCCTGTACCTTCCAGATAATTCCACAGTGTTGTCTTCCTCTAGACAGTGGATAGAGAACAAGATAGCTTAATTTTATGGGCCAGGCTTAGCAGTGAAATATTCTAATTCCAACCATTCCACTGGCCAGCACTTGGAAGCACATTCATACTTAACCTACAATGTAATAAATGTTGTTTTGTTCATACTTTGGGCAAGACTGGTACCAACTCTGGCCCTTGCCTAGCTGTCATTGGCACAAGCACAGGGCATGCTAACATTCTGCTATTATCTCTGTTAACTTACTTGCATTTATTTGTTTGTTTGTTTATCCATTCTGTTCTCCAGAAATGCTTGGAGCTCACTAAACTAGGAAATTCAAGAACACAATCCTCCTGTCTCATATTCCCAAATGCTAAAATTAACAGCACCAACCACACTACCTAGGTTTTCCTTACTTCATGCCAGCAGCTATACCTAACCCTGACTTTAGATTTCATTTGTTCAGTTTCTCAGTATACGGGGTATTCCTCAAAGATGGGATACATTCATAAATTCTATTTATTTCTTCATCCACCAAGTTATTCTAAAAGTCATAGCTTCTCTCAAAAGGATTTAGGAAACAGCCAGATAAGAGAGAAACCAAATGAGTTTTGATCATATCTGGGAGTTGGAGTGCTGACAGGGACATCTCAACGCCACGAGTTTGTCGTTACTCCATTACATTTGGTGATGATGGCTTAACACAAATTCTAGCAATGTATTTTACTCAGTCCACTGATTCTAGATAGAAGGTATGTAGGATGAAAAAATAAGCATTTCTTTGACAGTTCAGTCCAACTTAGTCAGCCAGGGACAAGGTGGGAACCTCCAAAGGCTACCACTTCCATCCTCACCCTTCCAATAGTTCCTTGATTTCCATGAGCCATGTACTCCTGAAGGCGACATACACTTGTTCTTTCTTGAGCCTTTTCTTGGGTGCAGTGTCTGCCGCAACCACAGCCAGCAAGGTAACAAACAATCTGTGGGAGGCAAGAAGGTAGTTCTTTCAATACACTTAGTAGTCAGTGTTGGTTCAAACTTTGAGTTTGGCCTTGAGCACTTTATCTTAGGCATATTTAAGCATCTCACAAATTGGTAAAAAAGAAAATTTCTGGTGATGAATAGTTAAATCTAGCGTGCACAACGAAGCTTGAGACATGACTACATTGAAACTCTTTGTAAAGTACAAGTGATGGTTTCAATAAAGCTAGGTTCTATAGACGGACAGAGAAAAACAAGTTCCTGGTTAGGGTCTTAGGGATAATTTGGTGTGGTCTCAGCCACACAGATAATACAAGGGTCGTTGGGCTATTAACCACTTAGACTCCCAGCATTCTGAGCAGAAAACAGGTTCTACAATCTCTTACCCTACTTCAGAAAACAGGAAGGATGGTGTCTGAGGAATAACACATACGTGCGCGTGCGCGTGCGTGCTCGCGCACGCCCACGCACGCCCACACCCACACACCCTCTGTCTGCTCCCCTGTACAAAACAAAAAGAAATAACTTCTTCGGGGAATTGGCTTTAGGAGTGCTGGTAGACTCTGTCCTTGTTGATTGGCTGGGAAGACAACATTCCTGATGATCTCTGCTATCAAGAACACACTGTTTTGAATCATCTCAGTTTCATTTTCATAACTTCTCCGACTAAGTTCTCTTGTTGCTGTGCCTTTGGATGCTACAGCAATGTTTGCCCTGAAGCTGCCTTCATTTTCAGAACAATCTTTTAATTTGGAGCCTGTTGCCAGTGATGTGCATGGCTTGCCAGGTTAATGGAAGAGCAAGGAAAGCATTGATGATTCTATGAGTGGTGCTGTTTTACTATCTGGGTACTCACCGAAACGAGCAAGAGAGCCTCCCAGACCCTGAGAAAATCAGGCAACACGCCATGATATGTCAGACACGCTTTCCTTGACCTTGGGGCATGAAGATGACTGGGCATCAATGGCAACTGTGAAGCTCAAAGTCCTGTGAAGAGAGGAACAGTTTTTGGAGTGATTATGAGCCGAGTATCAGGAGGACAAAATGCTGAGGTACTGTGAGAGCACACTGAGTGGAAATCTGACCTGGTCTCACAGCCAGGGTGGAGGCAGGGCCTAAGAATGCATATGAAAATCAAAGAAGGGCATGTGGGATGAGAGAGTTACATAGATAAGGATATATAGACAAGGAGTAAAGTCCCCCGAAAAAGAAAGCTAAAATGACCTTCAAAGAAGGTCCTAGCAACAAAATAAGCTTTCTATAACACAGACCAGTGGTTCACAATATTATTTTGCAGTTCACACCCATCTGAGACATGGAATAGGGTCTCTCTGATAATAGTGCCCCTGTGATTTGCAGCACACCAGAGTCTCTTTGCATCTCTGCAGAAAGAAACATCATAGCTTTTAGTTTAAACAATGCAGCCATAGATGCTGCTAGGTCACACTGACCATTATATCTTTCAACTACAGTGTTAGAAAATAGAAATAAACATTTCAGAGCAATAAATCTTTGTAAGAGAGAAGGATTAGGGAGAAGTTGCCATTGGAAACAGGAATATATATATATACACATACATATATATACACATATATACACAGAAACATATATATATATATATATATATACACACACACACACACACACACACACACACACACACACAAACACACACATATATACAGTGAGTCTATATGGAATTAAAAAATACTCTCCAAGATTCTTTCTTTTTGGATAAATATCTTTAAAAGGCTCTATCAGGAACAATGGAGATTAGGCATTTTGTAAGATAGTGTATTATAAATAAAGTAATGGATAACAATGAAGCAACATTCTTTAAGATTCATTCTCAGTTGCAATGAGAATTTTTCTTTCATTAGTTTTGGCTCTGAATTAAATTTTTTTCTCTACCCTCACCAAAAGATTCATTACCATATAGAAGAGTTGGGGCACAGGGAACAGTGAGAATTGGATAGATAAAGATGTTCCACAACATGAAGGTCTCTGGAACAGTCCCCTTTTTTATGTTGCCTCATGACAGGATGAGTATAGGAGCGGCAAAGTGATCAGATGGTAAATTTAGAGCCAATAAAAAGGAGACACTTCGCAGAGCCTGCAGGTAGCTCGCTCTGGGAATCTCTGACACGGAAGGTCAAGGAATTAAATACTAGTGTTGGATTTATATGAGGGCTGACTGTTTTTATGGGCAATGCAACATTTATTGGTATGTGAGGATAAAGTTAATCAACTCTTGGGCTTCATGGTGGGGAATCAAAGGTTTTCTCCTAGAGTTCTGGAAGGATCCCTCCTGCAGCTCACTGCCACTACTCAGTCACCGAGCCTTCTCTCCTTTCTGGAGGTTACTGAAAGAGCAGGCTATATTTGATCAACACATTCACTCATAAGAAAAATGTACCATTACTCTGCAGTTGTCATGTGGGTGTGTGATCTGAGCTTTTTTCTTAATTACCTCTTACAAGGCAGAATTTTAATCTTCATTATGTGCCTTGTTCTTTGTGTGGTCAAAAGGGGTCTCTCCAATTACCACCTTGAACTTCATTTTCATCTTTAAGAGTGGGCGCCATGCATTTCAGTTGTGGATGTGTGGTGAGACAAGCTGTATTAGCCTACTGTTCTTACTCTGTGTTTTTCAGTCTAGGCTTTAGTTATTAGCAGTATTCTTAGCAAGTAGGTCTAGGAGAGTGTATTGTTTGAGGAAGGTATAATCAACTTTTGATCTGATCATTTTCAGGACAGCATTTCTGTTTGATGTAACTGGGCTAGAGACAGTAGTGGAGTTGAAGTCTTTGGAGTAACCACTAAAGATTAGCTTACTGTCATGAAGTCATAACTAGGTTTAAATTCACTCACTCTTAATTGCAGTGACTTCTGTACAGAGTGGTGATAATAAAAGTTATTCTGAAATACTCTAGCTAAGGTTATACTTAACCAATGTTTCTCTATAAGGAAGTGTTGTTGCTTAGGGATGGTGTAGGAGTGTGATAATATCTTTACACAATTTCCAATGCCATGCCTGGGGAACAGGTACTTCTGGCATCTAATAGGTAAGAGACAAGGATGACACCAAACATACTGAGCACACAAAATGGTTCTGACTTACCTTCACGACACCCCCCATAAGGAATTACCTGGTACAAATGTCCATGGTGTTGAGGTGTTGAGTTTGAGAGGTGAGGAATGTGAATGCTATATATTGTGTGTGGAGTACCTCAGAATGCAACTACATTTGCAGATGTCTGTAAAGGGAATGTTTACCTTAAAGTGAGGCTTTAGAGCGGGATGAATGACTGCCACCTTTGGAAGAAGAGGAGATTGCAACACAGTCGGAAGTGGTATTTGCTTTTGCAGCAAGAACTTCTGAGTGTACATCCAAAAGCTAGTTAAGACAGACCAACAAAAACCAAAAACAAACCAACAAAAAAACAAAAACAAACCAAATACAAAAAAACAACAACAAAAAACAACCAAAACCTAAATGAAATCAAATCTTAGATGCCCTGATTTTCAAATTCTAACTTCCAGCAGCTGTTTAAGCTCCCGGATCTGCTCTTTCCTACATCAGATTTAGCAAAATAGCACAGTAATAATTATTATCATTACTGCCATTAGCAACTAAGCAGTTGATTTTTTTGGACAGCATTACCACAGAACTTAGACCAAGCACACCAACTCTTTATCACTATGCTAATAGCCTAATGCCTTGTTAGAAAGAGAGTAGCAGATGGCAGAAGAAAGTTGTGTATTTGAAACACTTAGTCCATTGCTGGCCTAAAGCCCAGCATTAGTAGTGATTGGAGCAATAAGAACTCAGTGAGACAGACTGACAAAGAGTATGCTCTTTTGAGTATTGTTTTATATTCATGGCGATGCTGTGAATGTCCTTGGAGTCTGCCAAGGCACTCACTCCTGGCTGAGACATGCTCCAAGCACAAATCCTGCAGATGGATACTAAGCAAGTTTTGGCCTTGACCATTGCACACAATGTCAATGACGTGATGCCAGATCAGTATCTCCTGAGCAAAACAATTCTTTATGCCTTTCACTTTGCCCTGCAGCTCACCAAAAATAACCTCACTGTGCCATCACCCTGGACTCACCAATTTGTCTGGAATAGCCACACTCCATTCTTCTTTAAAAAAAAAAAAGTGGAAAGACAACTCATGCCAAGGCATGAAACATTTGTCTTAAGACCTAACCCAAAGCTGTTGAGCCAATGTCTCTTTAAATGCAACCCCCCCAAACCAGATCTTTCTTTGTGCCCCCTAGGTATGAGGAGAAAATGTCACTCACAATTCATGAACATTGGGTGGTGTTTTCAAAAGACTGAGGCATGTTTCTGCCTCCAAGAGCTCTAACACAATTAAAAGGAAAAGATAGTCATGGCAATCCATGATTAGGGAAGAGAGTAGAACTGTGCATGTCTGTCCTACACTTCACTAGAGATGAGGACAGATCATTATGGGAAACATCAAGGCTGCTCTTAAGGGAATTCAGGAGCATGAAGCCAGACATTCCCTTTTGCAGCCCCATGGGACATTCATATTCTTATAAAGGCTAGCTGGTTGAAAATTGGAAAGCGTATTAATTCTGTGCCAATAGGCAGGGCCCAGACCATGGGCTGCCAACATCTCAGCCCCTGACCCCTGCTTCAGATGTCATTGTAGAGTAATTAAAAATGATTAATTATTATTTCATGTAAAATGCTTTCACCTCTAACACCCTTAGCTTCTAAGTGCAGAAATCTAGGACTGGAAAAGTGAGGTGAAGATTCAACAGCAAACTAATCAGCTATCCAGGGGGCCTTGAGACATGCACACTCTTATCGCCAGGGTCCTGCAGGATCTCCCCAGCAAGAGTTAAGGTGAAAGAAGCCACCAAAAGTTATGCACTGGTTCTAGCACATTCGGTGTTTTTGCTTTGGTTCCTCCTGTTGGCATCTTAGTGCCAGTGAGTACCACTCTTTCTCCTGACCTCTTCCATTAGTTTCTATTATACTTATGAGTAGAAAGAAATCAAACAATGCACTGTTTTATTTTGATTTTGTTTGCCTATTTTCACTTGAGTGTGTGCACATGTATATGCACATGTGTGCATGCATATAGAAAAACATGAGATCAATGTTAAGTGTCTTCCCCAATCCGATCTACTTTATTTTTTGGAGATTTATCTATCTATCTATTTATCTATCTATCTATCTATCTATCTATCTATCTATCTATCTATCTATGTGTGTGTGTGCGCACGTGTATGAGTGAGCTATGTGTGTGTGTTTGTATATATGAGTGTATATGTGTGAGTGTGTGAGAGAGACAGAGTGTGTGTATGTGTGTGTGTGTGTGTGTGTGTGTGTGTGTGTGTGTGTGTGTGTGTATAAATGTGTGCCACCTGAATATGGGTGACCCAGAAGCTGAAGAGGGAGGGCATTGGCCCCTTGAACTGGAATTGTAAGTGATTGTGAGATATCCATCAAGAGTTCTAAGAACTGAGTTGGTGTCTCCTGAAAGAGCAGGAAGTCCTCTTACCCATTAAGACACAGCTCCAGGCCCTGCACCTTGTGTTTTGAGACAGAGTCTCTTATCAAACCTTTACACCATGTAGACTGGCCAGAATGGATGGACAGAAAGCCCCAGAGATCTCCTGGCCTCCAAACACAGGTGCTAGAATTTCAGGTGTGCACTGCTATGCTTAGCTTTACATGTGGCTACTAGGAATTCAGAATTCAAGTCTTCGTGTTTCTGTTTGTGCATCAAACATTTTACCAGCTGAATTATTTTCGTAGGCCTCTTACTTTGTTTTATGGAGATGATTTCTAAAAAAAATCTTGCGTTAAGAATGGATTCTAATAGTGACTTACATTTCCAGCCCAATAAATGATTTTAATATCAAGTAAATCAATAGTAGTAAATAACTGGTTTCAACTTAAGAAAAGCTAAAGTGTGTTTTATTTTTGGAAAAAAAAGCCCAGCCATCTCAGTTTCCTTTTAGTTGAACAAATGGAATAAATTAAACAGACTGGGTTAATAAAATCTTAAGATGCTTTAAACCAAGAAGAAAAAAAATATTATTATTGAATAAAAGAATCTGAAAGTATGAATCTAGAAAAGCATTAAATAAAAATGTAATAATACAAGTATATATATATATGTATGTATATATAATATTTTTAAGAATTAAATAAAAAGATTGGGTCACACAAATTTCTATTCAGGGTATGTTGGTCAAATTCAAATACATGATCCTGGACAAGTCATTTAGGGTCCCAAAGTTTCAGTATTCTCAATTCTGAAACAAGAATACAATGGTTAAATTATTGAGCATTCATGAAAATTATTAAAATGTGCACACATTATCAAACATGTGGTCTGTATCATGATTAGTGAGTTGATTACAATATGACACCCTTTGTAATAAGATCCCTTCTAGGTCAATATGTAGCCTCTCCCATGAAACCGTAGAGTAGGGTTCCTTACCTTATAAATTGAACCCTGCCTGTTTGTTATGAGTCAAGGCCACTGCTTGATTTTTTTAATTTTTGCAAGCACATGCATGTATTTGGGCAAGTTTATTAGAAGATGAAAGAAAGGTAGCCTGGTCTTACAATCACTATATGTGACAGGCCAGTGACTCTACTTCTTAGTGACATGTATTTGGCTATATGTGGCTTTCCAACCATGGCTAAAATACGTAAACAATAAAATCAGCCCATATTTCCAACTTTCAGAAACACGAACTAAATCAATGGATATTGTTTTATTCACTAGGTTGGGGATCATCAGTTGTATAACAATAATATGCTGACTTAGATGACATTTTTCCATTACAGTGTTTTAACTTTTAAGGACAGCCTTTGTAATTTTTCCAAAATACACAAAGAATAGCTGCAGATTTTCTTTTTTTGAGTTACAGAAGCATCCTTACTCAATATTTCTAATTTAGCACCGAGAGTATTGATTTTACTCAAAAGGTCAGGAAGTAGCTTCAATAAATGACTCTTGCAAAGAGCAAGTACAAATGATAGCAAAATAGACTGGAAGTCCATGTTGTTCTTGGGGGAGGGGGGAAGCCCTCTGTTTAAAAGGCACCAAAATGGAGATGAGGGAGGATGGGAATTATTGAAGACTAAATTAGTGGTAGTGTAGTTTTTGTTTATTAATTACGTGCTCCCCTGCCGCCCTATTTCCATAGAGTCATGCTACTACCTTGCAATACTTTCACAAGGACAATCAATGCATCACTGTATGCTTTGCCTTTCTCCAGAAACCTGAATCAGCCTCAGGCTAGGCATCACCCCTTGAACATTTTCTGTTTAGTTCTAGTATCAGAAACAAGTCCATTTATCCAACCTGACACTGACCTCTGTGTCTTCAGATGAATTCCGACAGCAGACAGTTTGGTTCCTGCCTCAGACTGAAGGTCCAGGAGGATGCTGTGCTGTGGTCCCCATGCCAGATGTCTGCCTAATGGGTGAACTGGGTATGGTTTGCAAACAGACCTAGATGGAGGCACTGGAAAGCAGTTTGTTATGGCTCTTGCTGGGAAATAAGGGTCCAGACATCACAGACATGGAAAACCAGGTCACATACAATAGGAAAGTAGACAAGGGCAGCTGTTGCCTTTTTATATCTGCATTTATAGAGTATTTTTTTTTTCTGCTTGCCAGAGCAGCAGGCTTAATAAAGTTTGGCAGAAGAGAAAGTTTCTCATTTCTTATAGCAAATTGCTCTTGGATCTGTCATTGTTAGATGAAGGACAAAGGACATCTGACAAGTTCAGGTTTAGCTAAAGTAATCAAGTTATAAAAGACAGTGTGGTGCTAGATCTAATCTAAATTGTGTATCTAAGAGATGGGCAATGGGATCACTTTCTCCAATTATTCTACATGGCGAAGAGAACTTTACTTACAAATGAAAACATGTTTAGTTTTTTTATTTTAATTTTATTAATTTATTCAGATTACAATTAAGTTGTTATCCCATAACTTGTATCCTCCTGTTCCTCCCTCCCACCTGTTTTCACCCTATTCCCCTCCCCTAGGTCTATGACCTAGGGGGACCTCCTTCCCCACTATATGGTCATAGACTATCAAGTCTCACCTTGGTTGCCTGCTTATTCTTTCTTTGAGTGTCACCAGGCCTCCCCACCAAGGGGAGCTGGTCAAATATGAGGCACCAGAGTTCATGTCAGAGTCAGCCCCCTCTCTTCACATAACTGTGGAGAATGTCTTCTCCATTGGGTAGATAAGAGTAGGGGTTCGATGTTTACTATTGTATTGTCCTTAGTTAGTGCAAAAGTTTGAGCAGACCTCCCTGGGCCCTGATCCACCCATTATGATGTTCTTCTTGTAGGTTTCTAGGACCCTCTGGGTCCTTCTATTTCCCCATCTCCTATATTTCTCTTACCTAGAGTCCCAGTAGGATGTCCTCACATCTATCCCAATCTCATGGTAAGTGAATACTTTTGTGAGAGATGCCTTTTGGGCTAGTGCCTGATTATAAGTGAGTATATACCATGTGAGTCTTTCTGCTTGTGGGTTAACTCATTCAGTATGATCATTTCTGATTCCATTCATTTGTCCACAAATTTCAGGATTTCCTTGTTTTTAACAGCTGAGTAGTATTTCATAGTGTAAATGTACCACAGTTTCTTTATCTATTCTTCAACTGAGGGACATTTAGGCTGTTTCCAGGTTCTGGCTATTATGAATAAGGCTGCTATGAACATGGTTGAGCATATGTCCTTGTTGTGTGGTGGAGCATTTTCTGGATATATTCCAAAGAGTGGAATAGCTGGGTCTTGAGGAAGCCCTACTCCAAGGAAAACATGTTTAGTTTAAAGGAATAAAATACAAAAATAATTTCAAGGAGTAAAGAAGTCACAATATTGAGTCAATCCTCTTCTAATAATTTTCAAATTAGGTAAGTGGAGTTCAGACAGTGTAAGGTGAAAGCAAGGAGTTGCTCCCCCATGAAGCTGGTAGATGTAGCAGCTCAGGATTGGTTGGGGTTCCTGACAAATGGAACCACAGTGACTTACTTTACTCAAGCATACTCTTGCAGAGCCAGCCACTGCTGTGTCTCAGGAGCAGCACAGGACAAACCCTGCAATGCTCCCTCTTCCTCAGTGTTTTATTTCTAGTAATAACACACATTTGTAAAGATATCAGAACCTAATTCCAAAATTTACTAATAACCTAGTTTCTTCAGAAACCAAATCTTCACTTCATAAACTTTATACATCAAATAGCACTGTAAGTGTACAGTAATTTCTAAAGAAAAAAATCACTTAGAATTTCTGCCTATCATGTCTTCAGATACCTTACAAAATGTACTTTCAAATTTCATAATTTTATTTTTCCTTACAGCTGAATACTATCCCAGTGTGTGTGTGTGTGTGTGTGTGTGTGTGTGTGTGTATCTCACATTTTCATTGTCCTTTGAATCCTCTGGGCACATGACAAGGAGCAGTACAGCTGGGTTGTATAGAACTAGGTTGAGCGTTTGGAGAATTCTCTACACTGATCTCCATAGGGGCTACACAAGCTTGCCATCTTGCCATCAGTGAATGAGCTTTCCCCCACCAGCATTTGTTGTTGGTTGTTTGATTGACCTTAGTTTCAATTCACAGGTCTCCAATTGCTAAGGATGTTGAATTTTAAGAGATTTCTTAGCCATTTTTATTTCTTCTATTGGGAATTGTCTGTTCAGATCTGTAGGCTATTCACAAAAATTATTTTTAACTCTAATTTTTGAGTTCTTTAAATATTTTGGATATCACTCATCTATCGGAGACCATATTATACTGAGTGAGGCAACCCAGACCTAGAAAGCAAACACAGTACATTCTCTCTTACTTTTTGCTTCGAGCTTTAAAACTTCAGTTGAGGGTATAAAAACTGGAGTAGCCACAGACATCAGGAAAGAAAATGGGGACCACAGAGGGGAGGAATGGATTCTAGAGAGGGGAATAGTAGGACACAGGTGTTAGAAAGGGGACATGGAAAGAACAGGGGAGCAATTTACCTGGGAGGCGGTATAAGTAACACTGGGAGTGTTGGAAAAAGTCATAGAAAACCATTTTAATGTCTACTTAAAATTACACATATGTATGCAATCACACACACACACACACACACACACACACACACACACACACACACACACACACACACACTTGGGGCAGTAATACTCCCCTAAGAGTCATAGATTATCTAAAAAATATAACCTCAGTCCAGATATGGGAAGCCTTTTGAGTTGTTGAACAGGGTAGTTTAAGAGAAACCCCAAACAATACAGGTGATTGTTACTGTCTTTGGTTTCTTCCAAGAAATTTAACGGTTATGACCCTATTGCTAAAGATGCCACATGCTTATAATACAGGACTTGGAGGAAATGAATGAGAAGTCTCCATCCCTGAGGATGAGCTTTCATAGTACCAGAAAGAGCTGTGCTAGCTTCTGAGAGAGAAAGGCAAGTAGTTGTCCTACCCAGTCGGAACACCTATGCGCCACAACAGTCAACAGAGTGTCAAGATATCCCAAAAGACAAAATGGTGAAAGTAGCCTTACAGTAGGATTTAAGGCCCTCTCCATAGGGAGGAGGAATTCATGGCTGGAACTGTAAACCCAGCTAAATTCCCATGGGAAGTGAGTGAGACCCTGGACCCCAGAGGAAAGCCTACCGCTGCGCCTTCTCCATACCAGTTTAATTCCTAGCTATGCTCTCAATACTTATCCTTCTAGGCAGAGAGGTGTAGCTTTTATCCCTCATCAAAGAAGCTGCTTTTGCAGCAGGCAGAGACCGGCACATAATGATGAGGTGATCAGACAACAGCTGATTGAGGGAACTGCTGCTGATGAAGCTCCCAGCCTTTTCTGATGTAGCTGATAGGCTTTTAAAGGGAAAGTAAGACAATCCCATAGAGGAATGTCATACTGCAAATTTAACAGAAAGGAATAATCAATGAGTTGCTTATGGAATGTTGTTTTTCATTAAAATCCAAGGTTTTCCCTCCAGATTTGATACACAACTTGCTTGGTTTAAAGATAAGAGGACAAAGCAACAGGTAAATCAACATTAGAGGCATAGATGGGTCCAAGGGGCTGAGTGTGGCACTGTGGTGAGGGGGTCTGGAAGACCTTCAAGCCCAAACTGGAAGTCCGACTTAAAGTTGTAGCCTCTGAACCTTATGATTGTCCACATATCATCAAAAATTTTAAATATGTGGCTCACTAAATACACAGATCTTATACACATATAAATAAGGCAGTAGTTTATACAGTGAGAGTGAAAATCGTTTGGGCTGGAGTTCAATAGGGAGCATAATTTATATTAATTGATAGTAAATACAAATACATATTCTAAGATACTTTTAATGGAAGTTCTGCAAATTCCAGGATTTCTTGTAAGACCCCCTCCCCTGCCCTTGTTTCCCCAAAGCTTGTAGGGAGGATGCTGGTGGGGAGCTTGTCAATGCAATCAGATACTTTTTTGTTTACTTGTTGCACTGTTGTCTTTTTTTATTATTCTTTTTTATTTAATTAATTTATTCAGATTACAACTCAATTGTTATTCCATCACTTGTATCCTCCCATTCCTCCCTCCCTCTTGCTTCCACCCTATTCCCCTCCCCTAGGTCTATGACCGAGGAAGACCTCCTCCCCTACTATATGGTCATAGACTATCAAATCTCATATTGGTAGCCTGCTTATTCTTTCTCTGAGTGCCACCAGGCCTCCTCATTAAGGGGAGCTGGTCAAATATGGGGCACCAGAGTTCACGTCAGAATCAGTCCCTGCTGTAGAGAATGTCCTGTCCATTGGCTATATCTGAGTAGGGGGTTCAATGTTTACTACTTGTATTGTCCTTGGTTAATGCAATAGTTTGAGCAGACCTCCCTGGGGACCCGATCCACCTGTCAAGTGACTGAGATTCCATCTTACAACAATCAGAATGGCTAAGATCAAAAATTCAAGTGACACCACATTCTGGCGAGGATGTGGTGAAAGAGGAACTCTCCTTTATTGCTGGTGGAAATGCAAATTGGTACAACCACTTTGGAAATCTATCTGGTGCTATATCAGAAAACTGGAAATAGGGCTTCCTCAAGACACAGCTATTCCACTCCTTGGAATATATCCAGAAAATGCTCCACCACACAACAAGGACATATGCTCAACCATGTTCATAGCAGCCTTATTCATAATAGCCAGAACCTGGAAACAGCCTAAATGTCCCTCAGTTGAAGAATGGTTAAAGAAACTGTGGTACATTTACACTGTGGAATACTACTCAGCTATTAAAAACAGGGAAATCCCAAAATTTGTGGGCAAATGGATGGAACTAGAAATGATCATGATGAGTGAGTTAACCCACAAGCAGAAAGACTCACATGGTATATACTCACTTATAATCGGGCACTAGCCCAAAAGGCATGTCTCCTGAAAGTCTTCACTTACCATGAGATTGGGATAGATGTGATGACATCCTACTATCCTACTGGGATCTAGGTAAGAAAAATATAGGAGATGGGGAAATAGAAGGATCCAGAGGGCACTGCTGTCTTTAATAAGTGTTGGTTTTATGAATATATTAAGGTAGTCCAATTCTAGGAGTCTGCTGAATCTAGATACACAGTTTATAAATATACTGATAGGAACAAATGTGAACCATGTTACATAGTAGCAGCCTAGAAGCAATGAGGATGTTACAATTAATATTTGTGGCAAACTCTGGCCTCTCTTCTAACCTAAATACATCCATGTAAAATGCGCTCTCTGGAAAGTAAGATAGAAATTAGAACGGTCAAATACTGTTCTATCTATAATTCCTTCTCTTTCCCTGAAAACATTAGTTTATTGGAATAAGAAAGTTACATTCTTTTTCAATTCCTGAGGGTCGTCTCCCATAGTCTGGGATGTGGCATGTCTCAGTCAGACACCTCTAACCTAGAGGCCAGGCAGAATAATTGGCCTGTCCTGGGATTTTTTTTTAAGGCTAAAGGCAAAGAGACTCAGAGAAAGTACAGTCCTGTGTTGATGTGCAATGTTTTGAATTATGAAGGTGATCTAGTTGAGCTCTCTGATGGTAAGGACCATGAGATCTATTCCTTTCTGAGTATTAGGAGCTGCTCCCAAGGGAACTTGGGTAATATTTCCTAAATGAATACACACATGTCCACACTCAGGGGAGAGGTATAAAGTAGCCCCAGCAACTATTGACAATAGAACAAAGATACCTCCTAGAGGAGCAGTGACTGCACGGTGTGTCTGTTAACACTTCACGTGGGAGAGTAAGAAATGGCCACCAGCTACATCTATCTCCAGGAAACACATGCTTGTATACACAACACAGAGGGTCATCCTGGGAAGAGCAGGTGCTATTTTACATCTGACCACTGCTGCCTGCTGACAAACCTTTTGCTTTATAAGAGCCTGCTGTAAAGAACACTCAACATGGCTGGTCAACCCTGACAAAAATGGGAACAATGTGGTCAATTCCCGCTATCTTATTACTAATTCAAGGCTAGTTGAGATACAGTGTACATTGTTGATGATTCAAATAATGACTTTTTTCTTTTGTTTATAAGCTATTCATTTATGCTTGTTTCCCAGGAATCAAGGTGATAGAGTACTTTATATATTTTGGGGCATGATTTCTTTGCCCTTAATAGACAACTAAACTCTGTGCTGATGCCCATACCTAGACTGTTCTAAAAACTGTGATTTTGACAGAAGTACTTTCTGCTTAAAGCCTGTCGTGGAACTGTCTAAGGGCCTTGGTGTATACCAAGGAGGTACTAAGTACCTATGTGGATATGCATTCAGCTGGCAACACCTATGAGGTGTAAAAGACTTAGCTTTGGTCAATGGAGGACCAACAGCTGCTCTCAAGTTCAGTCTCCAGGAAGTGATCTTCACTATCTCCCAATAGAAATTGCCATGCATGATATCATTAAAATATATAAAGGATGTGATTTCGAGATCTACAACCTAGAGGGATCAGAATATGTGGGAGCGAGCAAGGAGAGTATAAGGGAGACATTTTTAAATACGAGGAAATGACAGCAATTTCTGTCTTAACCTCTTCAGCTCTGGTTGCTAAGTTACCATGACACACCACTGGGTGTACTTCTCAGTTTTTGGTCTTAGATTTGACAGTTTGATTAATTCTCTGGAGTGCAGAAATCTTCATGTTGAATATTTAAAAATTATACATGCATGCACACACACACACTCCCACACCCACTCATCCAGCACCCCATTATTGCTTCTGATGTACAAAATCTGTTTTATAATTAAATTGACATATGTAGGAGGAAACCTAAAATGACACTTCATTTTAACGACAGAAAATCCTCTCCCATGTGATGCTCCTTGACGTTTTCCTTAAATATAACACAGTTCACTCTTTCCTAATCACAGCCACTTCCTCCCTTTAATGTGCTCATTTGATTCTTGATTTTAAGAAATATGGAGAAAATAGAGTGTTATTTCACAGCTGGCATTGCAGTTCCTTCTTCTGTATGTCCTGCTTGCTGTGTGACTCAGTTCAAACATGTCCATAACTATTACTCTAAGCCGGTGACTGGTCAGCTATGGGCTGTCAGCTGTATCCACAGGGATGTGTCAGTCAGTGTCAGACAGCTAGGCCGGCCTGACTTAAATCCAAGGGACCGCTCTGAAAATCACATAAAAATATATATTTGAAAAAAAGCACACACCAAAATATGGCATTCTAAGCCACACTGTTTTCTTGTTCTTTGGCATTTGGGGACAACTGTTCGGTACTATTCTGTATTCCAATGACAATGTGTTCTGCTCTGTGCTGTATGTAGATTCCCTTTCTTTTATGAATTTAAAACAAAAGAATGACAACCTCAAATTATTGTCAATAAAACAAATGCACTTGCATAATACTGATAAGAAATGGTGCGGTAGCAGGTGGGTACTCTGTGGGTGATTAGAGATAAATATGATCCAGCTGCTGACAGGGGTTTACTGGTTACTGCCCTGTTGTTTCAAAGTCTGGCATCTGCCCTCCAGAAAATGGCCAGAAAAACTTACGATCCATGGCCTTGCTAACCAAGCAGCATGGCTAAATCTGACTATTTTAGTCATTCTATGACTTCCTTATTTCATTTTTATGTAGTTATGAGAGTTCTGATGGCTGATCTGAGCATGTAATCATCTTTATATTCCAATTGCTAACAGCGAAGGATGAGTTGATGGTTTGAAACCTCTTGGTATGGTTATAAACACGTCTGCCTCTATTATTTTCTTTGATCTTCTTTTTTATTAATATTTTTTTATTTTTTTATATATGCATTTATATTATTAGACATGTATATAATAGACTACCTATAGCAAGAAGAACCATGACATAATCAGGAGTTATATAAATGTTACATTCTTAGTGTTTTGGCTATTTGTTTTTGACAGCCTTGAAGAAAACATCTTTCCTATCTTGGGACATCTAAAATTCTGAATGTATATGATAGGCAGATTTGGGCTCAGGGGTCCCGCTCAAAATAAGGCACCAGCCAAGGACAATACAGGCGGTAAACCTTAAACCCCTACCCAGATCTAGCCAATGGACAGAACACTCTCCACAGTAGAGTGGAAAGTAGGATATTACTTTCTCACATTCTCTGGTGCCTCACCTTTGACCATGTCCCCTGGAGGGGGAGACCTGGTGGCACTCAGAGGAAGGACAGCAGGTTACCAAGAAGAGACTTGATACTCTATGAGCATATACAGGGGGAGGAAATCCCTCTCAGGAACAGCCATAGGGGAGGAGAATAAGGGGAAAATGGGAGGGAGGGAAGAATGGGAGGATACAAGGGATGGGATAACCATTGAGATGTAACAAGAATAAATTAATAAAGGAGAAAAATGTAAAAAAAATAAAATTCTGAATGTAAATCAATCTCCATCATATATTGTTATAATCAACTTAAAACATCTACCTAGACCTAAAAACATCTTAACCCCTAAACAACTAAGCTTCCTTGTAAAACTAAGCTACCTGGTTTCAACTCCATCAGAGACTTGAGAAGGAATAAACTTGATTACCTGAGTATGACAGGAGTGCAGGTTAGTGGATTTCCAAATGAGAAGATGACAGAGACAATTTGCTCCCTGAATAGTCACCCAAAGCTCTATAATGTTGGATCAGCTTCTTCAGCCTTCTAGCTCAATATATCTGAGAGACATATTTGTGAGGGAGAAACTATTGAGGACTTGCTTATCCTGTCTTGGCAGAGTTTGGCCACCAACTCTGCCTGCATCAAAGCTCTTTAGACAGAATTTTGTCTGTGGTAGAAACAAGGACATTTTGTCTAGTTCCTTGTTTGCCACATTTGAGTCCATCTCTATAAGGAGATTCTTTGATGCTCATCATCCTTTTTGAGGTAGGCTGGGTATTGCTAGGAGTTAGCCTGTCTCATAGACTCAGCAATATCTCTCTTTTCCTTTATCTTACATTCTTTTTTTTTAATTTTTATTTTATTAATTTATTCATATTACATTTCAATGGTTATCCCTTCTCTTGTATCCTCCCATTCCTCCCTCCCTCCCATTTTCCTCTTACTCCCCTCCCCTATGACTGTGACTGAGGGGGACTTCCTCCCTCATAGGGTATCAAGTCTCTTCTTGGTAGCCTGCTATCCTTCCTCTGAGTGCCACCAGGTCTCCCCATTCAGGGGACGTGGTCAAATATGAGGCACCAGAGTACGTGTGAAAGTCAGACCCCACTCTCCACTCAACTGTGGAGAATGTCCTGTCCATTGGCTAGATCTGGATAGGGGTTTGAAGTTTATGGCCTGTATTGTCCTTGACTGGTGCCATAGTTTGAGCAGGACCCATGGGCCCAAATCTGGCTATCATAATTTTCTTCTTGTAGGTTTCTAGGATTCTCTGGATTCTTCAACTTTGCCAATCTCCCATACTTCTCTCATCTAGAGTCCCAATAGGATGTCCTCCCCTCTGTCTCAGTTTCCTGGTTAGTGAAGACTTTCATGGGACATGCCCCTTGGGCTAGTATGCAGATATAAGTGAGTATATACCATTTAACTCTTTCTGCTTCTGGGTTAACTCACTCATTATGATCATTTCTAGTTCAATCCATTTGTCCACAAATTTCGAGAATTCCTTGTTTTTAATAGCTGAGTAGTATTTCATAGTGTAAATGTTCCACAGTTTCATTATTCATTCTTCTACTGAGGGACACTTAGGCTGTTTCCATGTTCTAGGTTTGAAGATAGGGGTTGAAAGGAAAGAAGGGAGAATATAGAAATATATAGGGAAGATAGAACAAAAAGTAGATTAGTGAATCTACTCCTCAACTTAATGCCTCAACTGTCACTCATAAGGTTATTTTTGATTCACTGGTATAGAATTTTGTATATAGATGCAAAAATAAGTTTAATTCTAGATACAGTGGTATAGAATTCAAATGTAAGATTATTATTCACACATTATATACTACTCTGATATGAGGTATTTGTACCCATATAAGTCAATTATAAAACAAGATTTACTTCCAATACTTTGACAGTGCTATTGCAGGCTGTTTAGGATAAATAAGTCATACAAATTAATTGTTATTTGATCAAATCATGGTCAAGTCATTAACTAGTCTACTTTTATCACAAGACTATACATCTCAGGTATGACAGATAGACATGATTCTTCAGAAAGATATGGTAGGATAGCTACATAAGGTCTTCAAAAACCTCAGAGACATGCAGAATATGGCATCTAAAAGTGTTTCTATTATTTTAAAGATTCTTCAGTCTTCTTTAGCAGTAGCTAAAGCAGTTTCCCTTTCCTAGTTGGCCTTCTCCCCAAATTGTGGAATCACTGTCCACATAAACGATCTCTACCTGGTCAATTATCTTTATTTCTCTTCACTTTACATTAACTTTCAACATTTTCCAACTTCTTTTCATTGTTCTTCAGCTCCATGATTTACATGAAGTCACACTTGTCAAGCTTACATTCGGCTTGAGTGGCTCCACGTTCTGGACTCATCTTGCCCTTAGCCTTCTCACAGCCCCAGCACAAAAGCTACTTCCTCCCTCCTTTCTGAAATCTTTATTTTCCTGACTTCCATATAACTAGGTTAATTTTCCTTTTGATTCACAATTCCTTACCTTTTTATCTCCTTTGCTGACTCTTTCTCTTCTTTCTGAAGTCTAAACACTGAGCCTGTGGAGGGCTTTCTTTACTATTTCGTCTTAGAGACCATGCTTCCCTCATGCCTTTGAGTCTATGTATTCATTCCTGAACCTTAAAAATACAGTTGTCTAGAGTGAATTCCAGGCACACCTGTTCAACCACACATTGGGATCAAAGACTTCCTCTAAAGAGTGTCATGTTCAAACAGTACCATTTCCTTTTTCCTCCTCCTATTAAATTTTCCTTTCTTGGTATCTCTGATCTTAGTAAATGGCATTGGAATTTTCTCGAGCCTATAAGAGTACCAAAAGCATTTCCCTTGCTTCCTCTACTGTACATGCTACAAGCAAATTATCAATATTACCTAGGAACCTATCAATCCTCCCCCTTAATGGTATTTAAGTGTGTCACCCTTTTGCTGCGGCTAGTTCAGAAATCTAAACGTTCTGTCTCCACTCTTGCTATGCATCTCTAAACCAGTCCTCCTTTCAGCTTCATACTTTAAAAATATACTACATTAGTCCCTATTTAAAATATAAATTGTTTTCTATTTAAATGCTTTAATATCAAAAAATATATTTAGGATTCATTTTGTAACTTTTACCTCTAAGATTTCTATATTATAATTCCAGGCCTCAGGCAGTTGTAACAGCAGGGTCACACATTTGAAGCCAAATTGGGCTGCACAGTAATGCCTTGTCTTATAAAGAAAGAAAACGTGTATGCTTTGGTCTATGTTTAACTCACTTTCCCTCATGCCTGACTCTGTTCCCACCCTCCTCCAACCTCTTTCCCAGTTTCCACATCAGTCTTTATATGGTCAGAAGCCTAATACAAAGATTGTCATCCTTGTACCATTGTGTGAAAGTGACTTCAGTCTTCTCAATATGAACAGGGTTGTTCTCAACCACCACTCCAGCATGTATTCTGAACCACAATCTACACTTTGTTGTCCTCATAGACACTTTCACAAATATCTCCTCTTCTCTTCATTTACATGTTTTGTTATTGTCCTGTCATTAGACTATATGTATACCACGAGAGTGGAGACCATGCAGTTCTGATCGTCATATCTCCACGACTGAACAAAGAAACTTAGAAAAAAAGTTTGATAATTAAAATGTAATTAGTAATATTGCCAAAAGACATAGGAAACACCCCAAACCTTAAGGAAACAAATCAGTTAGGTAAAGAGATATTAAAAAAAAAATAAACAAGAAACCATTATTTGAGTTTCTGAGAGCGGAAGAGATAAAGTTGTTAACTACCATTTACTACTCTGAATATAGGTCTGGTTCCCTTTGAAAAGAAGACAAGGAACATCTTCAAGCTACATTTTTTTTTTACCAGATTTCTGGCTTCTATCAGTGTGGTGAAGCACAGTGGTGAAGTGAATGTGATTCTGAGTGTGACATGTCCGCCATAGTCTCATACGTTTGGGAACTTGCTTCTCAGCTGCTGGATGAAGGGAGTAGAAGTGAATCCCTAAAGACAGGCCTTCTAGGTGACAGGTGGGACAACTTTTGTCCCAGGTTCTCTTCCCCCTGATACGTGATGCAAGTTCTATAATAGTCTTGCTTCAATCATCAGGGCTTCCTTGTCCTAATGGACAATGGTCTCTCAGATCATGAGACAAAATAAACCTTCCCCAACTGACTTCTTTTATGCCTTTTAGCACAACGGAGAGGAAAATAACTCCAGTTTCTTGTCTAATTTGAATCTTATTTACTATATCACAATGAAAGCACAACACATTAAACCACACTGAAGGTCCTCAACTCCAGGTCATGGATCATTTAATAAGGCTTTTCTATGTCCTGTAGCTCAGATAAGTTCTTAGGGCAGGATGACACAGACACATAGAGGAAATGCTCATGAGGTTCAGCGCAGCAAATCCTTGCATGTATACATCTTACAGAAAGGAAAACTTCCATTCCTATTTTTATAAGGGAGAAAGCAAACTTTAATTATCAGTTTCTAGATCAATAATCCTTTTCCTCATCAGTTGATATGATTCTAATGACTACTTTAAAATATAGAATATGGTGGATAGTTTTAACAAAAAGAGGGTAGTGCTTTCCAACTTAGGTTTCAGATTTTTTCAAAAAAAAGGCTGTTTCCGGGCAATTGTACTTGGGGAAATTTCCTCTTATATATAGTAAGTGAAGAACTACTTATTGCTTCAAATTGTATACATTAAAATTCTCTTAATAGTAAGGTAACCAAGCCAAGTAGGGAAGACTGTTGAAAACAGTCGTGCTAAATAGAAGGTTATAGCACATGGGATGGTGAATATAGGTATATGCACATTGCTTAGCTTATGTGTTTGCATTGAGTCAGAAAGTATTCAATAATTCAAAATAGCCAGTATACACTCTTGTGTAGTTGAAAAGACCTGATCTACCTTTCCTGAAAGGAGGAAAGAAGAATCAAAGGAACAAAGGAAAATAAAACAAAAACAAAGATGGAGTCCATAGCAATATTCTATAAAATAATAAATAAAAATTCAAGCTATAAAAAAGCAATAATAGTATTTTAAAACTAATTCATAATAGTGGCTTGAGGGAAGGGCCAGTGGTTAGGAGTGCTTGCTGCATGACCACCACGAGGACCTGAGACCAGACCTCAGCATCCAAATAACAATCTGGATGACCATAGTCTCAGCTGTGCCTAGAATGCTGACTCCTGATAGGCATAGCCAGGCTTGCTGGCTACAAATGTAAATGAAATACACAAAGTAGGCTTATGGAGAGGTCCTGACTCCAAAGAATAAAGGAAAAAGTGAGAGATGGGGACAGCAGATGGCTTGTTTTGTCTCTCTGTATTCATGCTATCTCTTTCTGTGTCCATCTCTGTCTCTCTGTCTCTGTCTCTCTGTCTCTGTCTCTGTCTCTGTCTCTGTCTCTCTGTCTCTCTGTCTCTGTCTCTGTCTCTCTCTGTCTCTGTCTGTCTGTCTGTCTGTCTGTCTGTCTGTCTGTCTCTCTCTCTCTCTCTCTCACACACACACACACACACACACACACACACACACACACACACATGTGCATGAATACCTCATACAAATGGTGTGCTCCTACAAACATAAAAAGTAAAAAATACAAAGTCAGAAAAACGAAGCCCTCCTCGCCTTACAAACCTACCCCAGCATGTCTAATTGCATCAGAACTAAGCACATGCTCTTCCATTGAGCCAGGCAAGGTAGTCCCGCTAAGAGAAAGTGATCCAAAAGCAGGCAGTGAGTCCATGTCAAATATGACCTCCACTCCACTTGCTGCTAGGACCCCCACATGAAGACTAAGCTGCCCATCAGTTACACATGTGTCTAGGTCCAGTCCATGAAACAGTAGCACATTTAGGCAACAAAACAGACAAAAATAAGAAAATATGAACAACATATGTGGGCTCACTGGGACACCACTCAAAGACATTTATAAGTCCAGAAGACAGAAGAACACTAGGCTAAATAAATAAACAATATATTTAATAGCTTTATAGAAAAGTTCACAAATCAAGAGAAAGAGTTGATCCTCCATATTTGAGAGGCATATAGAGCTCCTAATGGACACAAGTTATAATTAAAACACTAATTATAGAGAACAATGAAAAATATTGAAAAATTTGAGAGAAGTATTTCTCCTCACATATAAGCAAACCCATTTGAATTATAGCTTATTTCTCAACAGAATCCTAGTTAAAACATAGAAAATCTCTATAATAATAATAACTTTAAAATACTAAGGAAAGAAATGGAATATCCTAGAAGATGGACTTTCCATGCTTATGGAATAGATGAACAAATATTGCACAAATGCTTCCAAGTGCAATCTTCAAAGTCAATGCAATAGTCATCAAATATTCATTGTCATTTTTTAATAGAATTAAAAAACTCCCCAAATTCTAATGGAAGCATTAAAGTTGCCCAGATAATTCAAGTGGTCCTGGACAAAAGAGCAGTGCTAGATGTACCATTGTACCTGATTCTGAGTTGTATAGCAGAGCAATATTAACAAAATATCATGGTTGGTACAGGTACAAAAACAGACCAATGCAACAGAGAAGACTCAGAAATAAACTCATGTAGCCACAGAGACTTGATTTTTTGCAAAGGTACTAAAAATAAACATTGGAGAAAAGACAGCTCTTTTAACAAATGATGCTGGCCCAACTGGATATCTGTACGTAACAGAAGAAGTTAGATCTCCATCTTTGAACCTGTGTGAAAATTAATTTCAAATGGATCAAATAATTGAATGTAAGACATAAAACTATAAAACTGATGGAGGGGAAAAATAAGGAAAATACTTCACAATATCACCATAGGCAATAACTTTTGAAGAGGATGCCAGTCGCTGCGGAAATACATTTAACTGACAAATAGGATCTCAAGGAATTACAAAGGGCTTCTGAATAGCAAGGGAAGCAATCAGTTGGTTGAAGAGGTGTTTTAAAGAATGGGGAAAATAGCCAAGCATTTGATGGAGGATGGTTTCACAGAATAGACAAGAGAAACAAATACAAGAAAATCAAACAACCCAGTCCATAAGTTGGGAGAGGAGTATATTCTAGTAGCTACTATCAAGATGTGGTCTGCAGCCACCTAGAGTGATAAAAACACTAGTAGTCCAGGCTACCCAGGAATCTGAGGTAGTGCGTCCGGTCATCACACAAAGCCTTACTTCAGAGCTCTGTTCCTAGAGGAAACTTGGCCTCTAGTCTTCACACAGACAGATACTACAAGTGTACAAGTGAGTGCAGACAGCAAAGTTCACTTTGGCCTTGGTCTTACAAATGAGAACATTAGATGTGTTAGGTGAAGGCATATGCTACACATCCATATTATGGTCCTGTGGAGAAGAATCTCCTGAAAGTCTTAGAAATGAGTGTGTGTGTGTGTGGGAGGGGGGGCAGAACTACAAAATGAGAAAACAGTAGTATAAAAGCTGGAGTAAAACTTGAAACCAATTAAAAACAGAGTTAATAGTAAAAATTTTGTAAATCAGATAACATGAAGGCTAAAATACCAGAAGTAATTTTTGATAGAGAAGATTTATGAAGTAAATTATAGTATTGCCTAGTTCTATGACAGATTTCCTCAAAAGCATGTGTAAAGAGTGTCTGTCCAGAGTACAGAGGTTGTAAAATGATGCTTTTCTTTCTTTCTTTCTTTCTTTCTTTTTCTTTCTTTCTTTCTTTCTTTTTTCTTTCTGCCTTTCTTATTTACTTATTTACTTCCGTTCTTACTTCTTTATTTGTTTAATTAATTTATTCAGATTACATCTCAATTGTTATCCCATCCCTTGTATCCTCCCATTCCTTCCTCTCTCCTGCTTTCACCCTATTCCCTTCCTCTATGTCTGTGACTGAGGGGAACCTCCTCCCCCAATATATGGTCATAGGCTATCCAGTCTCATCTTGGTAGCCTGCTTACTCTTTCTCTGAGTGCCACCAGGCCTCCTCACCTAGAGGAAGTGGGCAAATATGGGGCAGCAGAGTTCAAGTCCAAGTCAATCCCCGCTCTTCACTCAGCTGTGGAGAATGTCTTGTCCATTGGCTAGATCTGAGAAGAGGTTCAAAGTTTACTGCAAGTATTGTCCTTCGTTGATGCAGTAGTTTGAACAGAACCCCTGGGCTCAGATCCACCTGTCCTGATGTTCTTCTTGTAGGTTTCTAAGACCCTCTGGATCCTTCTATTTCCCCATTTTCCTATACTCTCTCACTAGATTTCCAAAAGGATGTCCTCACAATGATCCCAATCTCCTAAGTGTCTTTTTTCTTACTTACATGAAGAAAATTAAGTTATTTCCTCTATTAAATTGATATGTTGAAAAAGTTTATAATTTTTGACTGTATGATATTTGAAAATGTGCACTGGTAGTCTAATGCCTATTACCAACTTATTAGGAAAAAAAATGGAAAAAGAGAAATTTAGAAAACAAATACCTTATAGTAAAGAAAATGGAAGCCCAGAAAAAACAAAGGATAAGAAGAATTTACGATATGTCACCCTGCATGGCTGACAAAAATCTCAAATGAGTTATAATAACCAAAATACAAAAGTCGTATGTTTTTACAAGAAACAACTGTAAAGGAATTTCAATAAAAAGTTAAAAATTCAGACAATGATTAATCGTGCAATGCCAACAGGAAAGAACAGCAAAGTGGCCACATGCATCAAAATAAATCAATTTCACAAAGCAGCAAATGGACAAAGATGGTGATTTCATTTTGATGAAAAAGTTCTCAATGAAGACATAACACTTATGAACCTTCACCCACCAGATTAATGTAGAATAAGCATGGCCTCAAAAATGCTTTTAAGTGTGCTCAGAAAATTGCACAGAACAATAGTAATAGGGTATATTGAACAAATCTTTTTGTTTTTGACAGTGTTTAGAGAAAAGTGATAAATGAAGGTAATGATTCAATTGGCTACAATTCATTCTTGATTATGTTTGGCATCATGTGGCAACAGTAGAATGTCTTGTGCATTCAGGGTTTGGTATATACAGGAAGGCTCATTCATAGTAACTAATAGGCATAAAGGAGGTTGGAGGCTGGAGAGATGGCTCAGTGGTTAAGGGCACATTCTGCTCTTAAGGAAGATGGGGATTGGAATTCCAGCGCCCACACGGAGGCTCACAGCCATTCATAACTCCAACTACAGGGGACTCACTGCCTCCTTCTGACTTCCACAGCATCAGTCAGTTATGCAGGCAGAACATACACATGAAGGGAAAAAAAGATAATTCTATGAAGATCATCCAGGCAAATATTAGTGCACTTTACAGGATGTTCTGACTTCTAAGAAGTGTGGGGAAATTATTTAAAATGAAGAAAAATGAGAAAAAAAATCTCTTCACACAGGTAACTTTGTTTTCAGTACGTGTCCTAAAAATAGCAAATGATTACACAGAGCCTTATTTACTTGGGAAAACAACTTTAATAAGCAACTAGAATGCAACGAAAGAACTGAAAACTTACGCTATTTAAGTACTAAGGACAAGAGCTGTATATTTTGTGTTATAATTTAGAATGTGGTCACATTCTCCAAAACTCTCATTATAAAAAGAACCATTTATCTGTTCTAAATATTAGAATAAAACCACAAAAGCAATAAAAATTTAATCCATAGAATTCTGTTAAAAATAAAATATAAAACCTCCCACCTATTTTTCCAGGGTCTAGCCTGGCAAGTCTCTCTGACGTTCCCATCCACCACTTCTCCTCAGTCTACTAGATATAACCTGGGTCCCAGTTCCAGTGGATGGTGGAAATCTCATGAAGCTTTAAAAAAAAACCTGCAGATAACCAACCGATGTTGAGAGCACGAAAAATAGTTTTTGCCAGGGAAGAGAATGTCACCTGGCTACCATTTATCAAAAGGTCAGCCCTGAAAATATACATACAAACAATATTATATAGATTGATTAAGTTATATTTAGAAATTTATAAATAAATATTAATGCACATATGTATTTAATTTAGGGTATATATGCATATTATATGTGCATGTAATAATAATTAATGAGAAAAGGAATCAAGAACCTAAAAGAGAGAAAGGAAGGGTATAGGAGAGATTGGATTCAGGAAAAGAATGTAATTATATCATAATCTCAAAAAGAAAAAGAAAAAAGTAAAAAAAGGAAATTATACAAAAAAAGCAAGTAGTTGTATGTATTAGTACAACATATATAAGTGTGTGAGTAAATTTTAAATACACATATGAAAATTAAATATACATGCATATACATAGAACAACTTTTATATACCATAGATAACTATATAAAATCATACATAAATATCAATTTTAAATATATAATAAAGAATATGTTCTGGTGTAACACTTAGAAATAAACCTAACGAACTATGCGCATCATCAATATAAATAATGCTACTAAGTTAGTAACCATGGTGTGTGTGCAATGACAGAGGTATCACATTTCTGGGAGAGGAAACTCACTCTTGGAAACTCGTATTACAATATTCCATACTTTCAAAAAGGGAAAGGAAACAGAAGGAACTGACCCAAGAACAAATGAATGGGATGGCAAACTAATTGTATTCCAACTTCTGTGATTCTAGAAATCATTGTTCTCAGAGAGTGCCCCATGGTGGACCTACAGTGGGACATTAAGCAGGTGTACCACACAGGAACTGGGATGCACTTTGTTATGGTGGCCCTACTCACAATCTACTACTATTAGATTTGTGGTGTTCCTGGGAAGATTATGAGGATAGAAGTTTTTCTCAGACATAGTGCTACAAGAAAACGTATCTTTTTTATAACTGAGTATTTGACAAATGGTATCTTAGTGAAGACAGTAGGGCTCAAAATTGTTAAAGAATTGCCATTCCCTCCTATGTGTCTGGAGAGGGGCTTGATTGGTATTTCTTTATTTGCTGGGTTCTGTGGTTCTTTATCATGGGCTCACAGTGATTATGGCCAATGCTTTTATTCTGTGTGATTATTCCCGTGCTACATGACCTCATCAGAGCCTTGCTCTGACCGTGGCCTGTTGGTGACTAACAGATCATCTCCTGGATCTCAACAGGTACTTACTTTCTTTCTCACAGTCACATTTGAACATAATGTCATTAAGTCAGTTTTCATTCTAATTTAAAATTTTTCATTTTTATTTTCACCTATTTTAAACTACTGATTTTCTTTTGCCCAGTCTTCTGATAATGATACCCATTTGATTTTATACTATAGGTATTCATTTAATTTCTTTCTTCAGTGCTTATGTAAAGTTCAAGGCTAGGCAGTTTGGGTATCTGTGAGTGTCATTTGCAGCTCTATGTTCATTTCCAGTATCATTGCTTGTGCTATTTTAGTTTCACCTCGTTTTTACATACAACAAATCGCCATTTGTAGCATTGGCTAGCCATCACGCATCTCAATTCTTATAAGGTATCTGCCCGTTCTACCTTCATCATTTTTAATCCCTTGTTTGTTGTGCTTCCATTTGCTTTTACAGTAAATGGATCCCAGAAGTCATTTTCCTGGGGGTTTGTAAATGTGCTGATTACCATATGTGTATCAGTAAAGTTGTTCTCTCTCTCTCTCTCTCTCTCTCTCTCTCTCTCTCTCTCTCTCTCTCTCTCTGTCCCCCTCCCTTCCTCCCTCCCTCCCTCCCTCTCTGTCTGCTCCTGTGTGACAACCACTGTGCAGTCAGAATTTCAGATTGAAGGTAGTTCTTTTTTTTTTCCCCTTAGATGTTTGCTCCTGACATTCTTATGCCTTTGTGACTCTATTAGTGCTGATGTGATTTCCTGTTCTTGTAAGTTTAGTTCAATTTTTAAAAATGAGATCATGTTCTTTTCTGTTACTAATTAAACTTCTCTTAACCCTGACAACTATAATAACACCCTAGCACACTTGAATGACCCCAAAAGTTGTGAATTTCTTCAACGGATCTGGTGCTGAAGCCTTATGATTGCTGTCTACATAATTTGGAGGATGTCCTAGCTGGTTTTATTTTCAACTTGATACAACTGAGAATAACTTAGGAAGAGGTATTCTCAATTGAGAGATTTCCCAGGTCAGATTGGCCTGTGGGGAATTGTCTTGATTGTTGATTATTTTTGGAGGGCCTATCCCATCGTGGGTAGTGTCATCCTTGGGTGGAAAGGTATAGGTTGTTTTAATTTTTTTTTTTAAAGGTTTTTTTTTTAATTAATTTATTCATATTACATCTTGATTGTTAGCCCTTCCCCTGTTTCCTCCCATTCCTCCCTCCCTCCCACTTCCCCCCTTCTCCCCTCCCCTATGTCTGTGATTGAGGGAGACTTCTTCCCCCTATGTATGCTCTAAGATTATTGAGTCTCTTCTTGGTAACTTGCTATCCTTCTTCTGAGTGCCACCAGGCCTCCCCATCCAGGGGACATGGTCAGAAAAGGGGCACCAGAGTTCACGTGAGAATCAGATCTCACTCTCCACTCAACAGTGGAGAATATCGTGATCGTCGGCTAGGTCTTGGTAGGGGTTCGAAGTTTACTGCCTATTTCTCCTTGGCTGGTGCCTTAGTTTGAGCAAAAAGAGACAAACGGTATATACTCACTTATATCAAAACACTAGTCCAAGGGATACGTCCCATGAAAAACCTTACTTACCAAGAAAGTGGGTCAGAGGAGAGGACATCCTATTGAGACTTTAGGCGAGAGTAGCATGGAAGAATGGGGAAATAACAGGACCCACAGGGTCCTGGAAACCTACAAGAAGAACTTTATGACAGGCAGATCTGGGTCCTGGGGTCCTCCTCAAACTAGGTTGTTTTAAAAAAAAAGGGTTTCTAAGAAAGCCAGGAGAAGGAAGCTAGTAAGGAACATTGCTCTCCACTTCAATTCCTGTTTCTAGGTTCCTGCATTGAGTTTCTGCTCTTAGTTTCCCCAATGATGGACAGTTACCCAGAAGTGTAAACTAAAGCAAGCCCTCTCTTTTTGAAGATGCCTTGGGTCAGAAGGGTTGATTACTGAAACAGAAAGTGAACTAGAGAAGAGGAGAATCTACAAAGTGTTGTATTTGAAACAAATTGGTAAAACACTTTTCCAGTGTCTAGGTATCAGGCCTTAGAAATATCAAGCACTATTGCTATAGAATGGCATATGCAGAATGTACCAGGGCTTTGGGACACTGGTCTCATGACTCCTGGCTTATTGCTTCTCCCTATGCTTTACAAAAGAAGACCAAGAATGTTTTAGGCCACTGAAGATTAGCAAATAACTGTCAGTTTTAAGATAGGTAAAAGTGTGACCCCAAAACCTGTGAGAGCAGTTGATATGTTTCTGGAATTTGTGGGTTCAGGGACTGATGGGCCATAATTGTGAAGTTTCAAAGTTAGCAACAAGCTGCTGTGTATGCTCCCTACATAGTGTGAAAAAGGAGCTTCATGGACAGTTAGGGAGTCTATGTTCAGCCACACTCGATCCTCAAGTCCAGTTTTCTTTCTTCTATCGTACAGTGTCCCATGGCTTGCTGCCAAGTTCAAAGCCATCCCCCTAACCCTATTGACACTTTCCAAAACAGCATATAAGTCTCTTTGTTCTGACCACAGTGGAATAATAGCCAATGAGTTTAGTTTCTTTCCAGAAACAACTAAATGCTAAGCAAAATGAATAAAATAATAGATTATGAAGATATAAGATAACAATAGCAATTAACTAAGAAATAAATGAACTTTATAACTGTCCCTGGCCACTACCTAAAAACTCAAGTCCCAGTATCACACAAGTTATTCTGCCACTTGGACCCCAGGGTCTAAGAAACTCAATGGACTTGTCTGTCAGCAGCACAGAAACCCTTAGGATTCTGGGGCAACGTCCCACACTACCCTTCATGCTTTTCATTTGAGAAGCACATTTAGACTGCTACTGAGCCTCAGTGGAGACTACTCTTAAACCATTAGTCATCAAATTACCTAGCTACTGAGGTTGTCCATCATCAGCAGGATATAGCTAGCTTGAGCATGCAAAACAATACTACATTATTCAATAGTGTGGTGTAAACAAGACAGGGTCACGTTGTTCCTGAAGGCATGGGAATTCTTAGGGTAGAGTGGTTCATCTGCATAGAATTCCACTCCTGCTTCTGCTATATCACATTCTCTCTCCCTCTCCCTCTCCCTCTCCCTCTCCCTCTCCCTCTCCCTCTCCCTCTCCCTCTCTCCCTCCCTCCCTCCCTCCCTCCCTCCCTCTCTCTCTCTCTCTCTCTCTCTCTCTCTCTCTCTCTCTCTCTCTCTTGTTGTAATCTCACAAGGTATTCCTAATGAACCATCAATGTTTCCAAGCTCGTTGGATCTTCCCACATGTCTCCATTTCCAGTTATTCTTAATCCATGTCCTCACTTAACTTCCAGGAACTCTGAGGGCTTGCGAGTCTGATCTGTGTTGCAGTTCAACTATGTGAATGATGAAATGCTGTTTGTTTGTTTGTGTGTGGGCTCACCCTCACTGGTTACAGATCTGAGTCTCTTTGTAGGGAAGGCAAAGACAGTTTCAAGTCACCTATAGAGCACTTGGCCACAAATGGGAATCCTTGAGTTTATTCCTATCTCTCCCTAGTTTGTTCAGTGAAATTAAGGCAACCAACCCATCTCACTTGAAACTCCTTAGCCTGACAAATACATTTAAAGTGATAATGTTTATAGACACTCAGAGCCTGCTTTAAATAGGAGTATCTAGTGATTCTATGTCCCATAGTCCTCTTGCCAAATCCTAAAATAGAGTATATATACTTCTTTGCTGCTGGAAATAGTAACTGGTACATTTAAAACTAATTAGATCAGAGAATCAATGTATTCTACTTCCATTGAGATCCTAGAAACCCCAGAACTAATTCACACAACCCATCATTAACATTCTGTTTCTCTAAAGTCCTTCTGACAAATTCTATTATTAAATCTCAACATGAAAAGCTCTATTCCAGAGAAAGAACCATTTGTGTGTGTGCATGCACATGAGTGCATGTGCATGCAGTGATGCATGCAAAGTGATGTCTCTGCCAACTATACACTGTGTATATGAGGGCAGGCCCAGAACATTAGAATGGAACTGGTAATGCAGCCACCATAGTGCTGTCACTCAAGTGTTTGATGAGATGTGAGTGAAAAGTCAGTCATGTCCAGTCCATGATACTTTGTTTTCCTCTGACCACGTTCTGTTTCAGTTCTCTGAACTCTGGCTTGACTGATCTCTTTATTTACACAAACCTCACCTATTGCAAAATTCAATCGGTGCTTATATCTTTGAAAATAAAATCATCTGTGTTAGTCTGTAATACATTTTCTATGCATCTTATTATTTCCACTAACACAGAATAAGTTACTCAAGTTTACTTTGGCTTGTAGGTCACATCCAGTGGGACTTTGCCACTGGTAGAGTTCCAAACAGCTGCAGAGCATCACATGTCCAGAAGCAGGGAAAACACACATGTGCATGTGCCTACGGTTCTTCTGGTCTATCTATTTCTTGTTTCCTAGAACTATAGAGACATGACCACAATGGCAATTAACCAGTTTGAGTCATTTACCAAATCCTTTCCTCTAAACCCTACTGGGTTAAATTTTACTCCTGGATACCTCATGACAGTGATTAAATTTTTAGCATGAGAAGTCTTGTGGGACACACTGAGACTACATGTCAGCAACACTACTCTGGGAAATTAAGGCCATGGCCTGTTTCCAGCAAAGATTGTGCCTAACTATGCTCTACAATGCCACTTTATAATTGTCCCTCAGAATTATCACAATGAATTTCAAGATATCAGACCTACTAACTGAGACACAGTTTTGTTGAAGATGGGGGTGAAAGACAAATACAACCATGGCTTCCATGACAGAAACTCCAGACAATGACCTTATCCTAGCTAATGTACCTCTGTATCTCTTGGGACCAGGTCAGCTTTCTCCATTGTATTTTCTCTTTCAGAACTTCAAAGAGAGAGGTCATAGAGCCAACAGGCATATGGCCCTGCTGATCCTTTTGCTTCTTAAGCCAATGCCACAAGAGAAATCTGGCTAAAATTGAAATTGGGCTTTTCACATTTCTAACTGACATCATTCTGATATTATGTATATATCATATTATGTTTGATAAGGTTAAACATATTTTTTTTTTACCACAAAACTGTGTTACTAATTTTGGTGAAGACCTTCCAAGTTGTTTCCTCTAATATTTTGAATTGTATAGTCTATCGCCCCCTATAATCACCCTAATGAGCATTAGCACTGGAGAACTTCTTGCTTCTATCTAATTGTAAGTTAATACTTATTAACCCACCTTACCCATCACTACCCACCAACTCTTCTCATCCTGTGGTAACATCCATTCTATTTTCAACTTCACTGCACTCTCAATTTCTATGAGATTGGCTTTGCTAGAGTCTGCTTATAAGTGACATTATATAATTCTTGCCTTTCTGCACCTTTCTTACTTCACTTAAGGTAATGAACCACAGTTCCACCCATGCCTTTGCAAATGACAGGATGTTGTTCTTTGTTAAAGGTGGATAGTATTCCACCATATATGTACACCACATTCTCTTTACCCATTCACCATTGGACAGCCAGCATGCTTGGTGATGATGATAAGTGAGTATGTCCCTAGGTTTTGTATTACACTCTATTTTACCATGACTTTATAGTACACTTTTAAATTTATTAAGTGATATTAACTTCCAAACAGCCCTGGGGTGTTTGTAGTAATCTGCAGCCCAGAAGCAGGCTTTGTCAATGTAGAATATGACAGTGTCACATGTGTTGCTGTCTCTGAATGCTTGCCAGAGAGAAAGGCAGAGGTGGGGGCTGGTGACATTGAAGATAATGACCCTGATGACATGACAAAGATTTTCCTATTTTATTATTTTTTGACTAAAAAAATTAAAATTATTTAAAAATTAAAACAAAAAGTTCATAGATAAATTACATAAGTATGTTTGTTTTCATGTGTCTGTTTTAAACTAACTGTTTAAAACACCAAAAATTAAAAAAATTAAAGCACATAAAAGTGAAATGTGTTAAATGTGGTATGCTATTTAGTTTTTGTGAAATGGTCACAAACTCGAGGCAACTGGAGAGGGGGAACAGGAGTTGGGGAATTACCTCCATCAGCTTGGCTGTTGGGCATGTCAGAGGGCTGCGTTCTTCCTTGTTAATTTATGTTGTGTGGTCCAGATCACTGTGGAAGGTACCACTTTTAAGTGGGATGACTTGGCTTACAGAAGAAAGATAGCTAAACTGAGACTGGGAGCAAGCCAGTAGCTACCTTGAACTCCTCCCCTGACTTCCCTTGATGGACTGTAAACTGTAAGCTAAATAAACCCACTCTTTCTAAGTTGCTTCTGGCCAGAATGCGTTATCACTGCAAGATAAAATAAGCAAAAGCATGGGGATGCAGTTAATTTACTACTGAAGTAATATTTATCATTAATGCAGTTCATCATGTGTGTATGATGTCTGTAGAGCCCGGAGCAAAGGCCAGCAGTGCCAGTTACCATTCCCCCATGGGCTCTGCTGAGCTCTGTGAGTAGTGAGCGCCTTACCAGCTTTGCGTATAGATCTTATCTTATTAACAATGTTTTTACTGTACCTATATTTATACTTCATATTGTGGATGTTGGAAACCAGGTGTGTGATGGGCTTTCCATCCTGGGGTTGTGGAAAAGTACATATTGATGTTCATGTACAAGAGAGGCCAGCAGGCTGCAATCTGGGAAGACCTAATATTGCTCGGATCTAGAGGTCGGACAGAAATAGAACTTCCCTGTCCGCAGGGGAGGGGATTTTTTTTTCTGTTGTTTTACTCACAGCTTTAATTGATTGGCTGAGGCTCACCCATAGAATGGATGATAGTCTTCTTTACTCAAAATCTATTGATTCAAATATTAATCTCATGTAAAAGTATCTTTATAGAAACATCCAGAATAATGCTTGACCAAATATCTGTGTCCTGTGTCCCTGCCAAATTAGTACATAAAACTAAACATCCAACAGACATCTCCCTGTAGGAGAATGACCCTCTGATTATCATATTCTGGTTAGAAAATGCCGAGACATGATGCAAAAATAAACCAGTTTTCTAGATAGATAGTGTTAGTTTCCACAGAGGCACTTGGTGTGTATTTAGAATCAAATTACTTTCCTTATGAAAAGAAGACGTGATGCGAGTTTCTGTCTCATTTGTTTCCATTTAAGTGGTGTTTGCTACATGAGGTCTAAATTCATACTCCAGGGTTCCAAAATAGAACTTTATTTCTGCTCTGATTTTGCAGTGACGTTTCAGGGAGATAGTTACGGTTGCACCAGCCTTTATTTTTTATTCTTAGCCACACCACATGTTGAATCTTGTTTCTTCCTCACTTGAGGCACTTTGTTGAATTTTTCCATTTGCAGAGGGTAATGATGGTGGGTGCTTTCAATTCTATATTGTGCCAAGTTTCGTTTCCCCAAATCTCAGCAATAAGTTGAATTTAAAAATTAATATTTTCTGCCTTTTGACTTGGGTCTGTTCTGTACAGAAATACTCCAACAACTGTAACATAGGGGACATGGCTTTGCGGATTTCCCATAGCTACCTGATGTCTGCTTTCCCTTCCCTAATTCACTCTGTTCCTCCTCCTGACCTTGGCTGCATCCATTCAACTTTGGTTTTGGTTCTGTAACTCTTGCTTTTGTGATGCCCATCCCTGTCTCAGGCAGCGACTTTAAAGCATGGGTGATTTGACATGCCATACATCTAAGATCTTGTGGGGTGTGTGTGTGTGTGTGTGTGTGTGTGTGTGTGTGTGTGTGTGTGTGTGTGTGATTTCTGTGGTTCCTTCTTAAACTAAGCATGTTATTTGAAAAAAATTATAGATTAAAGCACATTTGTAAGAAACACAAAGAAATTCACCTGCCTAGTCCTTCCATTAATAATTTATTTAAAAGTGTTAGTAAATGACATCCAAGATACAGACTTTGACTCAGGCAAGACACAGAATACCGTAATCCCACCCCTCTTGGCCTGCTGGCAACCACTGGTTTGTCCTCCATTTCTACATTTCTGTCACCTTAAGACTGATGCAATGACCACAAAGAGCTTGTAATTATTTGAAATTGGATTGTTTAGGGTTTAGTATAATTCAGTGAAGACTTCTCAAGGCCGTTGTCCTATTACTTTGTTGTTGTTGTTGTTGTTTACATGTGAGAAGGATGTTTTGGTATAACTATTTCCGGATTTATTTGTTCACTCATTGGAAAACATCTTGGTTGTTATAATTCAAGAGGTTTTCCATGCTTGGACATGAGTTTGTATGATGATGCATTTTTATTTTTCTAGATAAATGCTTAGTAGTTTACCAGTTGATTTCTGAGTATGTAGAAATCTTTTTTTAAAATTATTTTGTAGAATATTGTATTAGGCCTTGGGAGAAATCAAGATATGATGAAATCAATGGCTGTTATAATTCAAGAGGCTTTCAATGTTTGTGCAAGAGTTCATATAACGATGCATTTTTATTTTTCTAGATAAATGCTCAGGAATTGACCAGTTGATTTCTAAGTAGGTAGAAATCTATCTTTAATCATTTTGTAGACATACTATATTAGCCTTGGGGAGAAATCAAGATAATTATAGAAAGAATACTTTGAAAAACATAACTTTATGTTATGCCTGAATTTTGTTCTCCAGAAAATCTTAGTTGAAATTCTGACCTCAAGTACCTTAGAATTAGACTGCACCTAAAGTGTTAAATAAGTTAAAATGGGTCCTAAGGATAAATATAATCTGTAGTTTTTTGAGATGAGGACACACACAATGCAGACAGAGGATGTCACGTGAGTGCCAGGAGTAGCAGGAGCCAAAGCAAGTCAAATCGGCTGATACTTTGATCTTGGAATTTCATTTTCCAGGGCTGTGAGAAAATGAATTCTGTGGCTGAGCTACTTGGTCTATGATGTTGTTTCAGCAGCTCTATTGAACTAAGAAAAGCCAATAGCCATGCAAAATAATAACGCTGAAACACATAATATTTGAAGAAACAAAGTGTTTGGCACTGGTAATCACAGTGTGCAGTTGATCCCATTTCTTACCACTTGCTCCAACACTTGTATAGTTTTGTTTTAGTCTTCTGAAAGGTATGATGCTATTCATTTTAATTTGAATCATTTGATAGCTAAGTTGTTTTAAGCATATCTTTATATTTGCTTTCTGTATATCTTCATTTTTATAATACACACACACGTCTTTTACTCATTTTATTAATGGCATATTTATTTTGTCACATTGTTTTTAAATTTTAAAACAAACTCTATGTAGTAGTTGTTCATCAGTGACAAAGGCTGAGTTTTTTTCTCTCAGTCTGTAGTTTGTTCTTTTTCTCCTCCTAACAGCTTTTCACAAAATAAAGGTCATTAATGAATAAATTCACTTCATTGTTATTTCCTTGTTTGGTTTGTCCTTTCCATGTGAAGGTCAAGATCATTTTGTCTAGCTGATATACTGAGGATAATCTCCTACCTATTCTTTGTAGCAGTATTATAATTTTGTCTTTATTTGTGCAATTTATTTCAAATCAATTATTTTCAGTATTGTATAGGTTGAATTTAGGGCCTTCACATCTATAAGACAAATGTTCAACCACTGAGCTACTTCCCCGTTAATTTAAGTTTTGAATGAAGCATTAGTTTGCTTTCTATTGCTGTGATAAACATCATGACTGAAAGCAACTTCGGGAGGAAAGGGTTTATTTCAGCTCACAGCTACAGTCCTTCATAAAAGGAAGTCAGTGCAAGAACTAACAACAGGAATGTGGTGGCAGAAACTGATGCAGAGGCCATGGAGGAATATTGCTTACTGCATTGTTCTCTATAGATTGCTTATCTTGCTTCTTCATACAAGCCAAATCCACCTGCCCAGAAGTTAGCACTGCCTACAGTGGGCTTGGCTCTCCCACATCAACCATTACTCCAGAGAGTCCCATGAAGGCTTACCTACAGTCGAATTGGATGGAGATTATTTTTCTCAATTGAGATTCTCCTCCCAGATGACTCTAGCTTAGTGTAGAAACTAACTAGCATGTACTTGATACTTAGAAGTGATCCTAGTGTAGTGGTGCGTGCCTTTAATCCAAGCACTCAGGGAGGCAGAGGCAGGAGGATCTCTGTGAGTTCTAGGCTAGCCTGGTCTACAAAGCGAGTCCAGGACAGCCAAGGCTACACATAGAAACCATGTCGTGAAAAACAAAACAAAACAAGGAAGAAGGAAGAAAGTGATCCTGACTACTTATCCAGTTTGGAAAGACTAGCACAATTTGTTGACAAAGCTTTTCCTGTTCCAGAGAATTACGTTGGTATCATCAATGTCAGCATGCTATACATTTGTGTGCTGTTTCTAGATTATCCAATGACATCATCTGTGTACATACCACACTGTCTTTTCTTTTTTGATACTTTACAACTGATCATTTATTTCATGAATTACAGTGACAGTAAATTGAAGAAAGAAATAGAGTATAAAGAGAACCAGTGTGTCTTCAGTGTCAGGTAGACTTCTGTTTTGTCACCACTCAGGCAATTGTTTTCAATTTTGACATGTGTCTGTTCTTACTTATTAATATATATGAGAGTATCTAATTCCTACTCAATACACTGGGTGCAATCAATAAATGACACATTGCTTAGAAGACTAGGTGTTTTCTTTAAATATGTGGAGTTAATTTAATAAAATATGTTTAAGTGTCATTATATAATATATCCTTAATTGCTGACACTTTTAACTTATCCACCATGCTGAGTCCAAATTGAATATTCTGGCTGTATCTAATAATTGGTTGAGAATCTTTAGTCGAGTATATTCATTCAGGATAAAGTTCTCAGACTAGATAGACTAAATTCACAAAATCTATAACTCTAAAAACAATTACCATTTAGAATTTGGCACACAATCTTTAATTCTAGCACTCCAGAGGCAGGCAGATCTCTGTGAGTTCACGGCCCAACCTGGTCTACATAGTGAGTTTTGGGCCAGCCAGAGTTAATAGTGAGACCATGTCTCAAAACAAAACAAAACAAAGACCAACCAGCCAAACAAAACACAACATCAGAAAAAAAGCTTTGTCCTATCATACAGTCATATGGTACTAATATAATAAATACTGAAACTAGATTAACTGTTTCTTTTTCTTTTTCAAACCTGCTTTACTATTTCAGTTTTCCATGTAATAGTGTTGCCAAGATTTTGATAGACATTGCATCAAATCTGCATATCATTTCCAGAGGGAAATAATGTCTTCGTTATGTAGATTCTTCCAGTCAATAAACATTGTACACACTTGCTTTCACTTTTTTTTATATCGACTTCTAGTATTGTAAAATGCTTACATGTGAGTTCTCCATATGCTTTGTTAGAACTACAGCTACGCATTTAATTTTTACAAGCAATTATAAATGGTGTTACATTTTAATTTTTGGTCCCCATGTGTTTTACTTGTGATAAAAATACAATTAGATTTTGCATGTTATCTCATATCTTGTAATATCGATGCTCTGGGGCCCTTTTTAAAAATTAGATCCTGTGGAGTTTTCTAAGGAGACCATTGTGTTTTCTAAAATACACCTCAATTTTAGTATTTAGTACTGTTAATGTACTACCTCTATGTGTGACATGACAGCCTTGTGGTCATCAAGCAAAATATGTTTTGGGACATATGAGCGGACACCCACGTCCTACCACCCCAGAGGATAAGAATATCATCAGGTGTCACTTAAAGCTATGCCAGAGAATCCCCTACTTTCCTATAACCGTAACTCCATTTGAAGTTCATGAATTTCATTGTTATATTACTGAGAACACCTTGTTGAACTACTACATACTTGGGACATGGTATTTCAAGTAGTCTAAATCTGTGTTCCTCAGCCATAGACACATATATTTGGCTTCTTAATAAAGATGGATATTGTGTCAGAAAAAAAAAATAAATGACAAATAAACTTTCTTCCTTTCATTCCTGTTAAGGTGAGAGGTTTAGTTTCTCTTCAACAGGAAAAATTTTTTCAATAGTATATATGTAGTTGGTGCTATAATGCTTTGCATTAAAAATAAAAATCTTTACACTTTTTATATATGTATTTTATCATACCAAATAGGTACTAAAAAGCTTATTCACAAAAGCCTTGTCAAATTGAGGGCAGTTATTATTAGTATTGTTAATACCATCTAAGTGGATGAAAATGCTAAGCCACAGACAGGTTAAATATCTTGCACAATAATATGCAGTTAATGAGTATAGGGTCTAAGTTTCAAACCCATGGCTTCTAGCAAAAAATCATGTTATTTTCTAGAAATACAAAACACTTTATAAATCCATCCCAGGGCACAGAAAAGAATCCCAGATTTATCATTCTTAAGGCCACTGAGAAAGAGAGTTGATGGTTAGAAGAAATAAACAAAATCCAGTCCATGAATATGTAATGTTTGTCAAGAACTTGATAATTGGTAAAAATCCATAATCCTCAAAGGTAACTATGAAAGATTTGATGCATGATATGTATTTCTCATTAAACTGTGATGTTAGTTTCCTGCTAAAAACTTGATAGTATTCCTGTATTAAGATCTGTAGTTCTGGATGTCTTCTCCTTCATTGTACAAGTTACAGGTGTTTATAGTACAGGTATATATATATGTGTGTGTGTGTGTGTTATTTCATAGTTGCCTTAATTAGGTCATAGCAAGTAACATGGCTAAAAAAATGTTGACAAATACAGCAAGGGAGGAAACTAAGGAAGTGGGTGGTGCTTATGTCTTGGTTAAGAAGGAACACATTTTCTCATTTTAACTGTAATTTATGTACTGTTAATCAGGAGAAAAAACTATATGGTGTTGCTGGGCTACTGAATAAAACCATGCCTTTTGAACAGCTCTGTGAAAACCATCGAGGTTTCTCTTAACAAAGGACAAGGTACAACCCAATGTAAAATATTCTAATTGAAATAAAGAACCCTCCAAAGGCTGGAAAGATGGTCCAGCAGGTAAAGTATTTTCTACACTGCATGAGGACCTGTGGTTTGTATTCCTAGCACTCATCAAAAGCCAGGCATGTCAACACATGTCATCAATTTAGCTCAATTGTCAAGCAATCTTACCAACTGCTGAACAACCATGATACAGAGGGAATCTATGCATTTAATCAGCGCTTTCTCTTGCCCCTCACGTGGGCTTTTCCCAATGAGTAATGGTGCCTGATGCTCACAGTCATACAAAACATCCACCAAGCCAGTGGCCTCCAGGTTCTTAAAGCATTAATTCAAAGAAAGTTATAGACAAAAGAATATTAGCTTTAGAAAAAAAGCTTGCTATATGTTCATAAATTGGAGCTTAAAAGAAAGCAAAATCTTTTTGAGAAAGTACAAATGCATCCTTAGCTTCCACCAACACAAGGCCAAGAATATCATGTTATCATTTGAGATCTGTGACAGAGAATTCCATACTTAGGTGTAAAGCCTACTGCCAGATGTTTCCAACAGTGTATTTTTTTTGTAATGTCTTGATTTATGACTTTAATTGTTCTATTATTGTAAAAACTTTGTGTAACTATTGCCTTGTTAAAACATAGTATTTGGGGTAGCCTGAATTTGTGTTCCTAGGACACGGATACTTATGCTTGGCTTCTTAATAAACTAACTCACTCTCTTTGTGTCTCTGTGTCTCTGTCTCTGTCTCTCTGTCTGTCTGTCTCTCTCTCTCATTCCTGTTGAGGAGAAAGATTTGATTTCTCTTAATAAGATGGAAGTTGTTAGATAGTATATATGTATAAACTATTGATTGGTCCCTGGAAAGGGGATACCATTGAGTGCTATCTTAGCGTTAATGAGGCCTTAGTGAATGGAGGCAAGGAGGGGGATTAACTGTGCAGCAAGTTGGCCAACTTGCAAGGTGTCCAGGTGCCTCAGTCATGTCCTTACATAGTTTCCAGGAAGGAGTCTCATATAGGGGAAAAGAGATAAGAGGAAACACACACACACACACGCACACGCACACGCACACGCACACGCATGCATGCATGCACACCTATGTTATCTCTGGCCTCTGGCCAGGAAAGAACTAAAGGACTTAAATACATTTGTCATCTGTGGCTTCTGATGAAAATAAAACTGGTAAGAAAGCTAAGGATATTTTTTACCTTCAGCCAAACTGTTTCCCTTTTAGCATCCTCTCTCCTACATGCCTTGCAATTTCTATCTCCTGTTGTCATCATGAGGTTCAGTGAGAGACCCTATTTCAAACAAGATGGAGAGTGGTAGAAAACACTCTGCATGTCAACACTTTTATAGATGTTCCCCTATGTGTACACATGCACGCTTACACACACACACACAAACACACACACTATCCTTGGAGTCAAGTATAAGCATCCATTGTCAAAACAATAAGCAGTGTTGCTTAATGTGGATGTTGACAGGTGTGTGAAATGTTAGTCCTGATATTGTAAAACCAACTCAAGTCAAATCACAGAGCAATACCTGCCTGTTATTAGGTGGGCTTCAACTTTAAGTGGCGTATTTTGTATCCTTTTAGGGCCTCAACCTTGGTTTCTTAGAGTCTCACAGGCGTAAACCAGAAACTGAAACCTGGGAGCTGGTGAATTAAAGGGTTAATCAAGCTGGGCTTGGTGGCTGCTGGCAAGTACCTTTAATCCCAGCATTCAGGGAGGCAGAGGTACAGGGCTCTCTTGATGAGGAGGGGCAGGTAAGAATGGGAAAGGCTCCCCTTTTCTGAGGAATAGGGGAGTGGGGACGGAGGGGAGAGTGGGGGAGAGACTGAGAGGAGAGGAAGTATGGGGCTTTGGAAAAAGAAAAGGAAAAATATGAATCCTAGAGACTGGGCCACATTTGAGCAGTCACATTAAGGTTATACTGGTAGATAGGGAAAGCTGAGTGGATACTACAGATTCAAGAAAAAAACCCCAGAAATTCACTTACATGCCATCTCAATTTCACAATGGCTGTTTTTTATCATACACGCACACCATAATATGTATCTTTGAGACCAGGTTAGACCAGGCTGGTCTGTCACTCACTATAAAAACCCAGGTTGGCCTCAAACACTTTCCTGTCCTCCTGTCATAGACTCATACGTACCTTCATTGCAAACCCAGAGACCATGCCCAACTTTTCTATTTTACACTCTAATTTTGAAGTTTGATTTTGCTGTGCTTGCTCGTTTTGGAGTTTAACTGAGATGGAGAGGATGTTTCAGCCAGAGAGACTCAGGGAGCACATTTGTCTGGGAAAATAAATTCCAACGTTAATTTAAAAGATTGAGTGTCTAGTTGCATATTTTCTTGAGTGACTATTAATTTTCCTTGGCTTGCCTTGAGCATCCATCCCGTTCCACTGCAATTTCCTGTACTTGCCGCATTACACCAGCCAGCAGGAGCCACTGACTTCCCGCTGGTATCCAGTCTGATGTGTGAAGAATTGATCAGCTCATGGAAATATTCCTTCCCGGATGTTGATTTGGGGCTGGACACAGAATACCAGTTAGCTTGGGGACAGAGGTGCCAAGATGAGGCTGACAAAAGATTTACTACAGAGTGTTGTACAACCACTGAGCTTTTTTTTTTTTTAATGGAATTATTATAGCTTTTCCCACTGGGATACAATGATTTATTACCTACTGATAGACAAGAGTGTTTAACTGTGTTCCCATTAATTGAACAATTTGCTTTTTTGCTTTGTGCTCACACCTGTTCTTGATCAAAACTGGTTGCTATTCTGCTCTTGGCTATGGCATGATGCTATATTAATGCTTTATTGGTTCCGCTGTGCTCATAACACAGTGGTTTATGATGTTTAATAAAATGACATGTCTAAAGCTTCTCTTGGTTTGGGTTGTCTTTTTATCAAATTAATGCTATGATGTAGGTTTTCCTTTTACTTGAGGGTTGCAAATTTCTATAATCATCAGCCACATAATACTTTAGATATTCTAGCAAATTTTTTTGCAGTATATGAGAAGGGGAAATTGCTTTCTGGTTAATTGATGTTCTTTTCTTCTTATGCTTGAGGTGGCTAAAGAATCACACTAGAATTCTATAGAGAGTGTGACTTTAGATTGCAGAAGAAACATTAAGGCACATCCTTTATCTCCCTTTCCTTGTACTGACTTAGACTCTCCTGTGGGAGATTGTAAAGGATGTTTCATTCTAAGGAATAAGGGAACATGGAGACTTCTTTCTACAATCTAGAAGATGAGTCACCTATGTGAATAAATACAGAGAGGCACATGGTATTTCCAAAGATTGGAATATTTTCTCTTAGTATTAGTAAGGGAACCCAAGAGAATGGGAGTCTTTACCTAATCAAATTCTATCATCACCACACCACAATGAGTCTCATGATGGAGAACATTCCCTGAAGCTTCTCTATGGGTCGTGTACCACTAAAGGTTTAGCATATGGCCTCTGTAAGAATTAAAATAGTCAGGATTATTAAAATTAATTTTAGATAAATTTAAAGCAAAATGTATTAAATAGTACAAATTAAGTTATTTTATATTTAAAATGTTATGATTCAATAAAAACCTATAACAGAGGCCAGGCATGGTTGTGCACACCTTTAATCTCAGCACTTGGGAGGCAGAGGCAGGAGGATCAATATGAGTTCGAGGCCAGCCTGGTCTATAAAGTGAGTCCAGGACAGCTAGAGCTACACAAGGAAACCCTGTCTCAAAAAACAAAAAACAAAAACAAAAAAAATAACATCAGAAAAATTTGCTAAATAGCATAACATTGAAATATACAAATAATAGTTCTTAGGAATGCAGCTGATAACAGCAATTTGGCTTATAGTAGCTAATCAGCAAATGGAAAATGGTAGCTTGGTGCTTGAGAGATGGCTCAGAGGTTAAAAGCACTGGCTATTTCTCCAAGGGTCCTGAGTTCAATTCCCAGCAACCTCATAGTGACTCACAACTATTTATAGGGAGATTTGGTGCCCTATTTGGGCATGCAGGCAGAATACTGTATAAACAATTAATAAATCTTTTTTTTTTCTTAAAAAGAAAGAAAATGGTAGCTTGGGAGAAAATTATAAAATCCATGTTAGTCATTTTATTTTAATTTTTGAATTGTATAATTTGCATCCATTTATCCAAATGTGATATAAAACTAATATTTTTCCTTTGGGTGTCAGTTTTCTGATAAGCTTCTCATGATTTTCTTGAATAAACTATTATGTGTGATGCATTGTCTAGGATAAACAAAATCAAACAAATCTTTGATGTATGTACTAAGTAGGTTTCCATTGCTGTGACAAAGCACTATGACCAAAAACATCTTGAGGGAGAAATGATATATTTAGCTTGTAATTTATGGGTCATCAGGTGAAGCCAAGACAGGAACTCAAGGCAGTGACCTGCACATAGAGACTGAAACAAAGGCTATGGAGGGATGTTGCTTATTAGGTTTCTCTTCATGGCTTACTCTGCTTGCTTTCTCATACATTTCAGGACTCAGGGATGGCACGTCCTATACTGGCCTTGGCCCTGCAACATCAATAAATGATCAAGAAAATGCCCTACAGACTTGCAGTCTAATGGAGGCATTTTTCCACTTGAGGTTCCCTCTTCCCAGATGACTCTGCCTGTGTCAAGTTGATGAAAAACTAAGCAGCACAGTATGGTAAGCCTCAGATTCTTCTATAAATTGAGTAAAATACCCAGTCTAGATTAATGTAAAGTGTAAGCGTTTAAACTTAGAAAATCTCTTCACGGGGTCGCTGATAATTTTAATCAGTATTTGCAAATGTTAGTAGTTATTATTTTCATAATGACATTAAGATTACAGTGTGTTGACTCTGTTTGATAGCTGGATGTACGGTACCTGATGCACAGGAGTGACCCATTTGAGCCAGGTCAGATTACAAGATGATCAGTCCGTCTTGATAAAGAGTTTTGCCAGATTACTTCAGCCCAAGATTACATTTCTACCTTTGGTGAAAACCTCAACAGCTGTGCGCTGGAGGAGAAAGGGTCATTGAGTCTTAATCAAAAGGAACAAAAAGTACTCAAAGCAGCACAGAGTGCACATGACCAAAGTCACGCTCCTTTATGAAGAACCTCATGATTTATCACCATAAAAATATGTCAGATAACAAAACAGAAGACAGGAGGTGGAGCTCTCTTTGTTTTCTCCAAATGACCAGCTGATCCTTTGGTTCATTCAAGGGGCCTCACCTGACAGGCTTCTAAAATTTTATTTCTGCTACGCAGAATCTTCATTCATTCCCATGGTTCCTTTGGGCAAATTGGGAAAAAAAATAAGCATCCCTTCTTCAAGACTCTGCTGTCCCACCTTTCAGAAAAAAGAGTCATAGTATAAATGTTGTTTGAAAAAGATATTTCACTGTCATCTGCCCGAAATTGATTTTTGCAATCATTCTGTAGCGTTCACAACACTAGTGACTCTCGTGGGGTTTTGCTGTACAAATTACACACGATTATGTATAGCATTCTTTCACTGTAACGTTCACCACAGCATCTCATTGGTTTCAATTTTAGTATTTATAGCAGGCTATTTTTTTTTTTTTGGTCAATTATTTATGTCTTATCTGTGAATGACTTCCCTGTATGGTTTAAAGTCCCTAGGGGACTGGGAGCATAGCTTTCTTGTTCATCGCTCTATCATCCAAACCCAAACTGGGGATTCTCAAAGTCTATTCGATAAGTGACTAAATAAATGAGTAGAGTAAGTGATCATAGGCTTTAGGCCCAGCTCATCTGTTCATTTAGCTGAATACAAGCTGCAGAAGGAAGCACGACTTAAATCTTAGTTGTCTGGGAGCCGGGCGTGGTGGCACACGCCTTTAATCCCAGCACTCGGGAGGCAGAGGCAGGCGGATCGTTGTGAGTTTGAGACCAGCCTGGTCTACAAAGGGAGTCCAGGACAGCCAAGGCTACACAGAGAAACCCTGTCTTGAAAAACCAAAAAAACCAAAAAACAAACAAAACAAAACAAACAAAACAAACAAACAAACAAACAAAAAACAAAGCTTAGTTGTCCACGGCACGTGTTGACTGGAGCTGAAAGCATTTTTTTTTTTCCCAATGAACCACGTGACACATAGGTGTTTCCATTAGGAAATAGAAATACCTGAAATCAGTGATCACAACTGCTTTAAGTATTTCCTCTCAGGATAGGAATGAAAATAATTAGAAAACAAAATGGAAGAGTGGATTTGAACTGTCAGCTTTAGGAGAGTACGGTTTTGAGAGCCAACAGTTACGGTATTTTGAGCCTACCCATTGACTTTGGGCAAGCCCTCTCATTTTTCTGTTTCTCTGTTTACGGACTTACAAAACTAAGATATTTGAGTGAGAAGACTCAGAATATTTTGGCAAATACTTTGTTTTATTGCTCCTTTGGCAGTGCTAAAGATTAAACATAGGACCCTGTGCATGCCAAGCGAATTCTTTCACCAAGCATCTCCCTTCAAAATATTTTAGATTAAACACTGGCAGCCTTTCTGAGCCGAGAGTGCTGCTCAAGTGCACAGCCTCTTCCCAGGCCTACTCAGCCACAGCAGTCTATGAATTTGATGCCTCATTCCGACTCAGCCTTTGTGTCTATTGTAAGGGGATTGTTGGCTTATGCTTTTCTTCATCTTGTAGCATAGGTGACAGACAGATGAGGACATGCTGGCTCTTACCAAGCGGAGCCTCAGTGGCTAATTTAATGGACAGCAATTTCTGAGTCATGAGTTGTTAATTGCATCAAATAAAGAACTTGGCCTCTTATTCCTTATGACATTAATAAAATGGTCTAGTCATGCTTGTTTGAGTAAAAGATATGCCATTTTAGCATGGCGTGCTACATGAATGAATTGGGATCTATTGGGCAAAGGTCTTTAAAATATTTAGAAAGGAAATACTAAAATGCAGAAGATTGGCTATATGTAGCACATTTACACTTCCCACCAATATGATGAAATACCTTATGGAAACAACTTAGGCAAGAGAGATTTACCTTTTACAGCTTAGGATATGAAGTATATCCTGGCAGGAAGACATGGTGGCTATGGTGGTTGGAATACATGTCCGCTGTTCCTCATCTCTTGATGGCTCAGAGTGCTTAGGCTAGAAACAGAGTACTGTAACTCCCATGGGCCACCTTTTGTTGCCTACACCAGCCATCTGTGCCCATGTATGTGAGGTTCCACAGAACTAGTATTGCCATCCGTAGCTCTCATCAATTATCTGACACAGACAGAGGAGGATCCCAACATATAAGAAATTCCTAGAAAATGATATTTAAGTGGAACAAAAATGTGCAACCCTAAATTATCATTTTTATTGTAATTATGCTACTCATGAAAAAAAAACAATCAAAATATATAAACTTTAATGTATGATCTATTTTAAAAGCTACAGTCATCAAAATGGTTTGGATATTTGTAATTCCAACTCAATCAATTACTGTGGTTTATCACTTAAAGGGTTACAGATATGGAACTGGGTATAATATAGTATATACAACCAGGATGGCCTGGCGTAAATTTGAACAAGTGCTAGCAATATGAAGGATAGGAGATCTCAGGAGGAAAGTTCTAAGCTGTGAACACAAAACTACAGAGTCCCCGATAGGAGGCATTATAAATCTGAAACATGTAAATGTGATGGAGAGAAGAGAGTGGCATTTATGTAACCTGCAATAAAATATTATGCTACCAAATATAATAATAACAATAAGTAGCAAATTAAATGAGAATGGAAATAAAGAAGGCTAAATTACTGAGTTGCCTTACCTTCAGCTGGTGAGATTTCACCCAGCTATTAGTGTGGTTGAAAGCACCTTCTGTCCATGGGCTTTCTCTGTTTCCTCCCTTTACAAGGAGATCCAACAGTGATTTATTTTTATTTATCAGATGCTTTTTTATTATATTCTATCTTTTAATGACACCATTATGGATTTGTACTCTCTTGGATACTGTAAACCCCTTGAGTAAAAGGATTGCGAAAATTCACCTGGGCATCCATCACAATGTTAGGACATTAGTTTCTCATAACTTTTTGTTCAATTGCCTGTAAGAATATATGCGTTCACCTTTCATTCAATCTGTGGGTATTTAAATATTTACAGTTGCTGGTGAATTACAGTGACTTTGAGTTTTAATCCTTTAGATAGTTTTAAATTTATTTAACATGATATTTGTTTAACTTTTTATTGAATTATGCATGCCAAGATGCACCCCGGATATAAGTCCTCAGCTCTAACTTTGAAACAACTGTAGGACCAGAGCTCAAGTATAAAAATTCAATAATATCAATACAGCACAGCCATTTTCTTTCTCTGTCATTCATTATATTCTTGTCCCTGCCAGGATTTTAACTTCTGGAGACACGAAGAGGTTTAACTGGCTTTTTCTATTCCACCATGTTTTTAGTGCAAGCATTATTGCTAAAAATTATTTATTTATGTACCAAATAGTAATTTATCACAGAAATATTATAATATTTTGTTGTTTTCCTTTCCTACATTTAAAAAAGTAATGATTCTCAACCCGTAGCCAAGGATATCATACAACACAATTATGTAGCCCAATGTAGGCTAAGTTGTGCACCACAGAAATCCTACTGTCTCAGCCTATCAAGTGCTGAGGTTATAAACATGGCTTACCATTACTAGCTTAATAATTTTTTAAAATGCATTCAATATTCCCTGAGAAAACTTATAATATGGGGCTATTATTATAACTTTTTAAAATATTCAATGCATTTGTATTTTGTGGAATTTCTATCTAAAAGGTTGCATCCTTGGGTATTCACACAGTACTATGTTCAGTTTTGATTTCCCCTCATAAGAATTTTATGTTGAGTCTTGATATCTGATGGATGTTTGTTAGTTATGTTTGTCTTTAAAAGATGTGTGCCGTGTTCAGCAATAGAGTCTTACTATCACGTTCTGAAGGGTAATCAACAACATTGGCAATAGTCTGTAATGTTTGGGGTCTATGGGAACTTAATGGCCAGTAACTCCAAAAGATTAACCCATTCCTGGGTTTTCTGACTGTGGGACATTGTTGTGCCCGTATAGAGTAGCTCATTTTACTTCCGTGTGTGTGTGTGTGTGTGTGTGTGTGTGTGTGTGTGTGTGTGTGTATACATTTCCATAAAATTTTTTGGAAAGAATTTCAGTGTGATTGTGATTTATCCCTCTCCACATTTGATCCTCTACTATGTTCTCCATCCTCCACCTCCAAAATTTAACCCTTCCTGTTCCTTTATTTCCCGTCAAGCATTTATACCACTGAGTTCTCTTTTTTTCCCCACGGAAAGCCTGACAACCTCCCCAGTTGGCCTTTTACTTACTTCCTGACTTCTATGCATATTCCAAATGAAACACACATATCTGAACATTCAAAGTTAACATCCACAATGAAATGAAAATATGCAGGGTTTCTTTTTGTGGATCCTGGTTACCTCACTCAGAATGATTAATTCTAGCTTCATCTATTTACCAATGAATTTCATAATTCCATTTTTCTTAACATCTGGCTAATATTCAATTGTGTAAATGTACTACATTTTCATTATATGTTCATCAGTTGATAAACACCTATGTTGTTTCTATTGATGTCAGATGTAGAACTGGTAAAACGGGGGAAAAACTCTATTGGCTACCTTTTCTTCAGAAGCTGTTTTAGTTTCGTGAGATACTATTTGTTAATTGTTGATCTTAATACCAGTGCTAGTGGATTTCTGTTCAGAAAATCTTTTCCTGTGACTATGAGATCAACTATATTCTCTACTTTCTCCTCTATCAGTTTCAAAGGTCAGGTCTTCTGTTGAGGTCCTTGAACCATTTGGTGTTGAATTTTGCATAAGGTGAGAGATAAACATCAAATTTCAGTTTTTCACAAGCATCTATCCAATTTGATCAGCATCAAATTTTAGGGATACGGCAATGTACATGAGCCAACAGAAAACATCTTATAGTGGGGTAAAACTCAAAGCATTTCATTAATCAAGGACCAGATAGTCATAATTCTACCCAATCCTGTTTAATATGTCATTCTTATAGTCTGCTCCCCCCCCCCATATGATTTTAATAGAAGAAACATAAGGCAGAGTCTATGGGCACTCTATTTCTTATCTAACCTAACTAATCTTATCTAACTCTGTTTCTTACCCAATCTTATCTAATTTATTATTCTGAAACTGATTTTTAAAATCCATTAAAAACATAGAAATAAACCCATTAAACACATTCATTTCCTAAAAATCTAAGCATTAAACAAATATATTTCAAGACTCCAGGATACACCAAAGACGGTGACTGTTATCAGATGCAGTCTGACTTGTCTACAAACACTCCCACTATTTCTCCTGGAAAAGACAGAGAAAATTCCTGAAAACCACAGAATGTTCCTTTTTGTTTGTTTCTTTTCCTCAGTTCTCTTCTAACTCTACTTCCAAGGGATTCAATACCTTTGCATGGACCAAAACACATAGTATCCAGACACAAAAAACATGTGCATACACATAAATAAAAATAAAGAATAAATAAAAGCCCCAAGCTGTTTCTGATCAAGTCTTTTCTCCACGGGACAGTGACTTCCAATAGACTAGAGTCCCATTTTGACTACCTTTGTCAACTTTGGTTTCTTCCCCTGTTTCTGTTACCTGGAAAATGAGAGGTCATCAAACAGATCTTCCACCTTCTATGCCAACCAGTAATCTGGCCTCTGTTGCTATCTATAAAGTGTGCTAGAACAAGCTTGGGAATAAGATGGATATAGGGTCTAGCCCTTTGAACGCAACGTAGCTTGTTCTGTGAAAGGACTTGAGGCCTAGCTGAGAATGGAATAGATTTCCAGTACCTTAAACCTCAATACCTTGAGCCAGTTGCCAGTTAATAGATAACCCACCCCCCACAACCATGCCTTGGTTGTTGCTATATGTCGACTCTAAATTTGGGTAAATGGCGTTTAAGTGCCCACTTCATATCTGTAGTGGCTATCAGCAGTATACTCATGTAGTCGTGAAGAATGGAACCAACATAGCTGGGATTGTAATAATTACAGAGGCCTAGAATAAGTCTGAAACGGTAGAGCTCTATTCCATAAGCCTGGAACCACTAAATACATTCAACATTTTTCCTATAAACTTTCCACTCCACAGCAGAGGCAGGAGGCCTTTTGAGACTTTAACGTTCAGCATGCGATATAACCATGGTGCACAGCTGAGTGATGGAGGCACACCTCAACTCAGAATAATGTTTTGCTTTGAACTATCTTTGAGGAGTATTTTCTTCCCTGGTCTATCCTATGATGGGATCTGTACTTTAACCTGGGAGTTTACTTTTTTTTTTTTCTGTGTGATGGAGTAAGCATGCTGACCCTTCTGAGTACTGGCCAGTATTCTTAATTCCTGGGATGTCCTTCCATTTTCACTCACATGATCTTTTATTTCAACACTTGTAGCATTACTAGATTACTCTCTGTGATTAGAGCAAGGACCATCCTCTGAAAAGCCTTTCTGATCTTCGTTTTTAAAGGATCCTTTTTCTATGGGCATTGCACTAGGAGAAATTCTCTTTCCCTCCACCAAGGTGATTCTTTGGGCATAGGAACTGGACCTGTGGTACAACCATGACCCTTAGGAGTAATGGAAGTTGGACAAGAGGTTAGCAGTGATGTATTTCTGAACTGGCACTGCTCTATAACTAGTCTTGAGGAGATGCCCAGATGTGTCTACTGGCTACTTTTGGCAGGTTTCTCCCTGCACCTAATTCTTTCGGAAGCGCAGGGCCCTCCAGCAATTCATGGAAATGTGGGGAAACACAATTAATTTACATGTCCCTTTTTTCCTCCCATTTCCTATTGGTCAATAATTACACTGTAAGTGTAACCACCTTCTTCTAGGTTGCTAGGCTACATTGGGATACTAGAACCTATCCACAGTGTTCGATTAATGTTCACCTCACCTTCATTTACACGCGGTTAAGAGCTAAGACAGTTTTATTTATTAACTCTTCCTTTGTTTAGTATTTTGAAATAGACAGAACAGAATGCAGGATGATGCTGGCACATATATTTACTATTAATGTCAATAAGAAGGAAGTTTGAGATTTAGAAAATTGAAATGCATTTCTATGTGTCAGCAAAACATATATTTAATCATATATGATGTGCCTATGATTGCAACAATGAAATTGGGAAAAGCAATTTGGAGGAAGCAAGCTTATTATACGCTATTTCTATTGTTTGTTCTTAAATCAGATCTTTAACCAAACATCTCTAATCCAGGACTCTGGAGGTAAAAGCAGAAGAATCTCATCTAAGGGCATCCTATGATTTGTCTATTATTAATAGTGCTGAATTGTACATGGGTGTGCATGTATCGGTACTATACCCTGACTTTGATTCCTAAGGTGGTACAGGTGGATTATATGGTGGTTTTATTAATTTTTTTAGGTGATGTCTGCACTTCTTTCCATAATAGCCACACTGAGTTAACATTTCTACCAGCAGTGAACATATTTCTCTCCCTCTTAGATCTTGGTCAAGTATCATTGTGATTGGAGTGAAATGGAATCCCAGGGCAGCTGTGGATTAACCCTGATGGTTAAAGATGGTGAGTACCTTCTGTATTTTGTGTGTATTTATACTTCTTTTGAAAGATGTATCTGTGGTTCATTTGTAGATTTGATTATTTGCCCTTTGGTCTTCAAGAGTTTTTAGATTGTTATATTAATGTCTCAATTAATCAGCTATGTACTCATGTTTTCCTGGGTGACTAGTTGGCAACATTTGCCTTCTTCTCTGTAAGCTGCTTTATTCCATTGTTTCTTTTGTTATGCAGATATTTCTAGTTTGATGAAAAAACATTTGTCAATTCTTTCTAGTATTTCCAAAACTGTTAGTGTCCTTTTAGGAAAAGCATCAGATGTGTCTAATGTGACACATTTCCCTTGATTTCCTGTAATAGTTTCAGACTGTACATTAAGCTATTTCATAGAATTTGAGTTGCTTTTACACAATATAAGAGAGAGGTCTCATCCTAAACCACTGTTTCTCCAGTTTATTACTATTTTAAAATATTTTTGAGATTATATTATAAAATAAAATTATATACTATATTGTTTATACAATTTATGTATTATATAAATATAATAAGCATATACTTATTTTAGTATAATATTCTATATATTATATGTTATATAATATATTATGTAATAATTTACATAATAAAATATTAATTCATATTATAATATATTAGAAATATAATAATTATATCATTGCACTTTTCCTTTCTTTCTTCCAAATTTGTTCACATACTCCTTTGCTCTTTTTCAAATTCATGACCTTTTCCCTTTGTTTTTACATGCATATTTCTCAGTTTGGGCCTTATTTCTGTGGAGAGACACCATGACCATAGCAGCTCTTTTTTTTTTTTTCCTTTTTTTAACTTTAATTTGTTCACTTTAAATCCTGACTGTAGACCATACACCATCCCTGTCACCTCCCAGTCTTACCTTCCCTCCCTCACTCCCCTCAGCTAGTCATCAGAAAGGAGGAATCCTCCTCCCCTAACATCTGACCTCAGCCTATTATGTCTCATCCAAACTGCCTGTATCCTTTTCCTCTGTTGCATGGCAAGGCTGCCCTGTCAGGAGGAGTCTAGGTCAGAAGCAGTCCCTACTCCCCATACTATGAGACCCACAAGGAAACATCTGAGCAGAGGGTCTAGGTCCTCACCAAGCATGGTCCTTGTTTGGTGCATCAGTCTCCATAGCAGCTCTTATAACATTTAATTGGAGCTGGCTTACAGTTTCAGAGGTTTAGTCCATGATTATCATGGTGGGAAGCATGGTAGCATGCAGGCAGACATGGTGCTGGAGAAGGAGACGAGAGTTCTACATCTTGATCCCCAGGCATCCAGAAGGAGACTGTGTTCCACACTGGCAGAGATTGAGCATAGGAGACCACAAAGCTGACTCTCAGTGACACACTTCCTCCAACAAGGTCACATTTACTCCAACAAAGACAAAGGCCACCCTCCCTAATAGTGCCACTCCCTATGGGTCAAGCATTCAAACACATGAATCTATGGGAGCCATACCTATTCAAACTACCACACATATGTTGTGTATTTATTCATGTGTTTGTATATACACATATATGTCCCAAATACATCAATGAAGAGTTACGGGGTACAGTCCCAACTTAAACAACACAACTCCTGCATCTAAGGCTCAAGGGTTGTTGTGAAAGAGGTGGTGAAACGATTGTAAGAGTCAGAGCAATAGGGAGTTTGCAGTGAGATGGTCTACTAGAAATGTCAGAAGCTATAACCATAGTCTCACCAACATGGCTGCTTAAAAATAACCTGATGAATAATGTGGAATAGGAAAGCCCATGCGGTCTCTATCCCAGACAAAGAAGTATAGGCAACTAAGGAAAGCTGAGAATGAGTGAAATAGCTTCCACCAGGGACAGGCACAGGAATTGGCTTTCCAATACCAAAGTGTCAGCCCTGAAAATATATAATACATACAAGTAACATTATACAGTATACGTTTAGAAATCCATCCTGAATGCTATTGCCTACAGTTTTCAGTGGACTTGCTTTAGTGGTGGCCACATGGGGGTAGATGCTGGCTGGAACCGTGGTTTGTGAATTGTAGAGGAAAGATGAAAAGGGCAGGCCTCCCATGGATAGTAACCAGCAATGGCATATCAAGTTGCAGTAAGACTAGGCACCTCCTCTCCTATTAATGTTGGATAGGGTGATCTAGTAGGAAAAAAGGATCCCAAAAGCAGGCAAGAGTCAGAGCCTGCTCCACTGTTAGGAGTCTTACAAGAAGACCAAGCTACACAACTGTGTCGTATATGCAGAGGGCCTAGGTCAGTCTCATGTAGGCTCCCAGGTTGGCAGTTCAATCTCTTTGAGCCCCTATGAGCCCAGATTAGTTGATTCCGTGGGTTTTCTTATCATGTCCTTTGTCTCTCCTGCTCTTACAATCCTTCCTCCCTGTCTTCTACATGATTCCCCAAGTCCCACCTAGTGTTTTCCTGTGGGTTTCTGCATCTGTTTCCATCAGTTTCTGGGTGAAGGCTCTCTGATGAGAACTGGGCGAGGCACCTATCAATATGTATAGCAGAATATCATTTCATTGACTTTTTTTTTCCCCAGAGGCTATCCAGGAAGTGTCAGGGTGAGTTCTCCTCATGGCATAGGTCTTAAGCTGGATCAGTGATTGATTGGCCACTCCCACAATTTCTATGCCAGCTGTACTCAGCATCTTTTTTTTTTTTTTTTTTTTTTTTTTTTTGTAGGCAGGACAAATGTGGCTGGGTTGGTATCTCCCTCCCTCCACTAGAAGTGTTGCCTGGTTACAGGAGATAGCCAGTCCATGCTTCATATCTCCCACTGCTAGGAGTCTTAGCTAGAGTCACCCTCACAGATTACTAACAGTGTCCATTGCACACAGTTTCTAGCTCATCCCAGAGATGTCTCCCAATTCCAAGGTTCTAGTTGTCTCTTCCAGTATTCCTTCCCTCCATCCTCGCCCAACCGGATCTATCCTGGTCCCAGGCCCACCCCATTCAGACCCCTATCCCCATCCACCTAAGAGGTCTACTATTCCATTACTGAATTTGTTTTCATCCTTTGTGATTTTTATGTGTATGATCATGTTATATGCAAGTAGAAGTGAGTTTACACCTTTTCTTAGAAAGATTTATTTTTATTACTCTTAATTGTGTATATGTACGTCTGCACGTGGATAGCTGCATATGAGTGCCGGTACTTGTGGAGGTCGTAAGCATGGGGAGCCTGGACTTGGAGGTACAGATTATTGAGAGCTACCTGAGGTTGGTGCTTAAAACTTAACTGGGGTCCCCTGGAAGATCACCAATTTCTCTTAAGCACCAAACCTTCTCTCCAGCCCCTAATTTTACTTCTTTCCCAATTTGAATGCCTATCTATGGCTAGGACTGACAGTGGTATGATTAAGAGATGGGGGTGGGTATCCTTGTCCTGTACCTCATACTAGGGGAGAAGATGTCCATGTTCTCCCATTATGATGCTAATGTTAGCTGAATGCTTTTCCACACACGGCCTTTATTATAAGTTCCTTGTAAACCTAATTTGTTAAGTCTTCTTTTTTTCATGAAAGAACACTAAATTTTTCAAACACTCTTTAAAGGTATCCAATGAAATGACCATTGGTTTGCACATTCTGAATCATCTAAAAATCCCTGGGAAAAAAATCCTCCACGTCAGACTGCAAACCTAATGTGCTATTGAATTAAATTTCCTAGTATTTTATTAAGGAAAATTCTTCCTTTTCATTTCTTGTTTATTTTTTTGTTGTCTCTGTTTTCTTAGTTTATGTAATGGCTCATCAATTTTATTTACTTAAGAAAAACAAAAACAAAAACATCAACCAGACTTGCTGGTCCTTGTGCTCTATGGACTCTCTTGTGTTTCTTTACTGATTTTCTGTCATCACGTTCCAGTCACGGCTAAAGTGAGTCACTGAAGTAGTGACCACTATAATTCTCCTGACTCAGAACTGCGCCCTGGGATTTTCTTGATTAGCTGCTTTTAGAATTTTATCCACTTTGGCTTTATTTGAAAGAACTCATTTGTGTTTCAAAGCTTTGCTTTGTCGTACATTTGTCTCCCCCATCAACTGCTCCTCTGCTGTTTGCCTTCCATTCTTTTGTATTTCAAAATATGGCTAGATTGGCTCTGTTTTTTTTTTTTTTCTTCAGGAAAACTCATTCAGTTTTTAGCCTTAAAAAAATCCATTGGAAAGCTATAAGTACCCTCCTCTCAGCCTTGTGATTGCAACTCACATTGTGAATGTTGGCTTCTTCATTGCTATTCTTATCAACATATTTTCTAATTCTTGTTCTAGTTTTTCTTTTGACAATTTTGAAAATAGCAAGATGTTCTTTAATTTCTAGAAAAATACGATTTCTGAGTCTACATTTTAAGCACCAGAAAATAAGGGACAGCAACATTTTCAATTGTGTTACTGATTTTAACTTTATGTTCATAAAAGTCCCATGCTTTTATGTATACTTGAAGAAGACGCAATGGCTGAGGGCACAGCTCACCGCATCATGCAGATGTTTACTTTAATATTTTGTTATCTCTGTTTCAAATAAGTGATAATTATATATTATATCCTCAGCTTGTCTCCATGTTTTGTCCTTTATGAATAATGCTGCTTTGGATACTCATGTGCCAAATTTTAGGTAGGTATACCTTTCTTAGAACTTTTTTTTAATGTGGTATTATTGAGAAAGTACTTCTCACTGAACCAGGAAAACATAAGTGCTGCTGGGCTGGCTACCAATGAGCTCTAGCTATTTATCTCTGCCCCAGCTCCCCCTCTATGGTTTCAGAAGCATGCTTTGGGTGTGGACACTGGGGACCTAAACACAGGTCCTCATTTTTGCGCAAAGACACTGTTTGGGCTGAGCTATCTCGTTAACCGCTATATTTTTATTCATCATTTTCTATGTAAGCTCTCTTATCCCTTGAGTAGCCTCCACAGCCCTCCTTCTTTATTTTAATGAACCCAAATATTTTACGATTTTTATTGTCTTGTCAACTATGCATCCTTTTAGCAGTCTCCTGGAGATTTTGACTATCTCTGACTGATTACAGCCTAATACAAACCATTGATTTTTCTTTTCAAATTCTCAATGCTCTTTTAAATTCTTTTTAGCATCTTTCTTCAACATATTGTAATATACTTTCTCTACTTTCAGTTTAAACCCCATTAAACATTAAATTATTGTTTTGCAGAAGCAATATTCCTTTGCATTTATGACACCCCATATTACTCCTCTCTTCCTGTATAGTAACTTTTGTATTTTGGAACAGTTACTGTTCACTTGAAAAGTTCCCTGTATTTTTTCACCTTGTTTTTAAAAATAATATCTATGCTAGATTCTATTCTAGCAGCATTTTAAAAAATATCTTACTTAAAAAATTTCACACATGTATGTGTACATTGAAAATTATCATACCTACCCATTATTTACACCTTCTAATTCCTTTCCCAAATTTGTACTCCTCTCAACTTTATCTCCTCCTAATTAAGTCCTTAATTTTTGATAACCCACTAAGTCCAATTAGTGCTGCCTCTACATGTATGGGCATTGAGCTATCCACTGAAGCAAATATTTTGACAAGAATAGCAATGAAGAAGCTAACATTCACACTCTTCACTGCAGTCAAAGGCTGAGAGGAGGATATTCAGAGCGTCCAACAAATAGGTATTTGGCAAGCAAAAAAGGAATGCTATTTGCTTAAGACAAAACATATCCAATCTAACCATACTCAGGAATACAAGGACAGGTACTGTGTGTCCAGATCCTCAAAAGAAACAATTCTCTCCCCCTTAGCAACTGTCAACTGTCAATAGAGCTTTGGTAAAGAGTGAGCCACGGAGCTCCTCTGGTCCATCTGTGCTGGCTTGACGATGCTCAGGTATTCCGTGGATAACTACAGCGGCCGTGAGTTGGTGAATGGGAAGACAGTACACCACAGTGTTCTCAGTGTTCTTCTCTATTCTCTGGCTCTTATATTTTTTTCTCCTTCCTCTTCTGTGATGTTCCCTGAGCTTTGGTGATGATGTGGCTAATAAAGATGTCTTATTTCCGCTTGTGGTCTCAGTTCTTATCCTTAGCACTTTGTCCAGTTATGTATCTCTGTTTTCATTCCCTACTGCTTATGGGTATAATATTTAGAAAAGACCCTCAAAGCCCAATGACTTAACAAAATAACAATATTTCTCAGGCTCTATTCTAGTACATATGACCCTCTCAGCCACAAGTTTTTGACCAGGACTAGAGAAGTGTGTTAAAATTCCCTCCCATAAAGTGGGCTTTAAACCCAATTAGAATGCTGTTGGTTACCTCATAAGAGCTATGCCACTATTGTATCAGTGAACCCATCTTGCCTGGTAGATTGGCATTGCATCATGCAGGGTCCATCAGTGGGTAAAACAATTGATCTTTTCTCTCTCAGCAGCCTGCATGGCATTTTCTAACAGTATAAGTTAGTCAGGAGGGAGGGAGTTTTCTGCTTTATTTAATATTGATTTCTCTCTGTCCTACATCTAAAGTGTGGGATATCTTCAATAATAGGATCTTACTCTGTAGAAAAATTTTACATTATGTATCCTAAATATTATGGCAGCAAAGAAGAAAAGGGATGAAGGAGGAATAAATAAATCCAAAGATGCTTGAAAAAGCCACAGGGACCATATTACATTTTATTTACTTACAATAACATACATATGTACATGTGTGTACTTATAGATATGTATGTGCATATATATGACATATTCCTCTAATATGCTCTCATTTCAACTTTATTTATTTATTTATTTATTTATTTAGATAACCCACTAAGTTCAGTTACTGGGTTTAACTGAAGGCATCTTATTAAATGGTAAAAATTCTAGTTACTAGCATTAAGAAGCTCTTTTGAGTTGTTGATCAGGGGAGTCCAATTGACCCCCAATGTAATATATATGACTGCCAGGGGCCTTGTTTGACTACCAGATAAATTCCTATTGCTGAAGGTACCATATACTTAGGCCTCAGGACTTGGAGGCATTGAACTGGAACTGATCTGGATTACTAGTCCCTGAAGACCAGCTCTCATAGTACTAGAAGGAGCCATGCAAGATGACAAGGGAGAAAAGCAATCATAGTCCTTCCAAGTTGTAATACCTATGAACCGCAATGGCCAGCTAACAAGATATGCTGAATGATGTTGTAGTGGTACTCACATCCTGACATCAACCAACAACCATCTCATGGAGCTTAAAGCCTACTCAGTTGGAACGCATCCATGTCTGACATGTAGACATAGCCCACTACCCTTGGCTGATGAGGTCATGGAACCTAGCTGAGAATCCACTACTGCCACTCCCCTAAGCCACAATAATTTCTAAGTCCATTCTAAGTACATATTCTTGTATCCATAGATAATTATATATACATATATATGTACACACACATATCTATGTGATATATATCGCCCCTTATTGAAGAGGATTCTCTTTTTAGCAGGAGAAAACCTGTACAGAAAACCACGGGCAGTCAAATGCAGAGTACAACTGACCATGGGGTGGGTGCCCAACACCAATTGATAGATGGATACCACAATTCCTGCACCAAAGGCTCAGAGAACATCACGGAGCCAGTGGACACAAAGATTATAAGAGCTAGCAGACCAATGCATCTGCTTCAAGAGAGTGTACTCTAAATGTGACTGGGAAGCTGAACCTATGGAATCTCATAAATGTGTTGTCTAAAAAAGACATAGGAGATGACAACATCAGTTGCAGTGCCAATATGGAGGGAGAAAATATCTAGGTAATTAATGACGGTTGAGAAAAGCAGAATCAGTATGCACTGGGGGTGAATTTGATTCAATCCCCAGTAGTAAACCCTAAACACAGGTGCATATGCACAAAATCACACAGACACGACACATACACACATACACACACACACATATAAACATATATTATACATATTATACTTATATATGAAATTCTCATAAGTATTTTTCCTGAGTTTTGGTTTAAATTATTTCAAAAAGTCGTTATCGCCTTTGACTATTATTCTTTTGATGTAATGTGTCTTTTAAGATCTTTTTAAAGATTTCACTACATTTCAGACTTCCTCCCTGCCTGAGGTTTTCAGAAAGTATCATCTTAATTAAAGAGGTGATGTCTGTCTGTCTGTCTGTCTGTCTGTCTGTCTCTCTCTCTCTCTCTCTCTCTCTCTCTCTCTCTCTCTCTCTCTGTGTGTGTGTGTGTGTGTGTGTGTGTGTGTGTGTGTGTGTGTGTGTGTGTTTCCCTAACCTTAACTTTGGTATTTGACTTTGAGAAGAGGGAGACCAGCAAGATGGAGGCAGTAGGGATGGACAATGGTAGTAGAGAAGGATGATGAATTTCAACCAAGTACAATGACATGAAAATGCTATAGAAAAACTCACTACTTGTTGCTTAAAGAATTAATGTAAGAAATCAGACAGTTAGGGTACAGGCTTCCTGCCCAGGGTCAGTTTCTCAAGTAGAAGAGGCCAAGAACATCCTTCCCACACTAAGAAAAATACTCAGTGACTTCGACACCTCTGACCCTGATCAAGCAGTGACTTGAGATTGAAGTCGGTGCTAAAAAAGAGAAGAGAATCATGAAGCTTTTTTAACCTAAGTAAAATTAAAATCATTTAATTACACTTTAGAAAATAAATTAGACAGTTAATATACATCATTCTTCTCAGGAAATGCTTGGCAACGGTCCTCCTTGAACATGGCTCTGCTCTCTTAGAAGCCCAGCCTGTATACTTAGCAGTGGTTCTTGCAAACATAGTCTCTTATGCTCAATTTTTTTTAGTTCTCTTCTTCTATCTCTGCTTCAAATTATGTATTAGTTTTGTCACAAGAATGAATAATTGGCTGATACACTGATCCTATAAAACAAATCCCTAACATTTTGCTGGATTCTAATTATTCCCCAAGGAAGTTCTCAGTGGGTATCAACTTTAGCTCATGGCCAGGATTGGCAGATGTTCCTAGGTGTGGCATTCCAGTGTGGTCCAATCATCTGGCAGATAGTGGCTTCTTATGGAGTTTTAAATAGTCTAGTGTTCATTGTTACATGTTCTTTCTTCCCTTAGAATATTTTAATTTTTTAAAATATGTCAAGCTTTTTTCTTGGTGGTACTACAAATGTGATGGCTTGCTGTTGTCTAAGACAGTCAGCCACTGCATGAGTCCTCTCTGGCAGCTTAGTGTTTCAGATGGCAACATTGTACCCCTGTGTGTAGTCAGATGTCTGAAAGCATCAATAATGCCTTTTGTTTGCCTTTTTATATCGACAACTGTTCATTAAAGGCTTTTTTTTAAAAGTTCAGAAAATAGTGACTGCAGGAGTCAGGTCTGTATCTGTTATTGTGCATTTACAAACGCTCATACCAGGTTGGAGTCAGGACTGCCTTGATTCTTGAATAAAGTGAGGGTATCAATCCTGGAGATGCTTCAAGTGGCTGAGTTGAAGCCCAGGAATCTTAATTTTAACATAGTATCTAGGCAAGTCTGATGTGCTTCATCAACATGAAGGTATCTGGAAACCACTAAACTAAGCGTGGCATGATTAAGAAGTAATTTTCTGAGTCACTATTTTTATGATAGAACGCAAGAAACTTCATGGCCTGTAAATAGGATGGAAGATCAATTTTCGGTTCCCATTTCTAGTAGGTGAGGAAAAATAGATCTTTACAAGAAGGTTTAAAACTGCATCCCAATATCACAGCATGTAAATCAAAGTGGAGATAATAGAACATAAAAACCAGGAGGAACAATTCTGAGCCATACCCCAGGTGAGGCTGGGATGAGTTCTGAAGGCTGGCCAACCACTTCAAGAGCTATTCATAAAAGGTGAAATATTCTTGATATGTTGGAAGAGTTTTGAAATAAGAGAAGCAATGCTTCTGAGGAGACCAGATTTGGTGGGACGAGAGCGGAGATGGTTGTGGAGGAATGGAGTGTTCCTACAGCCCTGCTAGTACATATGGGAAAACAAGTGTTGTATGAAAAGGAACTAGAAGCTGATGGCACAACCACAATCATTTTAAAAACAGTTTCAGAGACGTAATTTATTTTTATGTGAGCTCATTTCGTAAGAGGAGCTTATTTGTTTTTAATAAATTGTTTTTATGGTGTCATGTTCCCAAACCATAAAAATCTTTTTAAGTATTAACTTTAAAAGAAATACACCCTTGCTGGATGATGCTTTCTGCCTGCTGAAGTAAAGAATTTGATGCCCAGAAGCAGGAGACAACGTTAATCAGAATAACTTGACAATCTCAGACACTTGCCCACTATGAATGGTTGCAGTGTGCCCAGTATCACTTGACATGTGCTCAGTGATTCAAAGGGACCAGAGCAACAGTACTTGGTTTCATGTGCCTGCCTGGCCCATCATGAATGCATACATCAGGTCTGAGTACTGGGAAGAAACACCCCATCCTACTTGTTGGAGGAAGAAGCATCTTAAAAGCTACATCATAGAGGTGAACCTTGACATACTTTTAACACAAAGTCACATATATGGGCCAGTGTAAGGGATTCAGACATGAAAATGGCCACATATATTATGTTATGCTCTGAAAAATTTGGTAGTTGCTTAGGTTGATAGATGTCATGTTACTAAACACATAAGTGGGGAACTAGCTTGATTATCTAAGAGCTATTTAACTTAACATGCCCTTTTACTTTTATGTATTTTTATAATTTAAAAAGATAGCTTATACCTGCTCTTGGTAGCTCTTATTGTTCCCTTAGACAACTTCACTTCTAAATTTTTATGAGACAGATATGCTACCTATTTCCTCTGCTGATGAGGTTTCTTGGTTTCTTTACTTCTACATTGGAAAGATTATTCATTGTTTACTATTACTATACTACTACTACTGTTATAATTATATTATGTGTGTATGCATGTACATATTAGGGAGTTGGTTCTCTCCTTTTACTGTGGAATCCAGCCTGCTCAAACCATCACATTTTCATTGCCAAATGTTGTAACCACTGAGACATCTTACTTACCTTACCTCATTTTCCTTTTACGTCATATATGTGTTAAAAGGCCTTATGTGACTATATGATATCTTGGAACCACAAGTACGAGGGACCATACGATATGTTTAAGTGACATTTTAAATAATGCTAATGGTTGGACTTACTCTGAAGATGCATTGGAACCATCGGCTGGCTTTAAGCAGAAGAACGGCAAAATCAAGCTGGAAGCAGCTCATTTAGGCGGTCTTCAGCATGGGTGAGGAAGGGAGAGCCTGCGGGCAGAATAACAAGCACAGTCACTTTCCAAGACTATAATTCTGAGTAAGCTTAGGAAACTGATGTCAGATGCATCATTGTTGCAATCTGTCACTGACTGATTAGCTGAATAGAACCCTGCACCCCCCACAAAAAAAGAAAAATCTGTGGAGGACCTAACCTTTCCAGTTTTGTGGTAGAAATAACCAGGGTAAAAATTACACAGGTGTGTGTCCTCTACCCACCCCAACCCCTATCAACTACAATTTGTGCTGCTCAAATACTCATTGGTATAGAGCCTGTTCTGCAGTTCGGTTGGCCTGCCAGGGGACATACGCTTAAGGGAAAATGATTCTCTCTCATCTATCAGCTCTCAATTGTGAATAGCCTCCCAGATACAAGTGGGACTTTGTGCACGCTTTTGACTCCATGCTAGTATTTTGTCTGGCTTGAGTCTTTACAGGTTTTGTACATAATGTCACGACACTATGAGTTCATTTAGGTAAAAGCCATGATGGGTCCAGAAAACATTGTTTATTTATAGTTATCCCCCCCCAATCTTTGGCTCTTACATTTTCTGTTCCCTCTTCCACAATTATCCCTGAGCCCTGTGGGGAAGAGAGTGATGTAGCTTGTCCCTTTAGGGCTGACCACTCTGTGGTTTCTTATGTGGTTCCCTGTAATGTTGACCAATTATTGGTCTCTATCAATTTCCATTAATTATAAATTGCTTCTCTGATAAGGGTTGAGGGATATAAACTCCTCTTAGATTACCTGGTTTGTCTTATGCAGGATGATTAGCAACACAACTCTTTTCAAAGAAACTTTTTTTCCCACAACAAATGACATATCACTTGTGTCTACAAGCTACTACAGCTTAATCATGCCACGTCCTCTCTAGGATGACTTCCTGCTCTGTCACACTTGTTTCTGATAACTGGGCAAACCAAACTCTGACGTCATAACTCAACTCCACCTTGAAGTGACGACAACTATGTAAATGAGCAAAGTAAAAAGAGAAATATTTATGGTAAAATTTCAGGGAGTGTGGCAAATAGCCAGCGCCTGCCCTGTGTCTCACGACTCTACACAGTCAACTAGCTGCTCCTCCGGCTTCAAATTTTCACAATGTTTGAAAACCCAAGCTTTCACATTAAACACTTACATTATCAGAATCTGAATATTAATTGTAAACATAAAAACAAATTCCACAATTTTAATATAGAACCCCAAATCAAGTCAAGCCCTATGAAATAGCCATAAGCGGCACATTCACATCCAGAGTGTCTTAATGTATTGGTCTTTTGTTTTGCCTGTTGCTCTGTCCACTATCCAGGGCCCATGTTTGCCCCTCTCGCTGCCAGCAGGACTACTTAACTCTGCCTGACACCCATGTCACATCCTTCCACGTAACTGGACATCGTAGTCGCAGAGCTAAGCTGCCCATCTCACTCATTTTCAGAGTTCCAGGGTCAGAAAATCCGTTTTTCAAATGACAGCTTGCCTTCTAAGGAGAACATACATTTTTATAACATGAATGTCATAAAATGGGACACCAATTTCGGCTTTCTTTTATGCTGGACTGGCACAGCAAAGGTGGGAAGGATTCAAGTGAGAGGTTGGAGTGAGATCTAAGGAGTAAACCCTGATAAAACCTCTTATAAATATAGATTCCAATCCTGCCTCAGACATTTCTTAGAAGCTTGAACTTTTTCAAGTCCCTTAGATGCATTTAGTTTTCATTTTTTCATATGCAAAATGAAGCTAATGATAAAGGATTGTTACAAAGATTAAATTGGACAATATAAAAGAATGAACCATGTAATCAGTGATATTGAAACATTGGGGGTTATTATGATTGGTGTTTTTAATATTTAAATTCAAACTTGCCTTGAAATTTTTTTATTAAAATTACTTATTGCTCATTTTTTTATGTCATAGGGTGGAATTAAAAAAGACTGTGTAAATAAAAAATAACCAGTTCTCATCATAGTTTGATTGGAATTGAGTATAGTGCCCTGGTAAATATGCTCAGTATTTTATTTTTTGAATATATTTGCTGAACATCATTCTAGATAGTGAGGATTCAGGTCTAAACAAAGTCAGCTGTGAGACTGTGGCTTCTGTGTATGACAGAGAAGCTTCCCTCATAAAATTACAATATGATCTCCTACACAAGACCAGTCTAATGAAGACACCAGTTGGCATACCAGTGTGGATGAGGGAACTCTCACAAAGCTCTACCTATAGACGAGGAGCTACTCGCAATTCACTAACAACGGTGGAACCGAGCGAGGTACCATCAGACCTCTCCAGGGATGAGCTCCCTGATAGGTTGGTTATCTTTGTCACCTATCTCTATCTACCATGTGGTCATCGCTAAACACACATACAGGCGACACTTTATAGACTCAGCCCCTTCCCACTCTGCCATTTCATTAACTTAGTTCAATCCTAGACGTGACTTTGCTCCATGTCCTTCTCTGCCTGAGATACCTCTCACTCCCAGCCCTGCAGGGGTTATTGCTCAAGTTCTGCTTCCCATGTCTCCTCACATGCTACTGCCTCCAAGCTTTGTTGACTCTGCTCTCTGAAAGAGCTCCTTTCCCACATACTATAACTTGCTCTTTTCCGCATTTTGTGTGCTGTCTGGGTCTGTTTATGCCCTTGGGATGTCCAGGCACCATTGCCTTACTGGAAAAAGGCAATGAAGAAACAAAGCCTAACTGGATGAGATGGGTGGGTTAGATCTTGGTCTGGTGATTAGTGTGGGAGAAAAAGCCTTCTCCTTCACTGCTGGGCAGGAAGGCTAAATAAGCCTTGGAGAAGTGGGGAGAGGCTTTCAGGATGAGCGTACATCATTGGCTGTGGCTGAAGTGCTTGGAATGCTCATTTGCATGGAGAGGAATTCCAGGTCCTAGCTGGACATGTCCTTCTGAGGAAATAGGAAGTTTTCACCTAAAACCTAACCACCAGGATACTTGATTACCTCAAGGGTAGCTAAAGGTGGGGATCCCAAGGCTACATGCACAGGGGCATGCTGGCCCAGAAGAGAGCGGGGATAGTCCTTACTCTTGCGATTCTCAAGATGAGGTTTTCGGGATTGGATATCTCTTGACCTTACCCTTGCTCCTCCTGGCTGGCTCCCCTAGGGCACACAGCTCACATGCCCCACATGCTTGTTTATTTGGTTTGGTTTAAAACACTTACTTATGAGGTAAATTGTGCACTTGTGTGTCTATAAGATGTCGCTCTCTCCATAGAAAGATTAGTTCCATCAAGATGGGAATCTGCCTACTCTTAAAAAAATGTTTAATTTAAAAACCAAAAACAAAAAACCCTTTTGAGCTGTCCATACATGAGTTGCATCATTTGTTCTTTTGTTCCTAGTTCAAGCTCATGTTGGTTGTTCTGTCTCCTAAACAAGCCACGTGAACCTCGGAGATTGTGTTGTGTGTGTCTTCCTTTCATCCTTGTGGATCTACTCCCCCTGTACCCCTTAATTCTCACCTTGGGACACAGCCTGTCATTGGCAAAGAGACTTTCTCTTTTGTTTGATTATGCTTTTCTTCTTTTTAATGGGAAGCATTTTCAGGGAACCAGAGAGTAGAAAGTTTTTTTTTGGTTGGAATAATATCCTCACCGTAGGGACAGTACTACTGGGTGTTCCTCCTCAATAAAAATCAGTCAACATGCTGCCTAAAGCCCACCACTCTAACTGCTTATGGAGGCTCTCATTTCTTTCCCTGTTAAAACTTCCTGGAGAGTTAGCCCTGTAAGGCTTGCCTCTGCACACTGTCATTCCCTTTAGGGTTTACAAATAATTTCTTTGTTAAGCTGTTTTGGTTGAGCCATGCCATCATTTTCCTGCAACGCTGCCTGATAACAGAAATGGTTGTTGGAGGTGGTAGATCAGCTCTGATAGAGTCCTCATTTAATGAAAGAAACATTCACGCTAGACTCTAATGTTGATTTTCTTTAAAGTGTTGGCAAATGTACAGATTCTAGTGTGAGGGAAGGGACTAAAAAATCTCAAGATCAGTTAAAAATGGCTCTCCCATGATTCCATGACAGATGCTGAAATCATGTCCAACCCGTGAGTTAAGTTATAGCATCTCATGAGAAGTGCATGAAACCAAGTAGCTGAAGCAGAGTGTAATTGAATTTGTTTAAATAGGCTGGCATGTGGAACTTGCTAACTTGGATTGCTTTCTGTGCTAGGTAGTATTATGTCCACTTGACACAAGCTAGAGTTATTTGGGAAGAGGGAACTTCAGTTGAGAAAATGCCTGAGCAGATTGCTCCAATTGATGTCACGTGCGAGGACCCAGCTTACTGTGGGCAGTGTGCTGCCTGAGCTGGTGGTCCTGGTTACTGTAGGTTGAGCAAGCCATGGGAGGAAGTCAGTAAGTAGCATCCATCCATAGTTTCTGCCTTAGTCCCCCAGCTTCTGGCTTCTTGCATTGAGTTCCTGCCCAGACTTCTCTCAGTGATAGAATATGACCTGCAAGTTCTAAACTGAAATAAACCCTTTCCATCTCAAGTTGCTTTCTGTGAGGTCTTTTATCATAGCAATAGAAACCCCAATTAAGTTGGTTGTAGTGGCACATATCTTCCATCTCAGCATTTGGTGGGCAGAGACAGGAATATCTCTGTGAGCTCAAGGAGAGTCTCATCTACATAATGAGTTCCAGGACAGCTAGGGCGACATAGCAAGACCCTATCTCAAGAAACCCTCATTAAGGCACATTATAAGTTCTCAGTGTAAATATTTTCCCCACCATAATTGTGTACATTTCAAAGGTTCATAATACAAAAAGGCATGTTCTCTGTTTTCTCACATCAGAGAAAACTCAAATTCTTGAGTAACTCCTAGGGTGGGATGCTTGGATCCATTTTTTAAAGAGAGTGATATACAAATTATGCCATAGTGTAGGACAGGAATGAAGAGGAAATTTAATGTAATTTGATGCAAACAGTGAATTGTTCAGGAAGCAATATAAGCCTCACATTAAAGATGAGAGTTTAGGTCAACAAACAGGAGACAAGCACTTAATATGGGCCCAAAGAATGGCAGTAGATTATGAAATAAACCAAGTGAATTTGGACACAGGTGATAAGAACAGAAAATTTTGGGGACATTTACTGCAACTGGGTTCTATCTAGGAAGCCCTGAGGTGACACCTCAGTAAATACCACTGAAAGAATGTCAAATGAATGTTTCTATAAGCGATATATAAAATTCTGTTTAGACAATGCTGCAGTCTGAAATAAGTTCATAGGAACTGGCTTTCAGATAGTGAGATTACAAGGAGTTAAGTTTTACAGGTGAAGAGAGAGCCTGCCATGTCAGTGATGAATAGGCTTGTTGGAAATGCACTTACATGTGGGCTCAAGCAAATGAGCCATGCTTTTATTAACCACCTTAAGACAAAGGCAGGCCAGGATATATGAGTGCTTCAGCTAAGCTAACCATGATGTACCTCGCAAAGCTTACTTGATATTTCTTGGGGGAAAATAGAACCTGAGGGGGCACTCAACTTTTCTGTTCTCTTTCTTTCTTTTTTCTTTGTTTCATTCATTCATTCATTCTTTTTTTTCTTCCTTTCTTTTACTTCAGAGATCACTTTTTCTCTCAAACTGCATCTCACATTCACCAACACAAGAACTTCCATTTAATCACACGCATCCTTTTCAAAATCAAAGTTGTCACTGTCCCAACTGTTGTTAATAAAGATTATGTCCCTGAGAGACTTCAATCTAGCCTTCTTCTAGCACTTAGAATCTATTCAAAATAGACTTCTAGGAGCATTTTCTTAATGGGGGCAAACCTTAGTGCTTAGACATAGGGCTTTAGTAAGTAATAACTGATTATATAAATGACATTAAATGAGTCCTGGAGAGATAGCTCAGCTATTCAAGGCTATGCTTACAACACAAAACAAATGACATTAAATTAATTGTCACCTGTGTACACTGCAACTTTCCCCAGTTTAGTTTTCATTATAGTCTTTTCCACTGATTCTCTGTGCCATTTTGTCTTCCTTTGAAATTCTACTTGTGTGTTTCCCTTCTTTAAAAAATTGTTTTGGGCTGGAGAGATGGCTCAGAGGTTAAGAGCAGTGACTGCTCTTCCAGAGGTCCTGAGTTCAATTCCCAGCAACCACATGGTGCCTCCCAACCATCTGTAATGAGATCTGGCACTCTCTTCTGCAGGCATACATGCAGGCAGAACATTGTATACATAATAAATAAATCTTTTAAAAAATTTTTATGTGCTAATATGTATGTGTACTGTGTGTGTGTGTGTGTGTGTGTGTGTTTGTGTGTGTGTGTGTGTGTGTGTGTGTGTGTGTGTGTGTGTGTGTGAAACCCATGTGCCTGAAACCCATAGAGGCCAGGAGAGGGCATCACACCTCCTGGAACTGGAGTTACAGGTAGTTGTGAATCAGCCTGAGGATGCTAGGTGCTCGGGACCAAATCTGCATCCTCTAAAGAAGCGGCCATTGAGTGCTCATAACTATCCAGGGACCTTCCCAGAGCCAGTGTTGCCCTTCGTACGTGCTCCCTAGTCTATGCCGTTTCTCCACTTGTCTATTTTGTGTTCATGTTAATTCATATACTATTAGTTATGTGCATTACATACAGTATACATTATTGTGTGTTATCTTTTTGTGATGTTGTGATATTATGAGGTACAGTTTTTTCAAAACTCCTCATAGAAGTCAAGACATTTCTTCTCCATTTACTGTCTATAAAGATGCCATGCATAGTCTTTGACTAGAATTGCTTTGTATTTGTAGAACAGCTTGAATTGATTAGATACCTCCTCCATGGTATAATTAGATTATATTACAAACATAATCTTCCCTCCAGTTATTTGTAGTCTTGCTAAAATATCCTGGTGGAAGTTTTTAGCATCCTTCTCTTGGGCCCTTCCACACCTTTAGTAAGATTTACTCTTACATGTTATTGCAGTTTTCTTTGCTTTGTGATTTTTATTTGAACATTTATATTTTCTTAATATAACACAAAGATCGTTACATACTAGTCATTTCAAACGCCCCAACCCTACTCTTTGTCTGTATAATTTATGTAATATATTCTGTAATACATATTATGTAAGCTCCTTGTTGATGGCCCGTGACTGCCTGTAGGTGAATAATCACAATCATCTCTAAATAACTGCGGGCTTTTTCTTGTTTTTCAAGCCTTGCACAGTGCCTTCCTACTTTATTCCTCTGACTAGGTCATTGAATGTGTATATCAAAATAAGGAGAGACAACTCCTGCATCACTGATGACTCAATAGCCAAAGTAAAACCTTAAATTTTGCCAGGCAACAGAGATGATATAGGGGCATGAACACCTTCTACATCGAGGTATGAAAGTAGTAAGAAAAAAGGAAAAGAAAAACAGATATACTTACATTAAAATGAAAACTCTTGATTTTAAAAATGCTCGAAGAAAATGGGGGAAAAATGAAACTCTAAGCTGTAAATGGAAAAGTTTCTACTGTAATAAATACAATTGTAAGAAATAGTCAGTAACTGGCTCTTTAGGGCATAAGAGACTATTGAATATGATATTGGAATGAGAAAGCATTCATTTCACAAAGAAGATTTGTTGATGTTTACAACACTTCTTAAACTTGAGGTAGCATGTGAGGATGGAAAGAAAGACAACCACTACAGCAAGAACTACCATGGAAGGACACATGTGCCTAGACAAGAAGAGGGGTTGTGTTCGCTGGGAAATGTAGCAATTCGGTCACTGTTAGAAAAAACTTAGCCAAATGATTTATTCATTTGACTATCCAGTGGCTAGCACGTCTGCCTGTCGGTGTAGCCCTTACACTTACTTCTAGAAACTATTTCTTTTATGTTTTTGAGATTATAATATAATGTCAAACTTTCCCTCTTCTATATTATTACTCCAAACCCTTCCATATGCCACTCTTTCTTTTCTTACTGCCTTAATCTGAGAGAGAGCCAGCACTGATGGACGTTCTGTTAACACCTACATGCTCCTAGTGTGTGCTTGGCTAATGCCTCCACCAGAAAGATACCAGGTCACTTCCAAATCTCCTCCATGAAAACCATGTAAGTCCTCACTGCAAAGAGATGCAAGAAACACTTTCACCAGATACCTTCCCAGAGTTCTCAAGGAGGCATCTGACTAATTGCGATCACTGTTATTGATGCAAAGAGGGATTCTGGTAGGTGGGACATGGGGCAGATGCAACTGTATAAACCAAGGCATGAGCTCTTTAGCTCTCAGAGGAAGTCTGCCCTCTGCCTTTCATCTATCGCTGACCTAGTATGTTTAACTTTATCCTACATTCATGTGAACTTGTTTTCTTTCAGTTCTATCCTCCTTACTGTTAGGTTCTTTGCAGACTGCCTTTTAATTAAACTTCTAATATATCTATTTAAGGCCTCCCCAGACTGATTAATCAAATGCCACTAGGAAACTGAAATTCCATCATAAAACAGTTACTAATGTGTACGGGGGGATTATTAAATTGCTGTTTTATTGCCCAAATTGACAAAGATCGGTGGTGAAGGGTGAGCACACGGGAGTCGCGTGGCAACGAGCTCATCTAATTAATGAAGTGACAGCTTTATGCTGTGAACTACCAAAAGGACTTGACAAGACTCATGGCTTTCCTTAACCACTAGCGCAGCTGGAATGCTGTTTCCTAACATCCTCTGCAGCTTTGGCAGTAATGAATTAACCTCATAGCATTAAGGAAGGAGGGAGGGGCAATTAGCTTCCTCATGTACTGTCAGAAATTCCAATACTCCTTTGTCCCCACCTAATTTGCCTACAACCAACTCCTCCACCATATACAATAAAATCGGTTATCTCTAATACAAAGCTTCTTGTCCTGCTGGATGAAGATTGGAGACATCAACAAATAATGACATAAATTTCCCTAGGAAGCAAAAGAGATAGAAGCATACGGCATGGACACAGTTTTATTAATGATTCTGAATCCATAAGCCATAGGAATCTGAAACAGCAAAGAACTTAGTCTGAGTTAATCAGACGTGAATGATACTGCTGAATGTTTTTGATAACTGGTTAGACTATCAGATGACAAGTCAGGCAACTTAATCTGCATTTTTAGTAGGTTATTATTTTATTTGATTTATTGGTCTTGGCTACTTCTGTTTCTTGACTAAATATTCTGGCATTGGTATACTTGGATCCTGCTTAGATAGACAATGAAGAACTGTTGGATTCTAGAACTATCTCTCTCCCTTGAGTCTCTGGAGATCAGATGAAAAGCAGTTTGCTCTCTTTGGGGTTTAGGGAGTCCCAGATAGAAAGGCTATGTGGTCCTCCAAAGGCTGTATCATCCAGTCTCCTCTTTCACTGTTTCCCCTCCAAGCATCCTCTGTTAAATTACAGCAGGAAACATCTGCCTCTCCTATACATGCCTCCTAAGCCGACATTGCTAGGTGGAGCCTCAATCAGGTGTAACCCCAAGGTTATATGCATGAAGCTGGCTTCTGGAAACTAGCAGTTTCAGAAGGTAGACGATTATAAATGTAAATTTCAACTCCCCACAGGGCTGCTTGGCTGAGAAGGATTTGTGGGCTTGGCACAGCTCAGCAGTAATTAGCTAGACTTGAACATGGTTTCTGTTTCAAGGGGAAAGACATTTGGCAGCAGTTCTTGTGGGTACTAAAAGGCCACATCATTTCTTTCCCAAGGATGCCAAAACCTCTAATTTCCAGACTTAAAATGTCAGTTCCCCTCACTCCCCAGCATCCTGGTCCCCACCAGCTTTGGGGAACAGGTATGCCTTTTTTTTTCTGGGACTGCAGGGAAGTACAGCAGCTGCAACCTGGCAGAATGTCTTGTGTCCTTGGCATTTCATTTATGCTGGTCCATGTGGGATGGCTTTCAAATCTCCAAAGCCGAACATGTGCTTGCCTTGAAGGGACAGACTGCAGGCACTGAGAAAATGGCACCATGCTTTCTGCATAGGCCACTTACAGGATCTATACCAGTTCATATTGAGCCAGCAAAAGAAGCAACTAAAATAACATTTCTTTTTCTTTTCCTTTTTTCTTTTCCTTTCTTTCTTTCTTTCTTTCTTTCTTTTTCTTTTTCTTTTCTTTCTTTCTTACTTTCTTTTTTTACTTTCAAGCATCTACTTCAGGCCACAGATGGTAAACACGGCTCTCGGTCTTTAAAGGTTTGAAATGTGTTAAGGCAGTATCACATTTATGATTCCAAAAGAGTGTGATTCCAAGCAAAAATGAGAGGGGAAGACAGAGAAACACCATGCATTCATTTATTGAGGCAACTCACAGTAGGCTAGTGTCAGAGATGCCTAATTTACGGTTTTAAGAAGGACATAGGTGATGATAAATACTTAGGATAAATGTGCCATTCAGTGCTCACTCAACAAATGTTTACTGAGTACGTTGTATAAGCCAGCCCCCATGCTATATGATACAGACATCACACCAAGAAGCTAAGTAGGGAGCCTTCTCTCAAGGGGCTTATTATCATGTACTTATTGATAGAAACAGTTCAGAGTGCTACGTAAATCTAAACCAAACCAAAACAAAACTGTGAGTGGGATTTGAAGAAAATAAATTCTGATGTTCAAATCTTAGCTCTTTTGTACATCTATTTGGCCAAAGAAATTGCTACATTTGCTTAAGCCTTGAAACAGGGCCCTGGTGATTAAAGGCAGCTACATACACACAGCACCTGTTGTAGTGTCAGACACCTAGTAATTAATAGTAATTAATTCTAGGTACAAATAGGAATTTCTACTGCGAAGTGAACAATTCCAGGGTTTGGATGGCCTGTGATTAATTCAAAGGCCTAAAGGAGTCAAGAAAAAAGCAGCACCGTGTTCAAAATCCTAGGAACCTTAAAAGCTGGATGCTGTGTTAGGGATGGAACACGGTGCTGTGGGTAGAATAAGGTCCCAGGGAAGGAGAACATGATGAAGAAGGACCAGTTGGACAGGGAAGCCTGACCATGATAGTCTACTATGCCATATTATGAACTTAGGATTTTTATTTTGCAGATGATGGAAACTGCTGTAGGACTGTTTCTTGAAACAATAGTGCTATTGAGGAGCTGGAGAGAAGGCTCAGAGGTTAAGAGCACTGTCTGTTCTTCCAAAGGTCCTGAGTTCAATTCCCAGCAACCACATAGTGGCTCACAGCCATCTATAATGAGATCTGGTACCATCTTCCAGCTTGTGTGCAGAATACTGAATAAATAATAAGTAAATAAAACTTTAAAAAAGAAAAGAAAAGAAAATAGTGTTATTGCTCAGCTCTAATCAGTGGGTCAGATGGACACCATAGAGCTGGTGGCCTGGGATGAGGAGGTAGAGAGACAGAAGCAGAGCTTTCTAAGGTAAAGGACAGGTCATTGGCTGACACCAATGAGCTTTGTCTCTGTTTGTACTGGAGTAGCCCAGTGCTTTACGTGGGAATTCAAGTAGTAGCCAGTGATCAATGCCAGCACATGTTCTTCTTTAAATTGCTTCTGATTGTTTGACACCTATCCTTGAGCAACTGTCTGCTCATATTAATTATACTATAGAGGAAAAAACATATTTCATTTGCTATTACTAGTACAATTATGATGGCTCATACTTGCATGCAGAGTCTTGGGTGACTTGGTTTTACTTTTTGGTGACTCTGCCTAGCACTTTCTGGAAGGGTTGCAGAACAGGCTATTTCTACCATGGGACTTATGTTAAGGCTATAGCTTGGAAACTGATAGAATCAACAAATGAACTAGGAGAGATGCCCCCATAACTCCAAGTTCTGTCACTGTTAGTGTTCTTGTTAGCACTGACAAGGTCATGATCTGAGCCAGGCCTGTTCTCAAGGTCATGGTGATATTTTTCCTTCAAGTCATTTTGTAGCCTGGAATTTTTTTCTAGGATGTGGGTGTCAGTTAATAAGAATTAGACTGGGTATAGTATTAGTGATAACCCCATGTGTTCAGATTTATTCAATTCTTTTAATGATGATTTATTGTATATTAATTTATCCCCTATGGCTTCATTTCAATCTCTCTGTCTTTCTCTGTGTCTCTGTGTCTCTCTTTCTCTTTGTGTATGTCTCTGTCTCTTTTATACACACACACACACACACACACACACACACACACACACACACACACACACACAATCTCCCAGGAGACTTTTTCTGTGTTCTTTAGGTAGACACCTATGAAACTTGTCTTCAGGATTTCTTTTATGCCAGGACGTACTTGTGTGCCAGACTAAAGCTTTAGTCTGTCTCAGAGGTTAATCTTTGGGTTCATTCATTCCATAAGGTGAAAGCAGCAGGAACACAGATTTTCTGCACACTGAGATTATGCCACATTGGGAAGAACACTTGATCTACAGTTATGACCACATCTAAAGATTCCCATTTCTAGGGAAGTCACATGAACTAGGAAAAACCTCTTGTTTCCTATTACCATTTTGTAGCTTTGGGCATTATCCGCTTCTAACCACAATGCTTCTACAATACGTCTATAGAGTCAAGCTATGCATGAACATTATTGTTGGGACTTTAGCCACACACTTCATACTCATTAGAATATTCAAAATTAAGAATCAAAATGCAGTTGTGAATGCAGATAGGATACTAGAAGGACCTTAGAGGGAGAGAGTTAAGGTCAGCTCTTTGCCTTCGAAATCTGGGGTGTTACAGAAATAAGTTTCCCAAAAAATCATTATAGAAATTTGACATTAGTGTGGCACCAATGTGTGTTACTAAAAGACTTTCTATGCCAAGCATCAAACATGATATGTTTTGTACATCAATGCCATATCTACAGCTACTAAATATTTTTATAATTTCTGTTCACTTTTGCTGCATTGATTGCAATTTTCAGGATACAACTCTGTCATTGGCAAAAAAAAAAAAACATTTTGTTATTTCTTTTCTAACATGTAAGAGCTCTGATTTGCTTGTTTTTGTCTGTCTTAAGAATGTTAGGATAATTTTGAATAGAAGTTATCAGGAAGGTTAATCCTTATTTACTTTCAGTAGAGAAAGAACTCAATCTTTTACCATTAATTGCAGTATTAGTCACATTTGTCTTCCAGAAAATTCTATTTTCAGTCTACTGATATTATTATGAATGCCCACCGAATGGTATCACATTCTCTCTCTTGAAATCATTGTGTAGTTTTCATTTTGTATGTGGAAACAGAGGAATGTGTTTGCATGTACAAGTCTGTGTGGATGTGTGCAAAATTTAGATATATGTAGAGACCAGAGGTTGACATCAGGTAATAATTTCAATTACTCCTGTCCTCAGTTTTGAGACACATCCTCTCTTAAACCTAAAGCTGTTCATGCTTGATTATAAATACGATGATTCCCCCTTTATAAAATATTAGAGCAGCTTTTCACCCCTGGAATAATTTTTAATGCCAATTATGCATTTATTTTTGAATTTTCTATATTCATGTATGTGAGGAACATGTACATCTATATTCACAAATGGCAGACCAAGCTTGAAAAATCAGGTGAGAAAGATTCATCATGCAATGCATGTCTCTTACATGCTAAAGTCCACTAAGGATGCTATTTGACAATTGAGTTTTAGGTATGGAACTTTTTAAAGCTCTGACTTTAACTTTTGGACTTAATATAAGACTGTCCATTTATTTCTTTTTATCAGGTTGCAGTACTTTGTACAGAATCTTCACTTGTCATCAAATGATACTGCATTTTCTACGAAGTGATTCATAGACTCTCTGATCATATTTCTAATGTTTAAAGGATTTATTCATTCTTGACTGAAATTGTTTCTACTTTTTTGTTTTTTTGATCATCTGGCTAGTATTCTCCATTTTGTTAGTTGGTTGAAAGAACCTGGATGAAACTTGATGTTCTCTATCACTTTTGCATTTTGTATTTTATTGATTTCTGTTGTTTCCATTATTTCCTTTTCCATTATTGTCTCATTTTCTGTTACTACATTTTAGCAGTTTCTCTAATCATTACGACACACATCTTCAGCTTATTATAGTCTATTTGTGAATAAAATATTATAACTTCACGCATTGTCAAGAGATTTGGGCCCAATGGTGTAATTAATATAATACATGCTTTCAATGTCTTTTACTTCTTTCTATGATTTTTATCCCATCATATAGCATTACCAATTTTTTGAGCTATTTGAAAGAGTTTAAATATATTAGAAACTTTAAAAACTACTTAGATTTCTGATAATCTTTTCTTTTGAATAGATCCAAATATATAACTGGAATTATTTATTTTGTGACTGAAGATATTTCTTGAATTTTGATAGTATATTCCTTTTGGAGTTAAAATTTCTCAGTTTTAGTTGATCAGAAAAAAATTAACTATACTTTTAAAAGTGCTCTTTGCTTAATATAGAATCCTGAATAGACTAACCAATATTTTTACCCCTAGGATTTAAGGATGCTACTGCAATGTCTTCCAGCTTGCATATTTCTCAATTGATGATACTTGATAAAATTCTTTCTGTGGTTCTTTGTAATTAGTGGGTCCTTTCTTTCTTCTGGATGATCATCAGATTTTTCTATCAGGCTGTGAGCAATAGAGGTATGAGGTTTACTTAATTTTTCTTGTGTTCAGTGTGTTCTTAGTTTAGTAGGTTCCAAGATCTCATAAATTAGGACATTTTCCCATAGTGTACAACCTGCTCTTGATTATACAATACACACTTTCTTATCTTCGATATTTCATTTGCAGTCTCTCAATGTTTCCCTTGGGCTCCATTTAGGTAGTACAGTTTTCTCAACATCATATTCCTCTTTTCTCCAATTTTATTTGTAATGAGGAATATATTTATGATAATTGCTCATATAGCCATGAGTGCGAATTCCACAAACTAATGCATCTGGTGGTTTGTTTTAATTGATGGTTTTGTACCATTGTAGGTCATCACTTTTTGTTTCTTGGAAAATCTGGCCATTTTTTTTATCTGACAAATTTCCATCAATTTATTACGTACTTGTTTTAAAACATGTACTCATTATGTTCATACCATATTGGTGACTATTCACTATAGTCGGCTATTAACTGTCTCACAATACTGATATTTAGTTGTTATTAACCTCACAGGCTTATCACATTTTTTCATGAGAATACTTCCCAACTCTCAAGAAGACAGCCCCTTGTTGTGCAGTACAGCTCCTCAACCAAGTCCTAGCTAAGTGAAATGTCCTTTCTGGTAACGCCAGAGTCTATGAGTCCAACTTCCATTTGCACACTGAATATAAGTGAAACAACGCAGTTTTGTCTTTTTGTATCCATCTTCTCTAACTTATAAATCTTTTCAAGATTCATCCATGTTTCTAACAAATAGCCTTTTCTATTTTTTATGTTAGTGGATAGTACTCTGTGGTGTATATAGAAATAGATATAGATATATATATATATCACAATTTCATTATCCTTCCACCCGTTAATGGGTAATTGTGTTGGTTTCATATTTTTGCCTAGTATCAAACTTGATGATATTTGACTGAATGCCAGATATTGTGAAATTGTTTTTGAAAATGATAGAAATGTTTATTTTTAATTAAAAGTATTTTATTTTTCTTAGTTTTGAATTTTTGAGTATAATTACAATTCTTCCCTTCCTTTTTCCCCTCCAAACCCTGTCATATATTCCTCCTATTCTCCTTAAAATTTATGGCATCCCTTTCTTGGTTTTATTGTATGCATATATATATATATACATATATATGTGTGTGTGTATACATATATATATATATGTATATATGTATATATATACACACACATTCCTTGATATAACCAGTTCAGTCTGTAAAATGTTACTAGGATATGTGTTTCTGGGTTGACCACTTGGCACTGGACAATCAGCTGGTGTTCTCTACCATGGGGAAGACCACCTTTCCTCAGTTGCCTATAGTTCTTTGTATAGGGTTAAGGCCTGGGGGGCTTTTCCCCATCCAGTGTGGCCTGTTCGTTGGTATCATTCTTGTTCAGCTCACATTTGGGCAGTCGTGTTGGTGAGATTTTATAGGTAAACGGTTGAGGTCTCATGGGCTTTCCCTCAACCACGTTAGCATGTCTACTATTGTCCTTATTTAGCTCATGCTTAGGCTGTCATGTTGCTGAGACTTCATGGGTATAAATTCTGATGTTACTAGGAGACAAGATGACTGGTAAAGTCTTTGAGGAGCTCATACTCATGTCATTGCCACTCTCCTCTCCTTTTAACCTTTCCTGTGTTGCCCGACCTCATCTTATTCAATTATTGTTGTTTCATATGCTCATATGTATACATAACTACTGCCTGCTGATTGATCCCATTTTATGTTGCTCATATGTGTATGTGTTTTGGGGTTTTAGATGGGATAACTTATCAAGGAGCTTATCCCTGGAGAAGCTTGTTCCTCTTAGTAACAATTAATTGTCTGTAGTTCTTCATCTGGGGTGGGGCGCTGTGAGAATTCCCTGTCTATATTGGCATATCAACTGGTTTTGTCATTGTGCCAGTCTTATTTAGGCAATGATATTATTGATATTTCATGGATGTATATTGGATTTCATGGATAGATAGATATAGATAATATAAATAGATATAGAATCTTCTAACAGACAACTTGGTACATGTTCTTGCGTGCTTTGGGTGCTAGAACTTTTGCTAGGAATGATAAAGGAATAAAAAGAGGGCAGACATATGAACCCAGAAAAAAAATCTGGCATCAGATAGTCTGAGCTCTTGCATGGAGAACAGAGAGTACCCAGAATGCTCAGCATGTTTAAAAGCACTTGCTACTCTTCCAGAGGACCTGTGTTCACTTCAAGTACCATGAATCATATGTAGAGCCAAAGCATACTATGCTTTCCTCTGGCCTCTGAGGGCAGCAGCCATGCACATGGTGCTTGGATATATAGGCAGCCAAAACACACATACACATAAAATTTAAAAATATAAAGTAAAATAAAGCTGGTCAAGTACAGCACCACTTTCAGAACAGTAAGAGACCATCACTATTTCAACATGGAATATTAAAGGCAAGAAGCATCTGCCTGTTGACCTTGCCTTTCTCAGTGATATGTTGTTCAGAAAGATTGTTCAGAAAGCAGATTCTTACTGAGAGAGCAGTATGTGAAGGACTCTTGTTTGTATGAATTCTTCATGTTAACCGTCTCAGGATGTAGAGAACACATTGGGGCTCCCAGGAAATGGTAGATGCTTATAGTGGCATTAGGCTAAATCTGAGTCAGAGATCTTCGGATGTTAAATTGTATTTGAGTGTTTAAAGGAGTGTTTTATTTCAATTTACTATTCTGCCATTTGTTAACTCATTCAGACTTCTTCTAGGCTGAATTACCTGTTTTAAGACTGGATTCTTGAAGAAATAGAAATAACTGTATATTTTGGCTCGCTTCCCAGAATTCATCCCAAATTGAAGTCCAAAGATACATAGTAACCTGTTTTAAAAATATATAATATTTTTTACTAATTCTTTGAGAATGTTATATATGCATAGATATATTTTGTCATATCCACCCCAACTCCTTCTAATTCTTTTCAGATGCACTTAACCCCCATTTACTTCTTACTTTATGTCCTCTTTGTTTTTTAACAACTTACCTAGTAACTCAAGTTTCTATTAGCCACTGAAAGACATGAAGGAGCTTTACTTGTTTGTTTCTAGTCTATCATAAGCTACAATCAGAACTGTATTGCAGTATCATTGGTAATTGCTTGTTGTTAATGCATAGGCTGCATGCTCAATGGTGCACGCATTGAGAAAGAACACTAGGTTATCTGAGTGTAGCCAAGTAGGTTGCAGGGTAATGGAAGCCACGTAGAATCCTGTAATGCATTAATTCACAGCAGAAAACTATATTGGCCATAGGGATCTCAAAGAGCTGATAAAATACCATCCCTTGCCAAAACCTGAGTAGTAGTATGGTAGGGAAGACTCTGCTTGGAGAAGTATTAAATGGAAATGCTCCCAACCCTGTGAAAATAAGAATGCCAAAGGGTCTGAAGTCAACTTAGAGTTAGTTCTGTGTTCCAATGCCTGACTGATAGTTTTTTATTTTATTTAAAAATAAAATAGAGGCAATACTTCTTACCTGCAAGAGTTTTGTATAAATCAAGTTGTGTATAATTTGCATATTTTAGCAAAACTCAAAGTAATATTCTACTACGTCTGGAAAGTCTAGAAAAGGACTGTGTCAGGAGAGAGTCTTAGGAAAATTATGTACGAGTATCTCATTCCAAGGTCAAGGAGAAAGACACTAGACAAATTTTAGAAATATTTCAGTGGGTCATAATTTCAGGACCATAAATTATCTGCCCAAGGTGTGGACTTAATTTCGGTCTTATGACATACATTGTCATCAGCGAAGGACAGCTTTAAAGAGAGTAGTAGTACAACTCAGTTTGTTGTAGGTGGGTAGCGTGATTCCATGAAGAAGTTCAACTTGCCTTCTTTGAGAACCCACTGGAACATGGCAATGTGATAAATCAGAGCAGCTTAATTAGTAAGGCTGGAGGATATATACATGGGCCACCAAAGGAGTGTCAAGTCTTGGTAGCTTAACACTTCTTTGTTAGATCAGAAGTAATTTTCAAGACTGATAATGGAAAAAGAAAGGGAGGACACCACTTGGCAGCTGTGAAGACATTCATTAGCAGATGTGTGACATCACCAAAGGCAATGGTAGGAGTTTACTCGAGCTTTTAGATGCAGATTAGTGAAGCCTGTAACTTGTAGGGATCCTTGAAAGTGCAGGGCAGCATGGTGCTAGCTGCAGGGTAAGCGGGCTGTAATTATCACTTCTTCCCTTCCTTCTGGAGACACTTACACATGGGTAGTCAACCAATCCCAAGGCATTGGCATTTCCATTCATTTCAACATCCTGAAGCTATTGCCAAGATCTTGCTTCAAGGAATTTCATTTCAAGTCTTCACTCTCCCTTAAGAAATTGCTAAACTGGAACAAACCAGCAGGCAAAGGCCTCAAGGAAGCCTGCCAAGTGTGAAGTTGAGCTGGGAGTCTTGAGTCCTGCTAGCATGCCGTTACCTTCCTGTGTGGCCCTGAACACACAGTTCTTTTGTTTGTAGAAGAGGTCTTACGGATCACCAAAGGCTCTTCTTAGGCTGGCAGTTTATTCTGCTGGTTCCCTCACGTTCTCAGCCGTCTTCTGATCTTCTGATGTGCTTCTTGAGGCATGCTAGAGGGGAAAGCTAAAGCCTTCTGGAAGCTTCAGCTTCTGAGGTCTCGGAGGGTTTTCATATTGTGTGGGAGATGAACTGGATACAAGAGATCCAGGAAGAGATCCAAAGAGATCAAGGAAATCTTGTTTGGAAGTATTAGTGTAAGTCTAAAAATAAGCTAGAGTCCAAAGGTAATCCAGGGCAGTTTAATATCCCTTGCTACTTTGATTTCTTTCAGTTTGATCTAATAGGTTAGGGCCCGTGCTTATCTCAAGAGGTCCACAACTACCTTAGGGCAAAGCAATGATGACTGTACATATTTTACTTTAGCATGTAGTACACTTCACATTTCTACAGAGCAATAATAGCCATAATTACCATTTGTTGAGTGCATGCCTGGGCCAGTTACAGCTCTAAATGGTTCATATTCTCATTTAATTCTCATAATACCCTGTGAAGTAGAATTCATTATTTTTCAAATGATGAAAACATAGCTTAGAGTTGTTTAATTTCTAAATTAACACAACTGGTTAGTAAGGGAGCCAGGATTTCCATCAAAATCTGGTTTGACCCTTATTATTGGGCTTTGATGTTGACTCCTTCAAGGAGCCCACACAGCAAATCTACTGGCATACCACACAGTGCAGAACATGTCAAAGTCTTTGGGCAGTTTAATGGTAAATGAATTAATCAAAAATAATTAAACATCTTAGGCATATTAAACAAAAAATAACTAGGACATGGCTGGATCTCTACATGAATTCCTCCTGATGAAGCACTTTCTGCTGTGACAGAAATAAAATAAAGGCTCTTGGTAATTTGAGAAGCGTATACAGCAATTAATTTTGCATTTATATGGCCTGTTTTTAGAACTGTATTTCAATTTTTTTAAAGTACCATTTTAATATCTGTGCTGCAACTGATAATTATTTGGGGAAGGGGGCAAGACAAGGGGATTTTAGTGAGAGCACAAACATTTTTAATGGAACAGCTGCAAGGCTTAAATCACTGGTGTCCTATGAGTACTGGAGCCTGTCCGAGAGGAGACAGCATATAGCTTCTGCCTCCTTATTCAAGGTTGCTGGTGTGAGTCTAGCCAAACCTAACTATGTCTGGAGGTCACTTTCACTTGATGGCTCTTTGGTGTCCTCAGTAAATGAAACAGAGCACTTGTCCAATTAACTCCTGGGTAACCCCTCGGGACTAATGCCAAAGAGTCTCAATCCTATGGGAGAGGGATGGTTCATTGTGCTCAGCGAGGTCTAGTGCTGTCTGATTACTATTGTTGTTTTTGCTGTTATAGTCTTTGACAAGCATCTAGTAGAATATCAATTTGGATAGGAGAACAAGATCAATGGCGTTAGTTGATACGTCAGGATGGTAGAAGTGGACACAGGGTCAGGAATAAAATTCATCCTTCTATTCAGGCCTTGCCCCCACCTAAGGTCCTTGCCTACTGTAGAGCTGCTCAGGACTGGAAACATAGAAAGCTCTGTGTATTCCTATTGCATCTGCTATTCATGTGTCCTCTTATGGCTCCTAATCACTCATAACTCAAACTGTGTCATCATCTCACACAGGATGCTCAAGTGAGGAGTAGCAGGCAGGACATGACACTCTTCCATTGGTCCGCTGACTTCTCAACCTTAGCTTGATGGAAGCCCCCAGATGTCTTAATAGCCCTTCTCTGAAAACTACATTATATCAAGGCTAAAAGTCTCATATGGTGCTTGCATCCTTATACCTGAATGCATGAAACACCGTGTAAGAGCTGAACGTGTGTTCCAGAAGCCCTCCCTTACTTACACCATTCTGTTCTCACAGTCTTTGTAGAGAGAATGTGAATTGAGCAATTCGTTTACATCTCTCATTTTCATGGCCACTTCTCAATCATGGCTCATTTTCATTGTACTCATCCTAAACAGATAGTTTCTTTTTGTGTTTCAGCTGTTCTGTCTAGATGAATCCCTGGGCCCACGTGGGTAGAAGTCCCTTGTCTAATTTGTAGCCCAAGCCACTCTTGCTGAGACATTTTTTCCATCATAGGTGACTCTTCATTTGGAGACAAGGTGCATTCCTCACATGGACTTAGGGTGGCATTGAATCAGAGAACTCTGAAGACACTCTAAAGAGTCACGGAAGGGTTAATGGCGCTTAGTAAACATTTGTGGAATCAATTGGATGAGCTAATGACCCTGCAGGCAGTACTTCTCTAGGCATCTGGGGGCAGATGCCAGCATTCTTTCTCACTTCCACTTCCCAGTCTCTGAAGAAATCTCAGTCCACTGAAGACTCTAAACTTACACGCTTACTGAAGGAGATAAAGAATTGTGATTCAACCACCTGGTCCCTGACTCAACAGCCACCTGCATACTAATTACTTCAATGACTCAGACAGAAGCCCCTGGACTGCTGGCAGAGTGCATATGAATTTCTACCTCTGCACCTGACTGTAAGAAATGTCACATTGTTTAATTTTTCTAAATCAAATTAGTTCTGACTTTGTGCCCACATGAGTCATGAGTGGGAGAAATTCAAAGCGAGTAATATGTTTTTGAAGACAGGTGGTTTATATGAGAAACCATATATGAGAATGGAAGACATCATGTTCTCTAGTCTTCGCTTCGCTATGGTTATTTCTGACATATGTGGGTTTCTTCATGTGCACAATCGCTTAGCATTTAGCTTGGGTGCATGGCTCTTCATGAAGTCTGAACTCTTATACCTGGCATCCTTTTTCAGTACACAGACTAGACATGGCCAGAGTATTGTGAGAAAATAGCTTCCTTCCTAATCCTTACTTCCTTTCCACTAGTCCTGCACACACACACACACACACACACACACACACACACACACACACACACACACAATCGCCCCATATAGACACTTTTATGGATACATGGGACTATTATTATACCAGAAAAAGTACTAAACAGGATGCATGGTTACTCTATTTTGTAAGTATCATTCTCTGACATAGTAAGAAACGCACAATTGAGGCGTGCCACCTGGTTCCTGACACACATCTCCTAAATTCCTAGACTCTCTAGAGTAGTGCTTCTCAACTTTCCTGTAACACAGTTCCTCATGTTGTAGTGATCTCCAACCATGAAATTATTTTTTATTGCTGCTTCTTAACTGTAATTGCTACTGGAATGAATTGTAATGCAAATATTGGTGATTTCTGATGGCCTTGTGTGACCCCTGTGAAGGGGTCATTTGACTCCCAAAAGGCTCAGGAGCTACAGATGCAGAACCTTGTAGAAGTTGAGTTGATAGCTGTCTTTGTTATGCTAATGACATGGAGGGTGACTGGTGGCTACTAGGTAGATTGTGAATGGGGACACGATGACAGGGTTTGGGCTTTTCAGCTGTCTTTTGACATTAAGGGGGAAGTGGAACTCAAAGTTGAGTGCCACTGTCAGAAGTAGATTCTCCACTTGTATGTTTTCTTCAGCCATAGGTAGCTGACTAGGTTTACAATGCCAGACGTGAATTCCTTCCCATTTAGCTGGCGTTAAGACTATTGCTCTTGGTTGGTTAATTGCCTACAAGCTAAAAGTGCCACAACTGCATCATTGGGGAAATCTTGCCATGCCAGTCACGTTGTAGTTAATAGCGTTTACAGCCGGGTAGGAGTATTGGTTAATTTTTTTTCTTGGCACCACCCAATATTACGAAAGCTCTTGAACCATAGGAGGGATGAGGCTTCCAGTTGCAACTTTATTCCTCCAAGTCCTAATGTCCTCAGCAAAATGGTTAGGGTAAGGACCTTAAGATCCTGGGAGAAACCAAGGGCAACAAAATGGTAATAGCCCATTTGTTGTTTTGTGGATCTCTTGGATTTCCCTAAGCCACTCCTGAGAAAGCTTTTCATGTTTGGTTCTGGGGCTTTTGTTATATATTCATCCCATTGCTCTTGAGGGGAGCATTATCACATCAAGTGACATAACTTCATTTAAAAGAACATTATATTATATGTAATTTTAGGCAAATATAAAATAATACAACACCCGATGCCTTTCAAGTGTTTTCTCTCTTTTTATCCCATTATATCCCTCCTCTTTATGATGCTCTCCTTCTCCCTGTCGGGATAAAGCCAACTCTCCCATTCTCCCATTCTCCCATTCATAGCATCTATGTAACTGTCATTCCCCTCCACCCCCCCATGCTTGGTCCCTTTTTACTTTCCTGGTTTCTGCAGTTAGGTCACTGCAGATTACATACTCACATCTAAAGATTCCGAGCTAGAATTCACAAATGACAAAAGGTGTAACATTTCTGGGTCTGGTTTAACTCTCTAATACAATATTTTCTAGTTCTATACATTCACCTGCAAACTTCATCATTTCATTTTTCTTTACAGTGGGTAGAATACCTTTGTCTGTCTGTACCACATTGGCAGCATCCATTCATCAATTAAAAGACAATTAGGTTGTATCCATTTCCTAAATTCATCCACAGAAAGGCTATGAACACAGCTTAGCAAGCATTTTGAGGAATGGGATGTTCAGTTCTTTGGGCATATGCTAGAAGTTGGGATAACTGAGCATTTGGCAAATTTACTTTCAGCTTTTTGAGGATCCTACTCAATGATTTCCATAGCGACTGCACCAACCTGTGATCCCACCAACAGTGAAGGAGGGTTCCTTTTTCTCCTTATCCACACCAGCATATATTTTGTTTATTTGTTTGTTTATTTAGTATTTATCCTTATAACCACAGTGTAAGTATAGTTCTCACCTCTCATAAAGAAAAGCTTCTTTTTCGCAACAGATGGAGACTGTTATAGAGATAGACTGCTGGTCAAAATGTAGAGATAAGTTACAATGGGGTGCTCAATCCTAAATAATGCAACCAACCCCTAAACCTTAAGCTCAGAGACAATACTAGAAGGAAGGCTGAATGTTATATATGAACCTTCAATAATACAGGACAGGAATAATGAAAGCACCAGTCGACATGCCAATATAGATAGGGGAAGTGAGGGGGTTCCACGTGTTAGGACCCTTTGGTGAAGAGTTATAGGTCAATGGTTGCCAAGAAGTGGGGAATCAATTGCCTCAAAAAATAAACACCCAAGCCTGGTATAGCGGTACACACCTGTAATCCTAGCACTCTGGGAGGCAGAGGCAGGCAGATCTTTATGAGTTACAGGCCAACCTGGTCTACAAAGTGAATCCACATAGAGAAACCCTGTCTTGAAAGAAGAAAGGAAAAACAAATGAGCACCCTCATAGGACATCCATTCCTAACTGGTCGAGTCATGCACATATAAGCAAAGGTGTGTGTGTGTGTGTGTGTGTGTGTGTGTGTGTATGTGTCTGTCTCATTCTCTATATAATATCAATTATAAGTTAATATAAATATATTATTTAATAACACATGTTATATTACATACAATTCACAAAATTATAGATTATGTAAAATATTAATAATTAATAATATATGCTAATTATGCATAGAGATTTAGATGTTTGTGATGGTTAATATACATAATTAAATTAAAGATCATGAGTAGAAGAGAAAGAGCAGAAAGAAGGGAGGGAGGGACATAGATATAGTGCTCATGTATAAAAATTTTCAAAAACAAAGACCCAAAACTATTTTTAAATTATCTGAATAGATTACAGATGGCCAGTGACTTATTAAAATATGGCTGGGGAACTGAAGCTTTAATAAAAGCCCTAAAGTTTTCTAGAGTTTCTAGATTTCTAGACTGTGGACCACAGGGAGACGCCAGGAGGGTGGCATCCAGGGAGGGCAGGAAGTCTCACATTGTCCACACTTAGTTTTACCAGGGGTGTCTATCTGCACATTTGGTACATTTGCATCCTTTGCAATATGCTTTACAATAAATAATAATCACAAATGCTTTGTTTTCCTGACTTCACTTAGCGATCTTAACAAATTGACTGCCTTGAGTAGATTTGTGAGAATTCCAACTGTGCACTGGTGAGATGGATGCTCCAAGACCTGGGGCTTAAAAGGGGCATTTGAAGTAGAAAGCAGTCTTATTCCTGAGCTCTTAACCTGTGAGGCCAGAAGTTTTTCCAGATAGATACTGTCAGAATTAAATTGGGTCATAGTACAACCAGCTAGTGTGTGCAGAACTGATTACATTGTGTTGGGGAGTCACGTCCATGAACGTGTCCTGTGTGCGCCATGTAGGAGTAGACTTGGTTTCTCCAGTATCTTTCAGAGTAGACCTTCCTAAATGGGTCTGTGGAGACGCAATATAGTTCCCTTTTCTGTAGAGAGGGAAAAAAAGCTGTCTTTTGTTGACCCTGACAACACCTGTGTTACAACTGTACGCACAGGTGGGAAGGCTGCGCTCTTCCCCTGCTCCGACAATACAGGCTGAATGGGAAGAAGGCCAACCTTCTCTTGGATGCTACCTTCTAGCATCCCAACCTTAGAGAACACTGGGATAAATAGTCAATGAATCATTGGACCAGCAACTACTGGGTATCATCCTAAAATGTCAGCTGATCATGTCAGTGGACTGTCATGTCTCCTCTCTTTATGCTGTGGGCAGAGACCGCAAGCAACTGCATTCAACTTCAGTGATGCTGTTATCAAGTAAAAGTCCAGGTACAGCTTGGCTGGGATGCTTTCAGGTTCAGTGCTTCTCACAGCAGGAAATGCAAACGGCCTAGCTTCCCAAAGCCTCGGTGGGAGAGCCTGCTTGCTCAAGCATTTCACTTTAACAGCAAAACCCCTCCAATTCTGGAGCTTGAATCCTGTCTCCAAGGTGAACGGAGGAAGTTGGTGGAAGTGTAAGCTGTTATTACAGCAATTTGCTTCCTATGGCAGCCCCCTGGTGGAGATGTGAGTGGCTTACTTGCTTTTTTCCCTCCTAGAGTATCCTGCCCCCCTGCCCCTACCCCCTGAATCCCCAACACAGCCCTGAGCAGACCAGCCTGCCTTTGTCCACCTGGCACTCTGCATACAGGTCAGCTTCTGCTGGCCACTGCAGAAGTCCAATTGCATAGTTAAGACTGTGATCTTTTCAATCCTAAAACACAGAGAACTTAACTATCCCGCAAAGGAACAAAAAGGAATGTCCTCCTCTCCCCCATGCTTCCCAGGGTTGGAAGGAAACCGCACTGAAGCATCCAGAAGATTCTTATTGGAGCCTGGACAGTTACAAGGGTACAGTGTTGGTTTTGCTGCCTTAATGAATCAAAAATCTTTACCTTCTAGGAGGAGGTCCTGAAAATATAGCTGTGTTTTGTTTACAGAGTGAAAAATAAAAGCCAACACCAAGTATCCTCCTGTGATGCTGAGAGATGAAATCGTGTTTATTTTTGCTTTTAATACCCAGGCTTCTACAAATCCTATTTTCTTATATTTCTTATTCAGCGATTGCTCCCCCCGACCCCATATTTCTGAGGAAAAACACATAAGGTACATTAACAGGAAAAATTCGCTCCCTTGTAATTAAATATATTCAAGAAGATTTTTTTCCATATTTCAGGGAATGAATGCAAAATCTGAGCTAGGGGGCCAGGGCTTATTTCCCTAGCCTGCAACAAGTAGTATGAAAAATATTGATTTGCTCCTGAGTGATGCTAGAGCAACTTAATTAAAGTTGTTTAAGTACTTTGGAATCCTTTGATGGATTCCAAACGTGTAATGTGCTTTAATGTAAAGTTTCCAGAAGCCAGAGGAAGCCTTTCCACATGCCACTCAACCAGTGTGCTCACAAAGATCTCTTTTCCATATCCATGTATGTCTGATTGTGATAAATATAGTCTCTGACCTTTAGCAAATGTAAAAGTGAAAACACAAAGAAATTGGGCATGCTGTGATGGCTATCGCCTGTTTCACAGCCTTTCAGCGTATTGATTGACTGGAAGACACTTCTGAGAGCTGGTATGTGACTCTTAATAAATCCTCTCCACTGGGGCAGGAGTGTGCAGGTTTCCTAGACCCGAGCACAACCTAAGTTACATGAAACAACACTGAACCAGTCAATACACCTGCCCTTGTGACAAAGGCCAGCAGGAAGCTCTTGTCAGTAGGCAGCTGCTCTCTCCCTCTGGGTTCTCTACGTAGTAGAAAGTGATATTTCTGTGACAGAAGGCTCTGAAGATGCTGTTTGCAAGCTCCTGGAGCACAAAGGTCTCCCAGGAAGTCCCTGCCTCCTATCTGTGACAGAAGGCTCTGAAGATGCTGTTTGCAAGCTCCTGGAGCACAAAGGTCTCCCAGGAAGTCCCTGCCTCCTATCTGTGACAGAAGGCTCTGAAGATGTGTTTGCAACCTCCTGGAGCACAAAGGTCTCCCAGGAAGTCCCTGCCTCCTATCTAATTCTATCAAGGTCTTGACTGGTTTCTTCTTCTCTATTTGTTGCCTCTCAATGTTCTCTGCTTGGTCTGTGTTTGCTTAATAAAATAGTTGTTGGAGCCATCTATTCGCCTTTAGTCCTGCTAACACCATTGGATGCGAACAGCTCCATTTCCTGCAGGTCAGTGTGGCCATGCACTCTTGGTTTGGCCACAGTAGAACACTGTGCTTGGGGGTTTAACAAGGAACCTCTACTTCTTAGCAGATACCGCCCCCCCCCCCCATTTTATCACAGTTTGAATATTCTGCTATTGGGTGGAAATGAGTGAGGGGCCTTGTGGGAAGAAGAAAGTTTCCCTTGTCTACCACAGTGTTATTTGGTTCATCTATAAAGAGCTTTAGTGACCATCACCATGTAGGTGAAATTCTTTCTTCCTTGGACTCAGATAACGAGAAGAGACTCAAACGGTAGGCTTAGGCACCCATTTATATTTAATCCAATCTCATTAGGCTCAGGTTTGCTATGTGCTGGTACTCACTAAGGGAAGACTCTTTTCAATGGTTCACATCATTCTCATGAAGTAGCTGACTCATGTATGTCTAAGTTGGTTGATGAGTTTTACCTCAGTTGTGACCCCTACTCTCACTTGGGAGTTTGAAACTGGACTTTTCTTATTGGACCTTTGTGTAGGTGGTCTTTTCTGCTTTGTGGGTTCTTCTTTTTTCCCACCCTTTATCCCCCAGGTTTTACCCCTGACATTAGACATAAGAGAAATGAGCATAGAGGGGAGAGAGGAATTAGGAAAATCCCTGAATCTAATTTCTTACCTTTTGTTCCTTCATTGATCAAGGCTACCAGCAAACTGCAACCAACCTCCCTAAAAAGACCAGCAACCATTGACCATGCCTTTGGGGCTCTAGCATTTATATACCATCTGAAAAATTCCCAGAATTCCGAGCATAACAGAACTGCAGAAATTATCTGCCTACTTCCTGTAGGCTGGACACTGACTGATCCTTGTTCTGTTTTGGGGAGCTGAGTTGTTTCTAGTCTAATTTGTTTTCCTCCTTCTCGTCCCCCTCCTCCTCCTCCTCCTCCTCCTCCTCCTCCTTCCCCTACCTCCTTCCTTTTTCAAGTTAATGACTGACATTTCATAATTTAGGCCAATGATACTTTGTTCATGTTCTCTACCACTGCTAGGTGGCTTCTATTTCTTTCTATTACAACAATCATATTATGAAGACCTATATGCATATGTTTTTCTGAACTATTGGGTCATGGAGTGTGCATAGTCTGACAGACACCAACAGATGGCCTTACTAATAGGTCATATCAGTCCAGCTGCGGAGGAAACTTTTGGGAAAATCCTGCACTTTTTCCCTGCTGTTCTGTTCCTTGTATAGCTTTTTTCTCTATGTGCTGTCTGTCTGCTTTCTTTGTATCATTCACATCTCAACTGCAGCCCTTTCTAAGACCCATCCCTAACAACTGGAGCAAGAATGCCTCATCACATCATCCCTAACCCCCTCATGTCACCATCCCTTGCCTTCTCTACCTGAATTCTCTAATTAAATTCTTTTTATGGACGTGTCTTCCCCTTATCCTCTTTTCATTATGTCACATCGAGCCAGAGGGATGTTTGCCATCTAATACATGGAATGCCCAGAACAGGAATTGGCACATATGAAGCAGTCTGAAAATAACTGGTGCATAAAATGTTTCTCTATGTCTAAGCACATCAAGGGTGTTTATTATTCACTGGATGCTGTTCTCAGCACTGTTAACATGTTAACTAATTTTGTCGTCATGACAACTCTGTTAGATTAAGTATTATTCTCTTCATTTATACGTAGGGAACAAATCAAGGGAGGTAGGTAGCATTTAATTATTTGATAATTAATTGATCATGGACCTAGCATTAAATGTAGGTAGAATAATTCTAGGTTTCTTATGTTAGGCTATTACACTATCTGAGTGTTTTTGAGAAAAGAAAAGTATTTCTTTTTTATTTTTTTGTTTGTTTTATTTCACTGATTGCCAGTGATGCTGGGTGCTCATTTTATATGTTTAATGACCATCGTAACATACTTTGTAGAAACTGGCTGTTTGGATTTTTTAAGTGAGTGAGTGAGAGAGGGAGTTCTGTTTTATTAATCTTTCCTTTTGCCACTGTCTTTCTTTTTGTTTCTTATTTTTCCAGGATAGAAACAAAGATTCCCAGAGATTGTCCATCTACTCTGTTGTTGGCTGGATTTGCAGCAACAGGGATGATACTCAGGTCAGTTTGATTTGATAGAGACAGAATCAGCCAGGAATTCTATGGGGTTTTCCAGTCACAGTGTTACCCAAGGATGCAAGATCAAGAAAGCATCCACAAGAACTGTAGTAGTAGGGTGAAAGGCTGAGGCACAGGTACCCTAATCTAGGAACCAAGAAGGATAGAGAGAGATGCTGAACCAAAGAGATCTGTAAGAACACTAACTGAACATAGTACTGCCAATGGGACCCACAAGCCAAGGAGCACAGGCACAGAATGCATACCCCAAATGGCACACGACACTTGCCTCAAGCATCATCTAAAACCAAAAGGAACCTTTGTTTCAAGTGTCACACAGTTGATGAAAACCTTCTCATTCTCTAGCTGCTGTCTCAACAGCTAGGGAAAAAGAAAGCAAACTAAAAATTCAATGCTCAAGAGGGAAAAATATCCAAATACCTTAAAGAATTGATAGTGACTTTTATCTAGTGAAACTATTTCAATGATTGGGTCTTATTGTGTCCTTAATTAAATTTTAATAAGTTAAGCACCCCAGTTTCTGCTACATAGTAGGTGGGGCTAACAGAGAAATCGAAGCAATCTAGGGAAATGAAAACCATAAAACAATTTGTTGTCCTGTCACATTAGGGATCTGCTCAGCATCTAATATTAATAATGATGGTTACTAAAGGTTCTTAAAAGATCCTGTAAAACAAATTTGAGATGATTTCCTTTATTCTTAGTTCATTATGAGATTTCAGAAAATGGTTATTGAACATTTTGAAGAAATATCTTTCAGCTTCTACTGTTTTTCTCTTTGAGTTTCTGCAGTGAAGATACCAGTACATTGCCTAATATCAATCATATTTATCTTCCTGAAGTAAAGATTTATTTTTGGAAACTAACAACTCACAGTCATTTTTAATGGATTGATTCAATGTCAACCTCTTCACCCCACCCCGAAGAATTCCTTAAAATTATCCCTGGCCTATTTCTTGAAATTTACTTTGACTTTTTAATATACTTTGGGTCATTTCACAGAATTTTAGTAGATGCAAATTAGGCATATTTATAGAATCAATAATTTTACCAACATCATATCACACACACAGATATACACAAACACACATATGTATATATTACATATATATATATACTCTCACAGTAATTTGTATTTTAAAAAAGTACACTATGGTGACTGCAGTGATCTCCTAAGCAACTATCATTTACTGTTGAGTTTTCTTCATTTTCAGTCTTTTATAGCTTAGCTCATCCCAGGCTCCCTACTTCTTCAGAAGCAGTGAGTCTTTGTTGTCATGATTCCCCTATTCAAGTCTTTGCTAGATGTTGTACGGTTGCAGATGCCTAAGCTTTGAGGGCCTTTCTAACCCTCTCCACCCTGAAAACATTAGTCAGGGGCTGAGTTCTGGTTGCCTTTAGAGACTTCCACAATTATTTTGTTTTAGAGGGCGAAAGAAAACTAGCCACAGAGGACCTACATCACCTTGCATGTCCTGTGGTAAGGCTTATCACCTGTCTTTCTCAACCATTCTCCTGTTTTATGTAAACCGAAGCTTCCTCCCACAATTTTTGGGGTGTTCCTGATTACTTGATACTAGATTCATCACTATTTCCTAAATAAAATGATCATACCTGTTCTATGCAATTTTCTTTGGACACAGGGCAATAGAGCAGCCAACCAAAAAGAAAGAAACAAACAAACCACAACTATGTAAGCAATGTGGCAAAATCAGACAGGAAAGCCAACTGGGGGGAATCTTCCCCATGTCCCAACAGCTTTCCCGACTCAGGACTTTATCCTGGAGAAACAGTGTTGTGCTCAGTCCTTTACCATTCTATGCTTCAGTTCTCTGTCCCTAGGACAAGTTTCTCCCTGCTGGCTAGTTAAGACAACTTTTGTTTTCTGGGGTCAGTAGAATTGTTTTAAGAAAAACTTTCCATGCACAATCCCAGCTTTCATTTATATATATATATATATATATATATATATATATATATATATATATATGTGTGTGTGTGTGTGTGTGTGTGTGTGTGTGTGTGTGTGTGTGTGTGTATACACACATACACCAATTCACTTTGGCAAAGGTGATTTTTCTGTTGGCAAATGCCCTGTCCCATTTAGTGCACAGATAGGTGAACAGAAAGGGCATTTTCAGCAGAACTGCACTTTGATATTTTCTGGATGTTTCACTGCATAGGATAAATGAGTAGGTTGACTTTATGTAACATTGTCATGTCAATAAACAAATATCATCAGCTTATAGACTCAATTTTGATGTTACTTGACGGCAAGTCATTAATAACTGGATGTGAACTGGCAAGGAGAGCAAGCGAGTGCCTGATCTTTAAAAATTAGTTGTGTGTTGCTGCTAAGCCTTAATTAAATTTCCTTCTGCTTTTTATTTTATTGTGTTATTTACTCTGTTTCCCCTCTCAGCTAATGTTGTAACTAAATGAAATAATTGTTAGCTCTTGGGATTTAATTCTATGAACAATGTTATACTTGTTGTGAATTAAAAAAAAAAACTTAAACAAGTAGAAAAAGGACAAAACTCAGGAACTTTCAGATGAGCTAACAGGATTTTATTTGTGTGAGTTCTGATAATGTAATTTTCCCAACAAAGAAATAAGATACTTGGACAAGAATAAGTAATTATCAGAACATAGACAAATATATCTATTATCTACTGTAGAAAAAAGGGTTGTTGGTTTTTTTTTTAGAAATTGTACTCATCTTGAATCTCATCTCTTATTTATATTCTAACACTTATTGAGCGCAGATTGCTTAGCACATGGTATGTGATATGCCCAGCATACAAAAAGGTATATGCTATTCAGAATACATGAATTCCTGTATACAAATACAGGTGGATGCTAAACAGAGCATTTACACATTTTCTCAAAATTAATCATATTTCTCTTTTAGGATTTACTTCATGTACATTGGCAAGAAACTAGGGCTTAGGATGTCTAGTTTCTGACTGTTATGCTACTGTAAGTCTTGCCCCATGCAGTTCCAAGCATCCATGATAAGATGAGGAATGTTTCTCTCCCTTTGTCTGGTGTCACTGAGTTCTTCTCAGCTATGCTCAAGGGAGAGCCTGCTAGCAAAGCTGGGCTTCTGGTGCTTCTGTTTCTGTCTGTGACCTTGACCCTCCCTTTGACCTGTGACCATCAAGCTTCTTTGAATCCCTGATTATACAAGTTGGCACACACATCGACTTCTCAGTTGTTTTCCTACCCTGGACATGATCTTTTTCTCTCTCCTGCTGCTTTGTATACACTGTGCTGTCCCTACTGAATTACTTTCTGTAGCATTTACAGGACATTTTTCTGGGTTATGTTATTGGAAACATAAGCTGAAGTTTGTAGAATACACTTGTTTCTCTGCCCTCTTTGTACAATTCCTACAGTCTTGATTCAGTCATAGTGTTTTAAGAACGTTTTTATTCCTATGACTTTCTTTTCCTTTTGTACGTTTCTATTTTCTTGGAGTAGCTCTGATCTTATGCTCTTTTGGCCCTCGAGTTTTTTATGGGTTTCCATTGTTGATAAAAATAAGTCCCCATTTCTTAAATATTTTAGATCTCTCATGTGGGTCCTTACATTTTCTGTACATTTTTCTCCCCCACTTTCATCCTTTATATTTCTGTGCTTTAACCAAAGTGTAAAACAGTACATCTGCTTTCTCCTTTTATGTCTTGGTTTATGATGTTTCTTCTGTATGAACTGCCCTATGCCTCTACACTGATTTGTACATAACCAAACTTTGTTTACTTTGGATGACCAAATGCTGTGCTACTTGGTTCGGGAAGCCATTGTGGGGTTTTGTGGGGACCAGCTATGGAAAAACAATGAAACCAAAAGCTGAAAGCTGTTGTGCGTCTGGTCCGGAGAGCAGAACGGAAAAAGAATGTGGCAAAATGTATAGTGAACCCTCACAGCAGATCTCAGGGCCTGCAGGCCCTAAGTGGATAGTCACTGGAACAGAATGAGGGCTGAGATCTCCAGGGTCTGCAGTGGCAACTCTGCTGCTTTAAACCCAGCTGGGCACAGAAAAGAGGAGCACAGTCCTTGCTGTGGTTAAGTTGGTAACCTCAGGGACGTTTTAGCCTCCATCCTTAAGCAACACTGATATTCTTGACTTTAAAGGTATTAGTCAACAAACACCCCTCAGCGACTCCTCATGTGCCTTCCTTATCTTCTCAGCAACGCTAATATTAATAATAATATAAAGTTTTTTTTTTTATTGGTTTGGCCTGTTTCCATTGCTGAGCTATAGCTTCCTCAGAGGCAGAGCTTGAACCCCCTTCTGACACAGTTCCCTGGGTTTAGTAGAGTTTCTTCCATTTTAGACTGGTGAGTTAGAAACAAGTATTTTTGTTCCACTTGGCAGTGTCTAAATGGAATGGCTATGTGCTGAAGGTACCAGAACTGATTTACAGTATAGGATAAGGTATCAGATAGAAACTGCAGTGTTTCTTTTCTCTGTTCTAAGTATATATTGACACTTAAAATGCATATGTAACTCAGGAGTACTCTCTTGGTTTACTGGAACAAAATTTTAAATTTATTCACTTTACATCCCTATCATAGACCCCTCCCCCTTCTCCTCTAGTCCCACCCTCCAACCCTCTTTTCCCTTTCCCCCTTCCCCTTCTCCTCAGAAAAGGGGAGCCTCTCCCTACCAACCCACACCAGCACATCAAGTACCATCAGGACCAAGTGCGCCCACTTCCCAACAAGGCAGCCCAGGTAGGGGAAGGTGGTACTAAAGAGGCAACAGTTCATGTCAGAGAAAGTCCCCCATTCTAATTACCAGGAGACCCTCCTAAAGACCAAGCTGCCCATCAGCTACATACATGTAGGGGACCTAAGTCAAGTCAATGCATGCTTACTGGTTGGTGGTTCAGTCTCTGTCAGCTTCCATGGTCGTAGATTAGTTGACCCTGTTGGTATTATAGAGATCTTGTCCCTCCTGGGTCCCTCCATCCTTCCCCCAAACCTTCCATAAGACTCTCCAAAGCTCTGCCTGATGTTTGGGTATGTATGGGTTTGTGCATCTGTTTGGAGCAGCTGCTGGGTGTAGCCTCTTAGAGGAAGTTATGCTAGTCTTCTAACTGCAAGCATGGTACAGTATCATTAGTAGTGTCAGGGGTAGGCTCTCTCCCAAGGGATGGTTCTCTAGTCAACCCAGTCATTGTGTCGTCCTCTGAAACAATTCATACAGGCGTAGTTGACAGATGGCCCATAATACCTGGCACCTAAGTTATCCTGATGTTAAAGGGATGGAGTCAGTATACTTATCTTAGAAAATGAAAACTCAATGAAAAAATACTATTAAAATTAAATTTCGATGCTTCTATAAACACTATAGTAAGTAGAACAAACTTGTTGATCAGCTTCCCTCTAAGAAATCATGACTTTCTCCCAAAAAGTGTTGGCCTGGACAAAAACATCATGCTGAAGGAGCTTTTGCTGATTTTCAAAACCTATTTGTCAATTTGTCATTGTATTTCATCTGTAGCTACTCTCCCTTCCAGGGCCTCTGCATGAACTCCTATAAGGATGTCTAGTCTCAAATCACTGAGGCATAACCTTCTTTAAGTGTAGTTTCTGTAAGGTTGCTCCTGGGGAAGGCTTCAAAATTATACTTCTACAAAGTTGAGCCCTAAAAAAACCACTAGGATTTCAGTTTGCACTTTCTGCTTTCTTTTAATAAAATGCTTCTCCTGCCTTGGACAACCATTTTCAGTGGTAGCTGAGATACTGTCGGTCTTTATAAGCCTTTGTTTTGAGTGTACGGAATATAAAATATTTTAGACTGTTAGAATGATCTGTTTCTCCTCTCATGCCCCTACCTGAAGTCTGGAAGAACTGTGGGATGAGAGACCTGAACACTGCATGGGCCATCAGGACAGCCTGTTTGCTTTCCTGACTTCTCCTGAACTCACTGAATGCTGCATTGCTTGTCACAGTTGAAGCGTTGTCACATTCAATGACACAAGCCTCCCAGGATCTGATGTTTAATTGGTGGGAAAGGAGCCCAAATCTTTCTCTCCCTCCTTTTTCTACCAATGTGTTCACTGAAATAGGAAGTGTCATAAGCAGCCTGCCTGCTTCCTGTCAGTCCATTGTTTTAGGGAGAATAAGGAAGAACCTGACCAGCATGGAAAAGCAAAGCCAAGAAAAGCACACATCTTCTTTCTTCTCATGCACCAACGTGTTTAAACAGAGCATTTGTATTTTGATGTATTATTATTGCTTCTCTCTATGGGAATTGATTTCTACTGTTACCTAATCAGTGTGGTTCCAATTTTAATCTGGGAGCCGAGTAATAAATATAAGACATCAATTTCCATAAACCATATATACTTGAAAGTTTCATTTACATAGTGAACAACTTAGGAGTATAAATTCTAATGTGTTTCTATTCCTTATGGATTTCTGTTTGCATAACCTTTTGTGCTTCCAAAACCATATTGCTGCCCAGTATTGCCCAGTGCATAAAAATGTACTTTAAGTAAGTCTTCAAAAACCCCCTGACTCATTTATCTTCTTTCTTTCAATCACCAATGAAGGTAATGTTCTTGCAGAAGCTGAAAAATTCCATACCCCCTTGTTAATATTATATCAGCGTCTCATCTGCCATTTTTCTGTAGCCCCATACAGTCTTCTGATGTAGAAGGTGCAAACACGATTCCAGTTTTCCCAGGTAGAGACTCTAAATATTGTGTATATTCAGTGTCAACACCATTTCTGTCTCAAAGAGGATGCCATGAGACAGAGTGTTAACTAAGTATACTTAAAATCACCTAAGAGCCTTTTACACATATGTGAGAATGCATTAAAGATGATAAAAATTGATTACTGTGGAAACATATGTATAGACATGTGCATATTCACACATATCATACTGTGTGCATGTACACATATATATGCATAATTATGTATCTGCATATAAATGTTTATCTATGAACCTACACATGCATATATGAAGAGTTTTAACACTGAGAAAATATATTTGGTTTCCGATGCTCTTGGTTAGTTTCTGCATGCTTAAGGCTCCAAATATCTAAATAATTTTCTCTGTATAGATGACTAACTTGTGACTAATCTAATAGCATCCTAAGCACGAGCCTGCATATATTTCTGCGTTTAATAGTTGATCTTTATAGCATTGCCATAAAGCATTGCTGTATTAAATCTAAAGAATAAGGAATCAAATGGCCAGAGATGGTTATTATGTTATTATCGATACAAACTGAATACTTACGGAGATTCTGTGGGGTAGAGAAGAGCTGATATATATACCTGTTCATGCACAAATAGTTATTAAGCCCTTGGCATCCTTTTGTATTGAGAACTTCCCTGGTAGCCCAATGCAGTTGAGTTACTAGAAAGAAGACTCTACCCTCCACCCCATCTCACCCCCACAGCACACATACACACACACACTTCTGTTAGGGGGGTTTTAGTGGTCGGAGAGTAATAGGCACATCAGATAGTGTTCCTGGGTTTCTGGAGAATCAGCTAAGTAGATGCCAGAGAGGAGCCATGCTCTGCACTATAGAGAGGAGCAGAGGCAGACATCTTAGAGGCAGACAGAAGAAGGCTGCAGTGAGAAGGCTAAACTGCACTTGAGCCTCAGGCCTCACAGGCACTTCTCATTTGGGCACATTTTTACATAAACTACAAGGAAGAGGCTAGGGATTTGGAGTTAGGAGCACTGGGTTTGCAATCCTTGCTGTTCCATTTAGCTGTTCCATTTAAGTACTAGGCCAAATTACCTTAGGAGCCTGTTATCTAAGAAGTGGGTGTACAAGGAAGCACCATGGGAAAGTCACTGAGAAATTAACAATGGAAGGAATTACAAATTAGTAAAAACCAAACAATCAAAAGAGCCAAATTCTAATCAGATCTGAATGTGAACGGGAACTAGTTTTAATATTCCCCCACTAAATTTGTTTTTAGCCTTCTTTTGACTGAGAACCCTTATTTTTAAAAGTATATCCTAATTATTCTGTAGTCACAACTGAAAAAAGAAAGAGATAATGAAGGAGTCTTAACCCCTGTAAATGTTGAGAAAAATGATTGTTTTAGGGATATCATTAAAATATTCTGTAGAGTTTGACATAGTATGTGTATTGAGAGTCCTTTGGTGGTAGAAATATTGACAGTGGGGCTCAGGCATGGTGGAGCACGCCTTTAACCCTAGCACTCAGGAGGCAGAGGCGGGTACACTGATGTGCTTTTGAGAACAGCCTAGTCTACAAAGTGAATTCAGAACATTCAAGGTTGCAGAGAAAAACCCTGTTTCCAAAAACAAAAACAATTTTAAAAGTGTTGACAGTTTGACAGTGGTTATCAGATGACAAAGCCAGCCTTATTTCTTAAACAAGAGAGGTAGAGCTGTGACCAAACCCATACTGCACTCATGGTGCCAGGATTTAGGCAGTCCCAAACTGAGTGACTCTGTATCTCACTGCCAAGAAAACATCATAGCAAGCATTGCCAGCTGTTTCCTGTTGCATGATCAGAGTTTATTAAAGCACTGATTTGCCCTTCAGGGAACTTCCATTTAACTCACGGCATTTTCCAGTTTTAACCTCATTCAACACAGAGAAGTCAAGGAGCCATTAGTTCACACACAGCTCCATGAATGAATACTTTGTTGAAAAGGAAGAGGGAAAGAGGGACCCTTTACTTGATAGTCAGTCAGATTTTGTAGATGTAGTATTTAATCTCACCTCTATAAAAAAAAGTAATGTAATTAAACATGTCTTATTGAAAACCAAAATAAATAAATAAATAAAGTACTATGCCATGCTTTTCAACCTCTTTGATTCTCCTTCTGGAGTTCTTAAATATTGCACACTAACTTCCTAATGCAAAATAACAAATTGCCACCAGTGTGGCAGCTTAAAGCAGCCTCCCTTTATCACTGAGTGTCCGCATTTCAGAAGCCAAGGCACAGTGAGTTGGTAGATCTCATCTGGATCTTAGGATCATCTATGCACAGAGGCTGTGGGTAGAACACATACACTTTGAACTGGAGCACTGAAGTCTAGCATTATCCCCCCTAATTTCTGGCCCAAACCTGCTTTCAGCTCCTGGAGGTTGTCTGCAGGCCATCTCTGGAGCCACCATGGACAGGACACAGTGTGCATCTTACATTCTATCAAGGAAGCCGAGCATGTTCTTATGAATTCCTATAGTTTCAGTTTGAAACAACCTCTGTCTTTGGGCCAGGTCCTCTTGGGGAATATTCCTGTGTGAGGGCCAGCTGTGCCATATAGCATAACCAATCATAAGCATGCAATGTTTGTCAAGTTCAACGACCCAGGGTAGTGCAGAGCTTGTGTCTCGGTGTCAGAAAAATCCAAGTGACACCCTAGAACTCAACAATAACACAGTGTGTGTGAAAATAACCCAAATCTAGACAGGCTTTTTTTTTTGTGGCAAATAATGAATGACAATTCCATAAAGTAGTATTGAGACTGATTTTAGATTGAGACTAAAAGTAGATTTTAAGGGCATGATAATTTTGATGATAATTTTGGTAACAATTTTATGTGATATCTCGAGAAGAGGGAATTCCATATAACGTTGTCCTCAACTTGCTATCTATCTGGCCACTGAGCACATAATATAGCATAGCATAGACTTTTTTTTATGTATGCTATGGAAAGAAGTATCCATCCCTTCAAACTGCAGAATTATCAGTGGTCATACGCATAGTTTAAGATAAAGTTCCTTGGTAAACACTCACAGACTTACATGTGCAAACCACACAATGTCCCAGCCCTTGAATCTATAGTAATAGTTATGAAGGAACAGTTTCACTTCTGTAATAAATTCTTAAACAATCTCAAAGTCAGCATATTGCAAACAGAATTATGTCCCTCTACTCATTTCCTTTTTTATAATTGCTATTTCAATGAGTTGCTGAAATTATGCCATCTCTATGTCTTGGGGGGCTCGCTGACTCTATGTCTTCCTTACATGAGGAAATTCTGGCCTTCTTCATTTCCTGCATGGACTACGGCAGTAGTGCACCGCATTTTATATTTTCAGATTCAGCATTCTTTTCTCTGAATTAGTTTTCACAAGTGTACAACTGACTATATCGCTTGTCAGTTTTCAGTGACACTGAACTGATCTTAAAAAAAAAAAAAATGAAGGCTGCCAAGCTGCCACTTCTATTTGACAATACAGCAGGAAAAAAATTTCCTTTCAAAACTATTTTGGGGATGTAGCCAACATACAGTAAAGCATTCATATATTTTGCTTTGTCTATGCTTATGAATTTTGACAGATGCAGAACAAACCATCAAAGTCATGTTTTGAAAACATAAATCATGTTATTTTACTTTTCATAATTCCTAAAAGTCTACCATCAGAAAATAAACTTCAGTAAAATACTTAGAAATACATGTACCTTCAAGGTTAATTGTCTGTGCATTGAAAAGAACAAAACACTGATGAATGTAATTGAAGTGTGTGTGTGTGTGTGTGTGTGTGTGTGTGTGTGTGTGTGTGTGTGTGTGGATTACATATCATGAGTTGGAAGAATTAGTAGGTTACAAACTTATTCTATCTCATGAAGAGATACTAAAACCTCACTGGCACTCTACACATCTCCCTGGGCCCACATTCGTTGGTTCTGTTGTTCTCCTTGTAGAGCTTTTGTCCCTTCAGGGTCCTTCTATTCCCCAACTCTTCCATAAGTCTCCCTGTGGTCTGCCCCAAAGTTTGGCTGTGAATCTTAGCATCTACTTCTCTCCTTTGCTTGGTGGAGTCTTTCAGAGGACCTCTATGCTAGCCTCCCTGTCCTGTCTCCTCTCTTCAAACACTTCCAATGTCTGTTCTATTTGCCTTTCTGGGTAAGAATTACACATCCTACATAGGGTCATCCTTGCTATTTGGCTTCTTTATATCTGTGGATTGTAGTGTGGTTATCCTGTATTATATAGTGAATATCTGCTTATAAGTGAGTACATACCATGTGTATCTTTCTGGGTCTGGGTTACCTCTCTCAAGATGATTTTTTCTATTTGCCTGCAAATTTCAAGAATTCTTTGTTTTGAATAGCTGAGTAGAGTTCCATTGTGCAAATGTACATTCTTATCCATTCTTCAGTGGAGGATCATCTAGGTTGTTTCCATATTCTGGCCATTATGAATAAAGCTTCTATGAACACAGTTGAGCAAACGTCATTTTGTAAAGTGGAGCATCTTTCAGTTATATGACCAGGAGTGGTATAGCTGGGTCTTGAGGTAGCACTATTCCAAATTTTCTGAGAAAGGGCCAGATTGATTTCCAAAGTGGTTGTACAAGTTTGCACTACCACTAGCAGTGGAAGAGTGTTCCCCTTTCTTCACATCTTCACCACCATGTTCTGTCACTTGTTTTTAATCTTAGCCATTCTGATGTGTTTAATATGGACTCTCAGAGTTGTTTCGATTTCCATTTCCCTGATGACTAAGGATTTTGAGCAATTCTTTAGGTGTTTCTCAGCCATTCACTATTCCTTTGTTGAGAATTCTCTGTTGAGCTCTGTGCCTCATTTTTGGTGTTTAACTTCTTGAATTCTTTATATATTTTGGATATTACCCCTCTGTTGGATGTCCCATGCTCTTGGAATGATAAAATTAACATAGTAAAAATGGTCATCTTACCAAAACCAATGTATGGATTCAATGCAATTCATAGCAAAATGCCAACACAATTCTTTAAAGACCTCAAAAGAGCAATTCTCAACTTCATATGGACAAACAAAAAGCCCCAATAGCTAAGACAATTCAGTACAATAAAAGATCTTCTGAGGAATCTCCATCCTTGATCTCAAGCTGTACTATAGAGCAACAGTAATAAAAACTGCATGGTAGTGGCATAAAAAAATAGACTGGTGTATCAATGAGATCAAATCAAATACCCAGAAATAAACACAAACCTACGGATACTCGACCTTTGACAAAAAATGCAAAAGTATACAATGGAAAAAAGATAGCATCTTCAACAAATGGTGTTGGTCTAACTAGATGTTTACATGTAGAAAAATGAAAATAGATCCGTGTCTATCACCCTGCACAAAACTAAAGTCCTAGTGTATTAAAGACCTCAACATAAAAACCAGAGACACTAAATCTGTTAGAAGAAAAAGTGGGGAAGAGCCTTGAACTCATTGGCACAAGAGACAACTTCCTGAACAGAATACCAATAGCTCAGGCTCTATGATCAACAATTAATAGCTGGGACCTTATGAAACTGTAAAGCTTCTGTAAAGCAAAGGACACTGTCAACAGAACGAAATGACAACCTACTGACTGGGAAAATATGTTCACCAACCCTACACCCGACCAAGGGCTAGTATCCAAACTATATAGTGAACCCTTGCTTTTACTGAGGGCTTCCTTCATTGTCCTAATAGAAGCAGCACCCACATCTCAGTCAGCCCCATTCCACAGATCACCACTGACTCAATTTGTTTGCCAGAATGTAAGAAGACATTGGATTATCCTGCTCATTTTCACAGGTGGGTGTTGAGGATAAGCTCTCTTTTAACCTTGTTGAAACAGCTGCATGGAATCTGAACTCTCTAAAGCACGGCAAGCAAGGTCCTTCATGGTGTGGTATGTAGCTGTTTTTTCCCCCCACAATCCACAAGCAGTACTTTTAGCCACGTCCAGTTGTCTCTAGACAACAGTTTCCCCTTTGCCTCTGCCTACAGATTCTCTCTGTGGAAGGTCTTCACTTCTGTCGACTGCCTTTCAGATACTCACCACTCTCGATGTGTCTTTTTCTGTGGATTTAATAGTTTTCCTCCCCCCCCCCCCATGGTTTTCCTTTTTATGACTTCACTTACTTGTGCTACTGTGGTTAGAAATTTTAGAGGTAAATAATGCCACGCCAGCATTTTCAGTGACGTAGAGAGAGGAGTACACTATTTCCTGGACTCTTCCCCAGCACTTAGACCTCACTGTTCTTTGCGTCCTTCATACACACATATAAAGCTATACCATATCCACTATCCACTCATGTTTCAGCATACTGATGCTTTTTAATGTTTGTGATCTTCCATAACCTTCTGTCAAATTTTATCCTGCCAAGGATGTAAATAATCCATTTGGCCAGCATATCCATAGTGAAGATGTTGCGTGCTGTTAGATATTTTGAGACACTACATTCACATAACTTTTGTGGCATGCTGTTGGTAGTATACTATAATTGGTCTGTTTTATTAAAGTGACTTGAGTACAAACTCACAGCATGAACACTAATAAATGGATATGCATGTGCATGCAGATATGTACACAACAGCTATGTGATGGTCACGCATAATGTATGTCCTAATGTTTTATTTAAATATAGGGAATATATTTACAAGGCCCTCAGAGTTAAACATAATCTTACTGTCTTTTGGACAGAAGTAGGAGCTACCCGCTATTCAAGTCACTCAGTGGTGCTCCTGGGATATATTCCTGAAGATGAAATAGGACCACTCTGTTTCTTGGACTCTGTGGTGGTTTGAAGGAAAATGGCCTCATAGGCTCATAGAGATTGTTAGGAGGTGTGCCTTTGTTGGAACAGGCGTGGCATTGTTAGAGGAATTGTGTCCATGTTGTTTCCAGATGCCTATAGATCAAGATGTAAATCTAAGCTCCTCTCTGGCACTAAGTCTGCCTGAATACCTGAATGTTTCTCACCATGATGATAATGGATTAAACCTCTGAAAGTGTAAGACCTCCCCAATTAAATGTTTTCCTTTGTCGGAGTTGTTGTGGTCATGCTGTCTCTTCACAGCAATAGAAACCCTAAGACAGACTCCTTCCCAGCCCTCGCTGTTCTGTGATTCCTCCCTGGTACCCAGGTAGAGGCGCTTCACCGTGTCCAATATGCATTCATGTGTTAGCACAATGGAGTTTTTGACTAATGCTTGAGCTCCTCCAGAATTAATTATCTTTTCATCATTTTACTGACAGTGAGGCAGCTTACTGCACTGAGTTTAATAAAGTAATACAAAACAAAAACGGAGAAGGAGAAATTGCAGGCAAAGAAGGACAAAGAAGAAGAAGTGGAAAGGGGTGTGGCTTAAACTCAGCTTGTCAAATGTGGCCTCAGAAAAATAAGCCACACTCTCATACCTGTTTTCAGTGTTAGATCGAAGGCATATTTAGATTTAGAACTTCCAAATTCTTCTTGGAGCTGTGTATAGCTTTGCCTTGTGTGTGTGTGTGCACGCACATGTGCATGTTTCTAAAAGGAAAATTTACAGAGAAGAAAGACGTGTCTCTAAGTAGTGGCTGGACTACTAGAACTTATCTAAATGAATGCACGTGCAGACTAGTGCACAGGTATGTGATGCTCACATATATCTTTCATGTGTTATCTGAATGCTGGAAAATATGTTCATAACATTTAAGCATAAACTTGTTTGGGAGGTGCTTAATGACACCCCCATGTTTCTCATTTCACCTTACTCCCTCTTTGGCCTTATTTCTTTTTGAAGGTGTTAAGACCTACATTTTAGAGAGTGGCAAAATTTTAATGAGTGGCTATATTAATAACACTTTTAACTTGCAAAATTATATAATACTTCCACATCTGAGAGGTTTTCACGGTCTAGGAGAGTGTCCTTCCCAAAAGCAACTGATTCTCGGAGGCGGCAAAAGGTTTCTCTGCTAGCATACTTATCACATGCAGAAGAACTAAATCAAAGTCCCCCGTATCCAGCTAACTTCTTCTCACAACCATGCATGAAGCCAATCTTTCCCCTGCCTGAGCTCCTAGGGGTCAGGTTCTGGTGAGCAGAGGCCAAATCTATAACTAAGATCTGCTAATGTTATTCCAGCAATTGAGTCCTTAGCTTGCTCAGGCTTGACCCCTGACCTGTCTCCTTTGCTTCCCAAGGAAACTGCAGGAACTAACCCCAGTCATGCTTTCTCCTTCGTTCTTTCTACCTCACACTGAGGTGGCCCTGCCCTGCTGCCTGGCTTGCTGTGTGTCCTATTGGGAACTGTGAGTAAAAGAACTCTGCGTCCTCAGTCACTCACGTCTTAAATTAAATCCTGGTTCATGATCAAGTCAATGGTTCTCTACAGGTAAAAGAAGAACAAAGAAGGAGTCCTTGATTAACTTTAATTATCAATATTCCACATACACCTCTCCCTCTAGTATTGTGCCTAATAGTAATCAAACCAGAAAAATCAAGAATTGCTGGCAATATTCATCATACTAGAAGGCAGAGAGTGTGATGAAAAGAAATGAAAGAATTCCCTGGGAAACGTGGCAGTGTGTGCTACATTATTCTCTGGAACCATTCTTTGGACAAAAATCCATTTAACTTATTCTCACCGACCATAGCTGTTTTCCTGAATCATAAAATCCCCATTATGAAATAAACCCTGACATCGACTTGATTAGGACAAGCATGAATCTGAACGGTGCTGTGCTTGCTTTAAACTGCAGTTTTGCAGGCCACAATTAGAGATTCTGTTATTTCCGTGGCTACTGCCATAATTAGAGATTATTTCATTTGTTGCCAATTGCCAACTGCCAATTGTTGGCAATATTTTTTTAATGCATGGAAAAGACTTACTGGTTTAAGGCTATTGGCAAAAAGTTTCAGAAAATTCTCTGGTAATATAGTAAGTATTAAATTTATTGATTAATTTTCAGTTGTATCTCAAAGAAGCCCAAATTATCTCTAACATTGACTTACTAAGTAATAAGCTTACATGTATCATTTTTGGTGCAGTTATGGCATGAGTGCATTTATGTAGAGAAATTAGTTATTTGAATTAGACATGTTTTTAAAGGGAGATGTTATCTCTATCATTTGCTATCTTTTCAGGGGTGTTCATTACTAACTCATAGTCAATCCTCATTTTTTTCCAACAAACACCACTGGTTTGCCTTTGAGATGAAACACAGATTCACTCTCCAAAGATAGAACGTCTTTGGGAACTCAGTCTGCAACAATATCTTGTGTTCTCAAATGTGTTTCTCCTCACCTTCTCTACTCTGCATCAAAACCCTCCCCCACCACCACCACCACCTTCAACGTCTTTTTCTGCTTGCTTTTTGGTTCAAGCTCCAAAAAGGCCAGTCCCTTTGGCTCTCCAGTAGACTTGCAGTATGGTATACTTATGTGAACTTGCCTCAACTCCCAAATAACCCTTTCAATCCAGTTGTGAATAACATTTTTGGGAAGTAAATTCAGTGGTAAATCAAAAGCACTGTCTGCATGTAGTTGCTATACAGCCTAAGCAACTTAAAATTCTTGGGCCGTATCAATAAGCGGAAACTTAAAAAAAATATGAAACATTAATGAGAAACAAGGCTCTGTGTTTCCAGAAGACTGATTTCTCTAGTTCCTGTCAAAAGTTAAAAAAAAAAAAAAACAACCAAAATTTTTTCATCTATATTTTGGCCAGTACCTCATTCTAAATTCTACCTAAATGTGAAAACTGTTCAATAGTTATTTATGTTGGTAGGATTAGAGAAAAAATTTCTCTTTGTTGATAGGGTTTAAAAATGACCCTTTGTATCCTCCCATTCCTAAGGGATGGGATAACAATTGAGATGTAATATGAATAAATTAATAAAATATATTTTTTAAAAAGGACCCTTTGAGCTGCACGTGGTGGCACACACCTATGATCCCAGCACTCAAAGATTAAGAGGCAAGCAGATCTCTGTGAGTTTGAGGCCAGCCTGGTCTGCAAAGACAGTCTAGGACAGGCAAATCTACACAGAGAAACCCTGTTTCAAAAACAAAACAAAGAGCAACAACAATAACACAAAACCAACCAACCATACAAACAAGATGACCCTTCGTTACTGTTTCACTTAATTATCTTTAAAATTAGCAAATACATTTTTAATCGTTAATTTTTAATTGTCTTAAGGTTAAGGCGTCTGAACAGCAGAATTCCTTGTTAATTAATCAAATATTTTTATTGGAATTGTCAAGCAGATTTGCTTGTCTTGGTCTGATATACCTCAAAAGAGCACACAATCAGCCTGGACTATGTGAGCTATGCTGAAGGATTGATGGCAAGAGGACACGGCTTGGCCTTCCACTGCAGGCACCCCCCCCACCCCCCCACCCCAAATCTCAGACAATTCTTCAGAGCAGCCAATAACCACTGCAGAGGCCCACTGAAGGAAACTTGGGCACTCAGTAGTGTGAATGGTGAGCACAGAATCTCAGAAACCAAGTGCTCATTATTCTCCAGGAAGAGATAGCCATACAGTCAAAACTCAACCGTGAAACGACACGCCAGCAATCCTGCTGCTTGTCTGCTCTTGAGACCATCCCATGCCTTGGCTATTCCACACGCCAGGGGTTAGTCTCGTGGACAGCAGCCCGCTGCTTTCCATTAAGAGATGAAAAGGGCTGCAGGAGAATGTCCAATAGAGAGAAGTCTAAGCAAACAGACTAAATATTCAATGGGTTCCAAAAAACTGATTATCGGGATGAGAGCTAAAACAGCTAATGTGCACGCAGGCTCAATTAACCCTAATTAGTTCAGAGTTAGGCTACAAAAGACTTAATTAGCAGTTATTAGGTGCTATTCAGAAAAGGAACATAAATAATGTTTGGTATCAAGCTGTGTTTAAGAGTCTCCTGGCTGAATGACATCAAATTTTTTTTTAAAAAGGTAAAATTAATATTGCTTCATTGAGGCTTCAACATAAAATAATAACACAGGTCTTGACTAAAATTTCATTTATTTGGTATGGATAGTTGATTTATTATTTTTTCCTAGAAAACTAAAGTGCATTGGAGAAGAATTTGAATTTATTTGAATTTATTTCTAGTGATGTTGAGTGTTAGTATTTATTGCAAGTGGAAGACTGTCTGCTGTTGGCTGGTGACTGGTCAGCACATCTCAGAGCTCATGATACATCACCTACCTGGCAAGAACAAGACCTTGGCTTTAGTTCTCAGCACCACAAGGAGAAATGAAACAACAGAAAGAACCACAGCACTTTAATATTTGTATACCATTTCTCCTGTATTTTAAAATCACTCACACCAAACACACAGAATTGCTACAGATGAGACCAGACAGGGACTTGATTTAGAGCCCTGTGGCATTCTGATGTTTTTTATGTCCAGCAGATCATTACCACTACTTAACAAAATTACATATGTTACCACTCATGAAGCTATCCAGCCTCGCCATAGGAGTTCACAGAGGAGTGCTGTGTGCAGGGTTATCTAAAGACACAAAGCTGCCATTTGATTCTACTTTAAGCAACCATTAATTTCAATTAACCACATTTCTGTTTAAAACTACAATGCTGAAGATGGCTTAGAGAGAATGGAGACGGATTACTTTGGATTGTTGTAAAACAAACAGCAATAAACCGATGTGCTTAAAACAATACCCTTATTAGCTCAAAATAAAGGGGTGGAAGGCATGGTTGACTTGAATAGGATCTCAAGAGGTAAAAAATAAAGTTTTGGCTAGGCGAGTCCTCCCAGAGGCTCTACAGGAAAAACCCTTTCCAAAACTACTCCAGTTGCTCAGTTTAAGTCTGGTGAGGGCTTCTATCTGAGCCTGGAAACTGCCCAAGGCCCTTGGTGCTTGCTAGTACCCCTTTCTGTGGAGGGATGGAACCACCCCAGGTCTTTGCCATCTTTTTGTTCCCTGACTTCTGTTCCCATACTGACAAAACTCACCACTTCAAAAAAAAAAAATCCGATGTGATTATCTCAGTCATCGTCATACGCTTTCCCTTTTAATGACCTCTCAAACATCCTCTTCATCATATAAAAGTCACATAGTCCCAGACACGCAATCTTATACTTTTGAGGTTTTAGAGATTAAGAGTCTTGATCTTATATCCAAACATAGAACCCTCTACAGGGTGAGGGTGGATGGCCACTGGGTGGGGACAGAGGGACTCCAGCAGGGCCTAATTGACAGACATCTATAGATCAGATGGTCAAGTACATCCATGGCATGGAGCTGCATAGCTCAAGTCTAAAACCTCACTAGACATGGTGAGGGAGCGAAGAGAGAACAGAAACACAGATATATGTACAGGAATGCTGTGGTCAGGTGGACTATATGGACTCTGAAGGAGAGGTGTGCAACAAGTCTCTGTAGGCGAGAGGCCTCACACTGGAGGAGGAGGAGGATGCAGTTGCCAGTTTTTGCACACACTGGTCAACTGGTTGCAAACACTCTATTTGCACACACTTGTCAACACAGAAGAAGGCTTATCCATCTTTTGGAGCCTGACTAGAGGTAAAGCTTTGCCAATGTCCCATATGTCTGTGGTTTTGGTGTGTGACATGGCCATGACCATGTCAAACAATACACGTTCATGCATTACTTCATAATCCCTATAGTCTAGGGGAACAGCAAGAATCAAGAGAGAACAGTGCATAACCTAATCCTCAGAGGCACTAGGACACGTTTTTTGCCATTACCTCTGGAAATGAAGCCTACCTCTGTAAATAAACACCACAGGAGTGTTTTACTTTTTTGTAGCAATAGTAGAAGCAATATTTTGTAGACATAAGACACTTAGCATAATGCTTAGCTACATCAAAACACGATTTCACCTTCATTTTATACATATTGACATATAAGTTAGGACTGGGTAAGGCTTTTCCTATTCAGTGCTAGTTACTACTGTTCCTAATGGGGCAGGGAGGTCAGCACTCCGAACCATTGTTTTAAAGGTTTTTTTTTTCTTTCTGTGCAAGTGACACTGATGTTTATCTGGTACATGTAAAACTCACACACACATACATAAAAGGTAAATATATATTTATATTTATATATAATATATATGTCATTCTGGGTGCTTTTCTAATTTCCAAACTCAAAACTTGGCTCATTCCACCATCACTGAAATTAATTAAAAATAAATCAACCTGAACTTATGTTCACTTTATTATTTTTTTTTAGCACAGCACACATTTCCATTCAAATTCAAATTTATTACAGTGTGAGTTATGAAAATTGAGCATGGTTTTCCACTTTTCCTTTCTTTGCTGCTATAGATGGAATAAGATTAATCCCAAGGAAACTAACAAAGTGAATTGTTCACGCAATTATATATTATTTTCCTGTTATGTGCAATTCTCCCTGGTGCCTGGTGCTGGGTGATTGACTGATCTGTGAAGCAAGAGGCCTGTCTGATTTTGAGCTTTGAGTATTCAACCATCTCTACATTTCTGACAAGGCTGTTGAATGAACAGAGTAATTGAATCATAAAACTGCTCAAAAGCCCCAACATATGCTTTGTTCTGTGTGAGGGAAAAAAATCCCTCATCCACAAAAATAAAATTAAATTTAAATTAAAAAAAAAAGAAAGAAAAATAGAGAGACAGCAAATCTCTTTAACTGTGATGAGCCAAGGTGGAGATCCATGCTGGAGAGAAAAGATAGATAAATATAATAGAAGATGTAAAATGGTGAATCAAACCATAAAGGTGATGACAGCCATTTGAGTGTAATTGAGTCCGGTAGGGTAAAATATGGTGTTTGGTTTTCACCGGCTAAGCATCTGTGAGAGCTTCTCCAGGCTATCCTTATAGTTTTTAGGAGACAATGGTGTCAGTGGTGCCCTATGCTCGTCCTGCTCCTTGGTTGTTGTCAGATGCTTAAACAACTCTTTTCAGGTACATGGCTGTGTTTTAAAACATGAAGCACTGCTCTGTTACCCTTGAGGCTAGCAAACAAAGCCAGTGGGTGCTAACGCTAATACTCACGGGATGACTGATAAACACTGTTGCATTCCTTCTACTGACATTTGAGGAATATTTCTATGGGGAAAGGATTGTGCCATAGCGTATCACGTGACAGTGAAAATATCTTACCAGCTATGTCTCCCACGAGAAGCAGCCCAGTCTCTCTAAGGAAACAGATACTCAAATGTATTATGGCAGGTACAGCCCTCTTCATCATGTTAGCCTGAGTTTGTCTTTCCATCCACACGGGATTCTAAGTAATATTTAACGACAAGTTATTTTCTTGTGAGATGGTACCAAGAAACAACTAGTGAGAAAGCAGAGGAATAAGAGAAAGGAAAGGAACAATGAAGGGAATCTAAGAAGTGAGTGAGCATGGGAAATACCTGGAGCAAAGCCAGAACAGTTGACCTAGCACCAGCATCCCAGGGCTCTGGGTATCAATGTGTATTTTGGGTACCATCCTTAGAATGGCTGTAACAAACACTGTGTATATAGCGCCTTTGTAGCACACTCACATTTGAGGACTACTGAGCTAGGGGTACCCTGGGGGACTATGCAGAGCACCTGCTTCAGAGCTTTGCCACTGGAGGGAAAATGGTAACGGGGAGAAATACACACACCAATTCCTGTTAGGAGCTATTGTATGGAAGCATTAGAAGTCAACATTAATTCTCCATCACTTTTGTCTGTGGTACGCAAAGACAAAATACATTGCAGAAGAATAACTTAAGAAAGAACTATTGGAACTGGTGGCCGGAATTCTTAGCACTGTTAACTTTGGCCTGACACAAGGTGGGATATCCACAGCTTCTACAACACTGTCATTTACTTACTTACTTACTATCTATTTATTTTTATTTAATGTTCATTGGTTTTTTTTTTTTTTGTCTGTATATATGACTATGTGAGAGTGTCAGATCTTGAGGTAACTGACAGTTGTGAGCTGCCATGTGGGTGTTGAGATTTGAACCTGGGTCCTCTGGAAAAGCAGTCGGTGGCCTTAACTGCTTAACATTCCCCCTTCAACGCTGTCTTAAAGACAAAGATAATGTACTAGATGCCTCTGTGGTAGTACTTAGTCTCAAATCACAGCCTATATTAACATTCCAGGCTAGTACAAAGATTAAGAAGTGTTGGGCCTGGGATATGGGTCAGTTGATAAAGTGTTTGCTCCAGAAAACTGAGAACTTGTATCAGGATGCTGAGAGCTGTGGCAGATAACTGTAATCCTAATACCTGGGGACTGGGGACGATGGTATTCCTGGAGCTCACTCACCAGCCAGCCCAGGTGAATTGATGGGTTCCATGACTCAATGGTGTCTGAGAAGGAAAATGGTTATCAGGCTGGACTTGAGAAAGGGAAGGATGAATTGTGGGGAATGTAGGTTGCTGTGTTTATAATCTCTGTCTCCTTTTCTTTTCATTGGAAATATTTTTTCACACAATATATTCTGATTACACTTTTGCTACCCTTATATCCTCTCAAACCCATCCAACTCTCTCTCTCTCTTTTTTATAAAAAAAAACAAGCAAACAAAAATCAAAATAAAACAACAACAACAAAACAAAAAAAACTAATGAAAAGCACAAGAGTAGTACATATATACAGAAACACACACACAGAGGGAAAGAGGGGGCTAGGGAGGGAGAAACCCATATAAACATAAAACCAGCAGCTATAATACATAAATCACAAGGCCAGGGACCATGCTCTGAGAAGCACTGCCCAGTGCTGTTTGAGAATCCAGAGGCAGACTAGTGAAAGCAGCAAAAGCAGGCTTTATTTTAACGCTTACGGTGTGAGCTGGGGAAATGGCTCAAAAGATAAGAGCGCTGGCTGCTCTTCCAGAGGACCAGAGTTTGGTACCCAGTGTGCAAGCCCAGCAGCTCACAATTGTCTGCAATTCCAGTTCTAGGAGATCTGAAGTCTTCTGCGGGCTTCTCTGTGCACCCACACATGTGTGGCAAACACAGACACAGAGACACACACAAATGAAAACAAAAATAAATCTCAATACCATTAGTAAGATCCCAGAGGACCAGGAAATATGCTGGTGATACTGTATCTCCTAAAAATGGTAGGAAAGCTATACCCATGATGCCACAATAATATAATAATATGGCTGTCTAATCAATACTCATACAATAATACCCACAGGCATGCTAACATGGAAGAGGGAATATCTGTCCAATAGCAGTTCTTCTAACCTTCCTAATGCTGCATCCTTTTAACACAGTTCCTTATATTATAGTGGCCCCAACCATAAAAATATTCTCTTTCTTTTCCTGCAAGGAATTGAACTCATGGCCTTTGGAAGAGCAGGCAATGCTCTTAACCTCTGAGCCATCTCTTCTTGCTAAAAACTAAACTCTACAAAGAAGTTCACAAATGGGCCTCATTGGGCATAGGGTTCAGAGCCTGATTAAAATTTACTTAAGTGAAATAATCTTAGGTAATTATTATCTGCTAGGTGGAATAGCGGTTAAAATCTTAGATGCAAAGTCAGGTAAGACTTAGAGCGAGTCTTCAGCATGTTATTTAATCTTCCTAGCTTAGTTTTCTCATCTTCATAATGTTGGCAATTCATATTATCTACCTTATAGGATTATTATGTGGATGAAATCATGTATATCGGGAGCTCAGTGAAAAATCACTATAATCCTATAGGAGACATGCTTTAGTTTCTCCTCTATCTGTGGGGTTATGTATACTCTGTTTTCAGGTACATTTGTTTGCTTGCTTGGGATTTCTGCAATTGCCTCCCAGGCTAGAGCTCTGTCTCTCCACTCTGCTATTCCTTGCCCACTTCATGAGGGAGGAAATAGAATTTCTGATTATCTATCTTCTTTCTTGTGTATGGAACAGAAAACCTAGCAACTATGTATTTAAAATGATCTATAGACTGAGAAATAAATTTTACTCTTGTAGAGTTAAATCCCTCCTGGGGTTGGTATTAAAACAGAATGTTTGCATTAGCCAAACTTTGCAGGATGCCTTGATAATACCTCCACAGTCAAAATGTAGTGATAAAATAGGAATGTTTAAGTTACAGAATATTTTTTAATGGGATTAGAGCTGTAACAGTGAAATATCTTAGTGTTTTAAGGTGACAAAATCCAAATCCCCAGTCAGGTTGTGTCATTAAATGCAAGCCAGTGGTTAACAGTAACGACAAGATACAAGCCATGGAAAAATTGAAGCAGACCTTTTGAATCTCTGTAAATGCCACACATGCCATTGAAAGCATACTTTTCACAGTGTGTTTGTGCTGTTAGGGCTCCTGAAAGTATTTTCCAAGTGTGATTGCCCTGCTCTGATTTTCACAATGCCTTTGCTTTACTCACCATAGTATATTCAGCATTGTTCTGTGCCTCAGTTTACCTATCCGTGCTAGATTAACATGGTTTCACAGTTTCCAGAACATTAGCAAAGTGAGATGGTCAATGGAAAAATTCTTGATATTCAACAGGATTCTGCAAACTGCACGCTCTGCCTTGCTCTTTGTGTGAGAGCACATTAGATTCCTAAAAATGCTAAGGTTTCCACTGGGAAGAAACCATGTTTCCAATTCTGATGCACCATGGGTACTTCATAGCACTTCTTAGACAACTGTTGCTCAGAGTCTAATTGTAGAAGTTCATAAACTACCAGTCAAGAATCCTTTTCTTAGCAAAATGACCTTACCAAAGAGGCAAAATAAAAGCATTTCTGATAAAGAGAAATGTAGGGATTTTCTTGGTGAATATATGCTGTATAAGAAATTCTTTTAGACTAAAAGAAAATAAAACCAGGTGTTGACTAAAGTACACAGAAAGAAAAAGCTGAGAAATGATAAATATGTGGGTAATTGTGAAATTGTCCCTGTTTTATCTTTTCCCTCCCTCCATCACTCCCTCTCTCCTTTTTTCTCTTCCTCCTTTCCCATTCTTATATGTATGAAAAGATGATCTCTTTTCATAAGGCTGTTTAAAGTAATGGTTACTATATTACATTACCGTGTTCAAAGCACATAGCCAATACAATACAGTATGATAATACTTCAGGAAGAAGCCCCATCTTTTTGTCTAACTGAAACTATATTTTCTAGAATTAGGTCAATGGTAATCTGAAGATATGATAAGCTCATGACACACGTTATAATTCCTAGTGCAAATTAATCTGAAAGCTGGCTGAAGGAATGTAAGTAATGTCTTAAACAGAGTACTGATAGGTTATGATCATATGATGGGGGAAGAGGACCCCTTCTGTCAGAGGTCTAAGGGAGGAGAATAGGGCAGAAGAGAGGGGGAGGGTGGGAATGGGAAGATATAAGTGAGGGGGTAATAATCAGGATGTAATCGGAATAAATTATTATAAATTAAAATTTTTAAAATGAGTGGCTAATAAAAAATACTGACAAGAGTAAAAGGAAGGAACAGCGAAACATCAGAGCGCAGGAGGCATCGAGAAAACAAGTATTGAGATGACAGACTAAAGTTCAGCCACATTAACAGTTGCACCAAGTGTGAAAATGTGAAGAGAGCAGCCCGAAGCTTTGACAATCATGGAAATTCCCTTTTTATTTTATTTTTGAGCTGTGTTTTTTATTTTCTGAAACAGAGTCTCACTATCTTGGTCAGGATGGTTTTGAACAAAAAATTCTTTTGCCTCTGCCTACCAGATTTGGGGTTTCAAGTATGTACTACCATGCTGGATTATTTTAAATTTTTATTCTTTTTTTTTTTCCTTGCAGTGTTTGGAATGAACTCCAGGACACATTTATTCTAGGACATGCTATCAAGCTATGTCTCTGATTTCTGAAAGTAAGAGTGAATTATACGCTGTACATAACAGAAACTGTTTGGAATCAGATGGACAGATTAAAATTTAAATGATGGAAAAACATATACCGTAACTAGGAAAGAGCTGAGGTATTTACAATAAGTGGTAATGAACAGTTTTATTTAAAAATCCATATTTAGCTGGGTACAGTTAATTGGCTAACATGTTTTACATCTACATTGCTATGATTCTGAAATCTAAAACAATAACGGTTCTAACTTGTAAGGCCCACTTACCCAAGGACAAATAACGTCTTGGAATGCCGGGGATGGTTCAAGTAAGATAATAAGCCAATATTTTTGCTTTTGTAAATAAGATGGGTTGTGCCAGTTGAACAAAATGTGTGCTTGATCACACACAGGCAAGAAGCATGTAGGGAGGAAGTACATGAAAATATGTGCTTGCCTCTGATTACACACAGGTGGGAAGTGCGTAGCCTTGTGAGGTTTGCCTTCATGAGCTCCTGACTAACATATTGTAGGGACAAACTCTGAGCCTGAGCTTCAGGTATGGACCTAGCTAGTATCTATGGCCCTGACCATTATTTCATAAAGCCTCTTATTACTAATAATACATTAATTGTCTGATTGGTGAACGTCTGAGCAACCCCAGACACATACCACAGTAGGGCACACATTTCATCCAAGCTCCTGGGAGACAGAAGGAGGGAGATGCCAAGTTCTAGATTGTACTTGGTTATGTGTGAGATTCTTTAACAGAAATGTGAGGGGGAGATAAGAATGCTTCATTTGTAAAGTGCTCAGAGACACACTTTTATACGAGTATTTGGACATTTTCACTAGAAAATCCAGACTGTCTTTTTAACATATGAATAGAAACACAATACTTTTCAAGTTTTTGTTTGTTTGCTTTAGAGGTTATGGGAGTAAAAGTATTAGAATAAGCTCTTTCACAGACAGACCCTCATTCTGTACAGAAAAAAAAAAACAACAAAGCTGAACTAAACTAAGATCTACGTGGTCCTTACTCACTCAAATTTAGTTTCAAGAGAGGTATCTAGTAAAGGGGTGCTGTATTTTCATATCTGTACTTTTTATTTTTATCATTTAAAAGAAGCACTTCCAGGGTGATGAAGTTCATGAATTTTGGAGCCATGTTCAAAAATCTTGGCTTCAAGGTGAAAACCTTAACTGTCAAACTTTGAAATGTCATAATCTCGCCCTGGCTCAGTGATTTGTCTATAAGATCGTGATGAATCTGAAGACCTCTGTGATATAACGCGTGTAGAGAACTTGGGAAAATACTCAGAATGCGGGGCATCATCTGTAAATGAGAGCTATCAGTATTCAAGGCACTGCACTACATAGAAACGGTCACCACATCTGCTAGCGTGTTTCTGCTTTGCGGGCACAGACTTCAGAGTTCCTGACTCAGATGTTAAATGAGGATCTGGACATGAGGCCATTTCGGCAGTCAGCATTAGGCACTGAGTTGCAAAGAGGTGGAGCTGAAAGGAAAACCTTGTTAGCAAGATGATATACGCTGAAGTCATCAGCTTCCTGTGCTTCTGCTGATGAAGGAGAAAGAGAGAGTACGAAATGTGAGATGTGGGACATGCAGAGCATAGCCGGTGTGATGCACATGATTTATTGCCCACTGGAAGACCAGCAGTGCAACACTGGGTCAGCATGCTGGCCAGATGGCAGCTCTTTGACCCATGAACTTCTCTTTAGGAAGGATAACCTTTGTTCTAGCTTTCCGCTGCCCTGAGTTCCACACAGCTGGCTCAGAATCCCATCCTAAGGTAAGCAACATCTCTTGCCACTGTGACTTTGTTCCAGTTTTTTCTGGAACACCCTGGACCCCTCACATCCCCCTTCCCTGCATCTCCATCATTCACAACCTGGTACGTTGAACAATCCGTGCAAATGAAGAATTAATATGCCCCACACTTAATATGCTGCACACACTGGATAGACTCACACCAGAGTACAGTCCAGTGGGAAAGTGTCTCCTCCATTTTGTGTCTTGACCGTCTTTAACCATGTGGGCTCTAGTGTTCAGCAGGTGGAGAAAAGAACTCCTTGCCCAGCCTGAGGTGGGCAGCTGCCCTCCTGAAAGGCTGGAACAGGTGCAATCAGTGCTGGGAGTAGGGAGAGGAGACACAGGTACTAACAAATGCAGACATCAGTGTGGAAAGTATGGTACCCACACCGATTATAAAACAAAGTTGGGTACTTGGTGGGAACGTGAAGCCCTCCCCAACAAAAAAAAAATGCCCCAAAGATAGAAGAATCAAGATAATGAAGGGGTATAAAATGACAAGTGTTCCTCTAAAACTTCAGTTTTATTGTGACTATCATGGTAAACCACTGAATAATTTTGACCAATACAGGAATTTGTTAAGTTTACATTTCAAAGATATAGCTTTGACAGAAATATTAAAAATGAATGGGTTAAAATAAGAGACTGGATTGAAACAGTAAATATTTTCAGGGGTCCTAGAAACTTTCAAGGAGAACATTATGACAGGTGAATCTGGGCCCAGGGGTCCTTCTCAAACTATAGCACCAGCCAAGGACAATATGTGCAGTAAACTTCGCACCCCTACCCAGATCCTACCCAGCCAATGGACAGGACATTCTCCACAGTTGAGTAGAGAGTGGGGTCTGACTTTCACACGAACTCTTGTGCCCCATATTTGACCACGTCCCCTGGATGGGGAGGCCTAGTGGCACTTAGAGGAAGGATAGCAGGCTACCAAGAAGAGACTTGATACCCTATGAGCATATACAGGGGGAGGAAGTCCCCCTCAGTCACAGTCACAGGGGAGGGGAACAAGGAGAAAGCTGGAGGGAGGGAGGAATGGGAGGATACAAGGGATGGGATAACAATTGAGATGTAATATGCATAAATTAATAAAATATAAAAAATATCAATAGAAAGAAGGATGAGGACCTAAGAAGAGCCAGTGTTGGTAGGAAAGTCAAACAGTAATCAATGAGGGAGATCCTGAGACTGAATTGGACATACAAGATGGGGTGGAAATGGTTTTCCACAACAAAGTAAGTATTGGGAGCACATCCATGCTGAGAAGTGTATGGTGAGGCATTGGCTCACGTGGGTATGGAGACTGGCAAGGTGAGTCAGGGAAGGGGAGACCTATGAGGTTCAACAGTTCTTGCACAAATGTCACTCATTTGGCTGACCAAGAAAGAAGCTTTCATGTCTCTTCTCTTATCGGAGCAATTGACATCCTAGTGTGAAGATCCTCAGAAAGGAGTTTTCTCTTATTAAGGCAGCACCTGTGTTCTTGATGGTTGTTTGGTTGGTTGTTTTCTACTCAGGCTGCTGGGTAAATTAGTGTCAGTAGTCAGTATAATGTTAGGGAGGGCAATATACTTAAACTATTGATTTAAATGGTAATCTCATTTTAAGCATGCCCTCTAAGAACTACCTAAAGGCCATATCTTATCAGATCTGTACACATTCCATGGCCCAGTCAGGTTAACACATGGAATCAGCTGGGTAAAAAAAGAAAAAGGCTTTTCTATTTAGATACTGTTTTCTCTCAGACAAGAAGCAAATGGCAAAAATCAGGAACTTCAGTCAACTAACTAGTAACAGTAACAATAACCCTAAACAAAAACAACCGCCAGTAAATCACATCTCATCTGTGAAGGTATTCAAAGACTTCTTTCCAGAGGCTTCCAAAGTAAGGTCTCACTGTGCTCACAAGGATCCCAGGTGACCAGGATTCACTAGTCACATGAAGCCTCTAACAAATACTCTCAAAGCACTTCTGAACCAACTGCATCACCCATAGCAAAAACACACCATGCACTCAACTTTCATCTACTCTTTATTGATTGTCTTTCCTAGTGTTTCTTCTTATGGACCAGGCCCAGAAACAGAGAAGTGAATAAAATATGAACATGTAAAATGTATTTTTAATTAGAGGACTTTCATAATCCAAGGCACTGTGAAACTTCCAGTGCCAGAGGTGCGCTGGTTCCCATTTAATCTTCATTTCTCCAGCTCTCGTCAGCTGTGCATGCAGATGCTGAAATCTTGTTTGTTTATCATGGGGCCAAGAAGATTTATGGTTGGGTGCATATTAGGCTGCCTTCCCTGCTCTCTTGGCACAGCTCCTGAGCTACGCAGCACGGGGGACGCTTAAACATGCTTAATGGGGAAGTCGGTCCCACATGTTCCCTGTAGTTTTCATCTGGTTATTTTTCAGCTTCTGCTTTGCTTGAAGTTAAGGTAATTACAAAGTTATTATTTGTCATTTCCATTATCTTTGGGGTCAGAAAGGCATCTGTTGAAAGTTAGCATCATCTGTCACTTTTGCCAGCTGGCGGTCAGCACCTGGGGGGACTTGAAAAATGAGGGGAGAGTCTGTGGTCCACACAGGTCATCATTGTGCATGAGCTTGACAGAGAAAGGAGGGGAAGGAGAGGCAGGGGGAAAGGGAAAGGAGAGAGGGAGAGAGAGAGGGAGGGAGGGAGGGAGAAGCAGAGGCAAGAGAGAGAGGGAGATGCAGAGGAAGAGGGGGAGGCAGATGCAGAGGAAGAGGGAAAGGGAGAGAGAGGGGGGAGGGAAGGAGGGAGAGAGAGAGAGAGAGAGAGAGAGGGAGAGAGAGAGAGAGAGGAAGAAGGAGAGGTAGAAGCAGAAGGAGAGGTAGAAGCAGGAGGAGAGGGAGAAGCAGAGAGAGAGGGAGAAGCTGAGGCAAGAGGCAGAGGGAGATGCAGAGGAAGAGGGGGAGGCAGATGCAGAGGAAGAGGGAGAAAGAGATGCAGAGATGGAGCTCTCTGCAATGAGAACTTAGGGAAGAACTCAGAGTCTCCTTGCTGAGTGGTTAATGTGATCTTGTAAAGAACACAGGATGCTACTGCCCAGCCTAGATTCAGACTCTTGGGACCACTTGTGTGGAGAAAAGTAATGACGTCAAATGAACTGTTTGGCATTTCTTTCCTGCTGGGTCATTTTCTTCTCTGACATACTGCACAGAGTTCTTCTTTCAGAGAGAAAAATGAGAAAATGGTCTGGGTTTGAAATGCTGTTTCAGCTGATGAAAAAATGTAAGTGAGGTAGAGGATCAGTATTGGCTTTCTGAGTCATCAAATGCCTCCGACTCTTGCAACTCCAACTAAAGCACTGAACCTTCAGCTAGTGATGAGAATCTTTTTTTTTTTTCATCAAAAAATAAGCAGGAAATAATGTAGTCAGAGCTGGCTATAACATCTTTATTCTAACATGTCATATGTGCACTGTAGTCCTAAAGGAGCCATGAGGGTGGGGTTATATATAAATAAGTGTTCATAGCTATGTTCTAATAAAAAGTTTACACCATTAGCATCAAGCCTGATTTGGTTCACAGGACAAAGTTTGCTGATATCTGTTTCACTGATGTGCAACTTAAACCATGAGCAAATCAGCAACTGAGACTAAGACTTAAAGAGACAGAAGGACAAGACCCTCTGTGTGGGTCCATAGAGGTTAGATATTGCCTCGCCTGAAATTCTCCCTGAGTGACCTCTTTACTCACCATACATCCTTAAAACTTTCATTTAGTCACACAGGCCACACTTTCTTTAAGATTATGGTTCAAAGCCCCAATGGATACATGGACAGCAAAATTCCTGTGTCTTAGGCACAGGGATCTTTCCAGAAAAGAGGCCAAAAGACTATAAGGGCTAGACGTCTAGGAAATCTTCTGTGAGATCATGTCTCCAAAAATAACAGAGAAGTTTTCATGATACTTCAACAATATGGATGTCTAAACAAGACCCAAACAATGGCAACACCAATATACTTGCTAATACGGAAGAAGGAATCTCAAATGAATCCCACCCCTAAACAAAGGGGTATAGACAACCATGGAATTCTGAGAGTGGGAGAATAATATTTGCCACAATGAGCCCCTTAATTGGCTATCCAATACCAATTAGTTACCCAGGAGCCATATAATAAAATTAACGTTAAACAGACTGAACATGTTTCTTTAGTATGTGTGTATGTGTGTGCTTATGTGTGACAAAGAAAAGTAAGCCATGAATTTGATAGTGAGAAAAAGACAGTATATAGGAGATTGGTGGTGGGGGAAGAAATGGAGAAGTGATGTAATTATATTTTAATTTCAAAAATAAAAATTAAATAAATATCAAAAAGACTATGATTCACCAATCCCACTTTGCTTTTCATGGTTTGGGGAGAAAAAAATTTGTTCTGTTTCATCCCTAGAAGATCAAAACATAGGCAGTGTTCAAAACTCCTCACATTGGTGCACTCATGTGCTCAGCAATGACCAGTGTCTGAACATTAACCACAGACCCAGCTGTTGTCAGATCATACCACTTAAATAGGCACATGTGATTGTGTTAACAGCATGCCCTCCTGGTAGACAGGAGGCAGTCACCTAATCCTCAAATGGGGAAATGGAATCTTCGTAGATCAGTGAAGTTAGTCCAAATGTCAGATCAAAGAAAGATAATATGCCAAACCAAAGACCAGGGCTTAGCCTTCAGCATGTTCAGCATTCGCCAGGATTTAGAACGTGAGGGACTGATGTGTTCCATTTCACAAAAGCCTCTAATTTTTCTCAGAAGTTCATCTCAATTTGATGAAGCTGGGGATCTTATTCTCTATCTTGGGTCTGTCCTAAAAAGAGGTTCTTAAAATTAATATAAAACAGGAACTCATTCCAACTTCATAAAAAAATATACCACAGCCAAAGAGGTTTACTTGAAATTTGTAAAATTTAAGGAAAGAATGAAAAAAACTGCTGATTTGCTAAAATTCCATTTAAAATTCCTCTACCTTTAGAATGAGGGTCCTTCTTAGCACCCCCGTAAAGTTGATCCCAAGATTCTTTCTCTTCTATAATAGAGAGCAGAGGGTTGAGAACTACATTTGGATTCAGTGTTTGTTACACGAGTACCAACCAGTATTTGAGGACTAGATTCATCTTTTCTTATTTTTAAGTATATGCTTGAATGTTTATATTGATCAGCTGGAAAGATCATTTCAATGTCCTAATGAACCTCTACCATTTTCCAAACTCAGGCATTCTTTTTGAGGGCTGTGGACATTATATGAGAAATGATCCATATCCATTTGAGGTAAGGATTCTACAAAGGAAATAAATGTATTCAACAAATAAAAATCAGGAAAAAAGAAATGTGTACATTCTAGGGACATAAAATCCTATAACAAGCTCTTTAAAGGTAATGCCAGAAATTACCTTTATTTAGTATAAAGCAGTAAAAATTATCTACTATTAAAGAGTCTTAGCTATAACTCTGATCATATTTGCTCAGATAATGATTCAGTACATTGTGCTTGAGAGGATATTGATAAGTTATTGGAATATAAGTAGAAGTGTGATTATTCTAATGCTGAGTGAGAGGCTTTGCCTGTCTCAGCATCAGGGACTACATGCAACAGGCTTATCACTACAATTTGTAGGGATATTCCACATGGGTGTTGGTTATGGCCTGATATAAAATTATCACTTTAAAATAAGAACTTCAAACAATAAAAAGGTAAAATCACAGTGACATCTTATACCTTCAATTGTACATCAAATTCTTAAAATTAGATCAGTTGGGAAAACTGTTTTTTTTTTTACTTTGTATTTGAAATACAATAACCATTTTAAGAAACAAAAGATGTGATCAAGTGTGTCTTCATTACTGGGAAGCTGATGTTACCCATGGGTAGGAATAATCAAGAAAATGTTGCCTCAGAGATGCCACACTCCTTTTTCCGTGACAGGATAGCAAGAGCCTTCACTCAGGCAGAGGACCATGCTTTGGTTTATAGCGCTTATTATCTAAAGTACAAAGATGTAATAGATGTGCAGAAATAATAAACTTTTTAAATGCAGAATTTGCCTTGTTGTACAACTACAATATACATGTTTTAAAGAATCACCAGCAGAAAGCTGCAAAGGCCAGTGTTATATTGATTAACTGAATATTTAAAGAATGGTTCTTTGCTTAGCATTTATTGTGTATATGTCACTGTTCTGGAGGCTGTGACGTTGGACAGTACATAGTAAAATACATGTTAGGGCACCAGATTACCAACAAGAATTGGGACTACTCATTTTATATGACCCATAACAGCTAGAATAATAGTAAAAGATCAGTTAGTAAACTCTATTTAGTATCTATTTTTCAAACGTATGAAATCTATTATGAACTACCAACTTATAGGTAAAGAAGAATGAATGAGCCTAAAGTATTAGCCTAAAGGAATGAGCTACTGACTTATAATCAAGCTATTGACCTATAAAACACAGCTGTCATCTGAGTCATAAGGTGGTAAGTATACTCTATTATACGTCTGAGAATTTTAAGTTTGTAATGCTATTTTATGCACTAATTTGCCAATAAACCATTCATATCTTAAAGATAGTAAGTATGTGTGCTGCATGTCTCCTCACCACAGGGACGTTGCATATTGCTCATTATTATTTTACACATTCCTAACTATAAGAGTCATTTTATGCCTTTATCAATATATACTCAGGTATTCATGCCATGGATCCATATGGCATAGCTAAAACTTAGTGACAAACAGAGCTTGGAAGTGATAAGCCAGAGCCATCCAAATAAGTTACGTGGTGGACTTTTCTAAGCAAAAAATTATATGACTAATAATTTTTGTGAAACCTAGCCCTTATCTCATTGTTTCTTTTGTCATTATTAATAGAACTCATTTACTGTTGTCTTCTTCATGGCAAGGCTTTAAAGTCCAACATACATACAAAGTTGTAAACCTGCAGGATACTAAAAACGTCCCCAGTGTAGTAACGAAAAGTACATTTTCTCATTTGTATGCCCAAGAAGGTCATCCATCCTAAAATGTTAGAGGAGAGGCAGAGTTGAGTATAGGTGAGGTTAGAGACACAACCATCAGTGCAAATTTCATGGCTAATTTTGACTAGATAGATTTGGATATTGGATGGATCCGTCCCCTTACAGCCTTTCTACTTTGTAATAATGTATAAACCAGTCATGACTATAATATATCCTCCAATAAAAGGAAATACAACTAGTTAGAAAGGTTCATAAGTGAAGAACTAAACAGCAGATGCTCATGGTATAATCCCAGTACTAAAGAGGCTGAGGAAGGAGAATTGAAAGTCAGGGCCTGCTGGCTATGTAGCAAGACCTTAACTCAAGTATAAAAATGTGTACCTGGGGCATCTCTATCCCTTGAAGAGACTGTTAATATGGCTCTAAAGCCGTGAAAGTTGCTTTTTATGCCAATGTTTCATTTTTCTTTCCAAGTAAAAGACTGGGAAGAGACTTACAATGATCAAAGGTCCTCATGTCACTGACTTACCTGTCAAGCTGACCTGGAGCACATCTCCTTAAGCTACAAGTCACAACTCAACAAGGGATTCTGTGACTGAATGTGGGGGCAGCACCAATATTGGCAATACTGAAAGACTGAAAAAACCAGTACAAACAACAGGCAAAACCAAATTCAAAATCAAATGCATACATGGCTAATCTTTCTGATGGTGCTCACCTGTGCTCATCATGTGATGTCACTACATCCTTGTTCCTTGAACACGCACATTCAAATTGCCTTGTGCATGCTCACTTGCTAAGTACCAAAAGCATCATGACTTGGATTCCAGGCTACTGAAAGTTCTAACTTGCAGTGTGTTTGATGTACATGCAAATCTTTCTGGTCTTATAGAAACATAGAAGCTTTATTAGGGGGAAAAACCCAGACTTTCTTTCTGCTGTGATTCAGCATGTATCGTCAGTATATCTTTGGAGTATATTGTATTAAAATGTCAGATTTAAAAAGTCACCATTTGAATTGTTTTGAGTTTCACAAATGGTTATTCACGGAATTTGGGGTTAGCATTAAGACAGAATTTCTAACAATTTCCTAAATGCCTCTACATTTACTTTTCCTGTTCTGTGTTGTTTATGTAAAGCAGCATTCTCTGCACTGATGACTATAAAATGAAATACCAACAACTGCTGTGAACACTGAAGACACTCTTCAACTGAGATTCAATTTTTTTGTGTAAAAGGAAGCATGCCTCATTATTATGCAAATTAAGTTTAATCTTTAATAAATGGTACAATTATATGTATACCAAAGAATTGCTTTCAAATAAATTTCTTTATGACTTATGATCAAAAGCTGTTTGATTTGTGTACCTATTCTCTATACCTATATACTTAAGTTGCATAAAATTTCTCCACCAAAAAGAAGATGGACATTTTTTGAAAAGCCCTGAACGAGAGTAAATTTTGGTCATTATAATACTAAGTGTTCAGCACAGAGGTGCTTTCACTTACTTTCTTTCTTTCTGATATATGATTTTTGATAGAGTATGTCCAGAAATGTATAGTTTCAGCTGAGAATATGCTCAAGAATGTACCCATTGTCCTAGGGGTGGTGACACACACTTTAATCCCAGAACTCAGAGGCAAAGACAGAGGGATCTCTGTGAGTTTGAAAGCAGATTGATCTTATAAAGGAAGTTCCAGACTAGCCAGGGCATATGGAGAAGGAGAAGGAGAAAGAAAAGGAGGAGGAGAAAGAGGAGGTGGAGGTGGGGGAAGTGGAAGTAGAGGGGGAGGAATGCATTCATATCACCTGTATTTTGCTTTATGAGTATTTATAACTCCACAATAAAATACCCCAGATTTTCCTGTGTAAAGAGGACACAAAATTTCAATGTAACTAGTGCTGTCTCACTTTCTGCAAACAGTAAACCTCTCCATTCCTTTATCTTTGTGTTGTGTTCACTCATTTTGTACCCACTAACAGTAGTTGAAATCAACACATTGAATTCAATTACAAAACTGTTAAACACTTACTTCTCTATGAATGTATACTGATACAATGATGATGATGATGATGATAAGAAGAAGAAGAACAAGAACAAGAACAAGAACTTGAGTGAATAAATAGGGGATAAGAGACATTTCTTCCATATAAAAAGATTTCATTAGTTTACGTTGATTGCTCCAGTTAAGGAAGGGGAGCACAGCTGCTTCCTTTAAATGTGAGCTTTACTTGTGACTTTCTTCTGAGAATTGGATGCAAAATGCAGAATAGGCAGAAACCTCTGACCAACACTGCTGCAGCCGGACATGGCAAAGATCACAATGGCATTCATGTGGGTAGTGTGTACCCTTGATCTGAGGCAATGAGAAGGGCATTTTACCTCTGCAGTTATGTCATCATTGGCATACAGATGGGGAGATGCAACCTAACGTGTGTTGAGTAGACAGAAGTGTTTCACACTCACCTAGGGGACCTCCACTCAGGTAATGCCAAATCTTTGATTGAAGAACAGAAAGAGTTTTAGTGTGAGAGAGAATTAAACTAAGTTAATAAGTGTATAAACATAAGGGATAGTACACACTTTAGAATTAAACATGGACATTGAAAGAGAAACAGATACATTTGGAGAGAGAGAGAGAGAGAGAGAGAGAGAGAGAGAGAGAGAGAGAGAGAGAGAGAGAGAGAGAGAAAGAGAGAGAGATATGCTTGGAATTAGACACCAAAGTCATGGGTATAGATACCTCAAGATGGAAAGGCACTCCCAGGTGTCTTTGGTGACTATATGTAGTAGTTCTGTGGCTTTCTAAGAATCATTGCTCAAGAGATATAATTTACAACAAGGTCTAAAGATTAAGCAAAGTTTAAAAATCTCTTTCCTTGAAAGAATTCCCCTTCTCACTAAAATTAAACAATGGTCTTTCCTTGCTGCATCTACAGATGGTGGGGATATTTCTTTCTGATGGGGTATCATGCCATAGCCCAGAGACCACATACTGGCCTGTGCTCATCTGATACTTACTACGTAGGCCAAGTCGACCTAAAACATACAAGAATCCTTCCTCTTCAGCCTCAGGATTGCTGGCATTGCAGTCATTAGGCACTGTGTCCAGCTGTAAGGTAAATTTATGAACTGCTTTGTTTATACTCTAGATTGAGAGGATGTTGAGAGAATGTGACACTGTTCAATTCAGGGTCACAAAGATCAGGCCCTGTTGCTACATGCTTTCCTTGACTGTAACATCCTAGTCTGGGAGGTTTCTAGAAAAAAATGAGCATTGTCTCTGTGAGCTATTTTGCCTTTTTCAGTTTTGTTGATGTTTCTTGACTCTATCCGTCTATTTCGTTAGCTCCTACAAAACAGTATTTACATAAGAACTTTTAAGGGAAAGAAATTAGAGACATCCTTGTAAAACTATGTTCAATTTTCTGTAAATGTACAGTCATCCTAAGATATAAAAGTGACATGATCGTATTTGTATTCTGCATGCTGATTTTTATTTGTCACTGTTTATTACTACACTGTTCATTCCTTAATGAGGGCCAGAAGTATTCAACTTGGTCACTGAGTGTGGAGGTCATGGAGCTATCTGGTGCCCCTACTGTGCTCAGCAATCCCAAACATTGAATTCTCAATATATGTTAGGCCCCTGAAGAAGAAGAGGTGATTGTAGTTTTCCTGTCCCCAACAAATAAGATGCAGATACCTATTAAGGAATTAAACATAATTTTAAAGACAAACTACAAAAAAACACAAGGCATTCTTTCAATCGTTAAGCTCCTCTTCAAGTCCAGCAAGGGAATTGCAGATTTTCACCTATACCGCCTCTCCTCCAAATCACATCTCCCACTCTCATCCCGTCTCTGCAGCAGACTACCTGCTGCAGTCCCTGTGCTCTTCTGCCCCATCTGCAGTTGACCACATAGATCTTCCTCTCTGTTCCTTATTCAATTGCTTTGTCCCTGCCCCCAACTCTCCAACTCCTGCAGGAATTCTCTAGGAGTACAAAGACAACTCAAGCCAGGGAAACAGGTGGGCAAACTGCAGGTCTTCTCTCTTCTTCTGTTGCTCCAAGTCCATTCCCTGTTCTCATCTCCAGCTCTGTAGCAGACCACCTGCTATGGCCTCTCCTCACTGTCTATCCCTTCTCCCAGGGGACCAAGCAAATCCTGATAGAACACCTTGCTTTCCTCCCTCCTGTGAGCCCCTATCTCCAGTCCTAAGTGTCAACTTCCAGTATCTTAAAAATCATTTTACCTTAGCCATATGAATCAGGATCCCAGAAGAATTCCCTATCAAGTACCACACAGCTACCACCATCTCCTAAGAATCAAAGAAGGCAACAGAAACCAAACAGTAAAATACCTACCCACCAAAGACAAGACTAGATATCACAACCTAGAATTATAATCTTTCCAAAGTCAGGTGTCAGCATAAACACACAATCAATAGCAGGCAGAACAATATGTCTTCACTAGTGTCCAGACACTCTACCATAGTAAGCCCTGAGAATTACAACATAGCTGAAGCACAAGACAAAGACTTTAAAATGGTCTTTATGAATATGTTGAAGCCCTGATAATGGAAATGAATACATCTATTAAATAAATCTATGAAACTACAAATAAATAGTAGAGGCAAAGGAATAAAACAGTTCAAGACCTGAATGTGAAAAGAGAATAAATAAAACCCAAACTGAGGAAAAATTGAGGAATCAATCAGGAACTTCAGAGGCAAGCCTCACTTGGAGTGAAAGATAGAATTTTAGGCATTGAAGACAAGATGTAGAAATCAATACCTCAAGCAAAGGAGCTGTAATGTTAAATAAAAATAACCAAACCAAAACAAAAACTTCTAGCACAAAACATCTAAGAACTCTGTGACACTGTGAACAGAGACAATTTAAGAATAATAGGAATAATGAAAGGGGAAGAAATGCAGGTCAAATTCAAAGAAAATATTTTCAACAAAATCATAAAAGAAAAAAATTTCATAATCTAAAGGAGATGCCCATCAATGTACAAAGTGCATCTGGAACACCAAATTGACTGGACCAGAAAATAAAGTCCCCTTAGCAGCTGGCAATCAAAATATTAAGCATGTACAACAATGAAAGAATATTAAAAGCTGCAAAGGAAATAGACCAAGTGCCATATAAAGACAAATCTATTAGAATAACATCTGACTTCCCAATGGAAATTTAAAAGTTAGAAGAGACGGAACAGACATTTTACCAATCCTAAGAGACCACAGGTTGTAGTTCATAACAATATACCAAGCAAAAATTATAATGATAATACATGTAAAAAATAAAATCTTTCATGATAAAACCAAATTTAAGCAGCATTGATCTATAAATCTAGCCCTATAGAAGGCACTAGAAGTAAAACTCCAACCTAAAGAAGTTAACCATACTCAAAAGGGAACAACAAAGAATAAATAGTCCCAGATGAGGGGAAACACACACACATACACACACACACACGCAAAATAACAAGAATCAACAAAGGCTGCTTAGTGCAAATTCTTAGTATCAGTAGTTTTGATTCCTCAATAAATAGAAACCGACTAACAGTATGGATTTAAAAACAGGATCCATCCTTCTGCTGTATTCAAGAAACACACCTCAACATCAAAGGATAGGTAGTACCTCAGGGTAAAGGATTAGAAAAAGATGCCCCAAGCAAATGGATCTCAGAAGCAAACTGGTGTAGCCATTTTAATGTCTAACAAAATAAACTTTAAACCTAAACTAATCAAAAGAGATAGGGAAGGACACTACTTTCTTATTAAAGGAAAAACACACCAAGGTGACATTTCAGTTATTAACGTCTTTGCCCAAAATGTAAGGGCACCCAAGTTTGTAAAAGAAACACTACTACAGCTTAAGTCACATTATTGATCCTTATACACTGACAATGGCGGACTTCAATATACCACTCTCACCAATAGACAGGTCATCCAGACAAAAACTACACAGAGAAATGCTGGAGTTAAAAGATGGAATAAAGTGAACGGGCTTAACAGATATCTACAGAACATTTCACCAAAGTACAAAAGAATATACCTTCTTCTCTGCACCTTATGGAACTTTCTCTAAAATTGACCACATGTTCAGACACAAAGCAAGTCTCAACAGATACATGGAAGGAGATATAACTCTCTGCATCTGTCAGACAACCCCAGATAACAACTGGATAACAAAGATCACAAACTCATGGAAATTAACAACTCTCAACTGAACAAAACCAAATGGGCCAAGAGAAAAATAAAGCATTTCAAAAGATGAATGAAAATGAATATAGAGCATACCTTAATTTATGGGATGCCATGAGAGTAGCTCTAAGAGAAAAGTTAAAAAGAAAAAGAACTGGAATGATTTTTATACTAGCAACATAAGATCATACCTGCAAGGCTCTAGGAAAAAAAAAAAGATGAAATCACAATCAGAGGGAATAGATGGCAAAATAATAATAATAAAAATAAAATAAAATAAAATTAAGGTCTAAAATCTAAAATCTTTGAGAAAATCAATAACAGCAACTAACCATTATCTGAATTAGCTAAAAGGCATAGAGAGGATATACAAATTAACAAAATCAGAAATGGAAAGGTGGAAATGACAGACAGGGAGGAAATCCCAAGAATCCTAAGAACATACTTTACAAACTTGTACTCCACCAAATTGAAAAATATAAAAGAAATGGATAATTTTTTCAATTGGTACTACTTAACAAAGTTAAACCAAGATCATATAAGCAATTTAAGCAGAAGTACAATTCTTAGTGAAATAGAAGAACATATTAAATCTCCCGCCCCAACACACACACACACACACACACACACACACACACACACACACACACACACACAAAGAAAGAAAAAGAAAGAAAGAAAGAAAAGAAAAAAAGAATAAGAAAAAGCCAAGGGCTAGACTGTATTAGTGCCGAATTCTACAAGATTTGCAAATCAAAGTTAACAACAACACTCCTCAAATTATTCTAAAAAATATGATCAGAATGAACATTGTCTAATACATTTTTATAAGGCCACAGTTACCTTCATACCCAAACCATGTAAAGACCCAACAAAGAAAAGGAACTACAGACCAATTTCTTTTCTGAACATAGATGGGGAAAGATGCAATGCTTACAAACTGAATACAAGAACACATCAAAAAATCATCCAACATGATCAATTAGGCTTCATCCCAGAGATTCAAGGATGGTTCATTATATGAAAATCAATTACTGCAATCTATTATGTAAACAAACTGAAATAAAAATCATCATTTCATTAGATGAATAAAAAAGGCCTTTGATAAAATCCAATACCCATTCATGATAAAAGTCCTGGAGAGATTAGGGATAGAAGAGACATACCTAAGCATAACAAAGCAATTTACAGAAAGCCCATAGCCAAAATCATCTTAAATGGAGAAATACCCAAAGCAGTTCCACTAAAGTCAGTAACAAAACCAGACTGTCCAATCTGTCCATATATATTCAATATAGTACTTGAAGCTTTACTTAGAGCAATAAAAGAGCTGGAGGCAATAAAGGAGATCTAAATAGGAACTGAAGAAGCCAAAGTATCTTTATTTGCAGATGATATGATAGTATACATAGGTGAGCTTAAAAATTCTATCAGGGAATTGGACCAGCTGATGAACACGTTTAGCATAGTAGCTAAATACAAAATTGACTCTCAAAAATCAGTAGACCTCCTATATACAAACAGACTGAGAGAGAAATCATGGAAGCAAAATCTTTCACAATAGCCTCAAATAATATAAAATAACTTGGGATAGCTCTAACCAAGCAAGTGAAAGACCTGTATATTACATCTTCCAGTCTCTGAAGAAAGACATTAAAGAAGATATCAGATAGAAAAAAATCTCTCCTGCTCATGGATCAATATGATTAATATAGTAAAAATGGCCATCCTACCAAAAGCAACCTCCATATTTTATGTAAACCTTATTAAATTTCGAAAAAGTAAATCTTCACAGATCTTGAAGGAACAATGTTGCCTCATATGAAAACAAAACAAAACAAAATCTCAGGATAGCTGAATAAACCCTGAATAATAAAAGACCTGTGGGAAGTATCCCCACCTCTGATTTCAGGTTGTACTTCTGAGCTATACTATGCCATCGTATTGTCACAAACATGTGCTTGCTGATCAATGGAATCATTGGAAGACAGAGACATAAATCCACATACCTATGGACACCTGATACTTGATAAAGAAATCATCAATACAAACTGGAAAAAGAGCATCTTCTGTACATGGTGCTGGTCAAACTGGATGTCTGTATGCAGAAGAATTCAGTTTGAACCATGCTTGTTACCCTGCACAAAAGTCAACTCCAAATGTATCAAAGATCTCAACATAAAACCAGATATATTGAACTTGATAAAAGATAGAGTGGGAAATAGCCTTCTAGTTATTGGTACTGGAAAAGACTTTCCTAATACGACCCCAATAGTGCGGATATTAAGAACACTACTTCAGTGGCACCTCATGAGACTAAAACATTCTGCCTAGTAAGGCACATTGTCATTTGCACAAAGTGGCAGCATATAGAATGGGAAAAGTTTTTTTTACCAACTACACATCTGATAGAGCGCTAATATTGCAAATACGTAAAAAACTCCAAAAAACGAGAAATAATGAAAACTAATAATCTAATGTAAATAAATAAATAAATAAATAAATTGAGGCACATGTCTTAAGAAAATTCTCAAAAGAGAAAACTCAAATGGATGAGAAACCCTTAAAGAAATGTTCAACATCCTTACCTATCAGGAAAATGCAAATCAAAATTACTTTGAGATTTTTATCTTACACCTGTCAGAATGGCTAAGATCAATTAAACAAGTGACAGCTCATGGTGGTGAGGATGTGGAGCAAAAGGAGCACTCCTTCACTGCTGGAAGTGCAAACTTTTACAGGCACTGTGGAAGCTGTTGCAGTCAACGCTCATTTCAATATCGACCTGGGTCCATTCTACCCTACTGCATGGTTAGCGAAATTGTGCTTTCTCCCCAGGCATGTTGCAGAGAAGAAGATGAAGGGATCTGTCAAGGGTCTTGTGAGATATTAGCTATTTACATGTGTGGCCATTGTTGAAATGGTTATCATGTGGTTTGCAGCATACTAACCCGAGCTGCAGCTGTGCTTGGCCCTCACTTCTGAGACTGATAGGAAGCCCAGTGAGCCAAGGCCTTTTAGAACTAGAAGATGAGAAGACAAAAGAATAAAATGCATAGCATTTCTCAAATAATTTCATTAATATGATTAATAAAACAATACACATAAGACTCATTTATTTATTCACTTGCTTTTATCTCTGAGAGAGCTTTCATAACCACAGTTTTGTTTGTTTTAGGTGACACTTTGCATTTGTTAAATTTTAGTATGTGCTTTCAGGATTGGTATCAAAGGGAATAAGACTAGCTAAAAATTTAGGGACGGATAACATCTCTGCTTAAAATTAGAAATCTTCATTACATATTAGCAAATGGAGCATGGTGTTCCATAGAGTAAACTTTGTATAAGATGTATAAAAACTTGGTTGGTACAGTAGTTTAAGCTGACTCACTTGGGTCCAGATCCGCCAGCCTTAATGGTTTTCTTGTAAGTTTCTAGGACCCTCTGGATCCTTCTATTTCCTCATTCTTTCTTACCTCTCTCACCTACAGTCCTAATAGGAAGTACCAGTATCTATCCCAATCTCTGGGTAAATGAAGACTTTCAGGGGACATCAGTGTTGGGCTATTGTCCAATTATAAGCGAGTATATGTACATCTTCCTGGTCTGGGTTAACTCACTCAAGATGATCATTGCTAGTTCCATCCATTTGCCTGCAAATTTCAGGATTTCCTTGTTTTTAATAGCTGAGTAGTTTTCCATAGTGTAAATGTACTACAGTTTCTTTATCCATTCTAGAACCCCTATCCAGATCTAGCCAATGGATACCACATTCTCCACAACTTCGTGGAGAGCAGTGACTGACTCGAAAATGAACTATGGTGCCCCCTACTTGACCATTTCCCCTTGGTGGAGAGACCTGGTGACACTCAGAGGAAGAGTAAGCAGGCTACCAGGAAGAGACCTGATAGGCTGTGATCTTGTAGTAGGGGACAAGGTCCCCTTCTGTCACAGACCTAGTGGAGGGGATTAGGATGAAAGAGGGAGGGAGGGGGAATGGGAAGATACAAGTGAGGGGATAACAAATAAGATGTAATCTGAATAAAGTACTTAAAAAGAAAAAAGGAAATTTTGATTTTGGATCCATTTTGTAAACATTAAAGCATAATCAAATTGTATTAGTTGACAGTACTCTAAAAGTAAGAACTTTAATTTACTTTTGATTTGTGCAAGTGTTCTGACTGCATGTATGTATATCCATCACTTTGATATCTGGGGCTCTCAGAAGCCAAAAAAGTGCATTGTATCCCCTGAAACTGGAGTTGCAAATGACTGACAGTTACCTACACTGTAAGGCCTGGGAACCAAAATTGGGTCCTCATGAAAAGTTATCACATCTTAGTTACTGAGACATCTCTCTAGCTCCAAGAATCTCAGTCTTCTCTCTCTCTCTCTCTCTCTCTCTCTCTCTCTCTCTCTCTCTCTCTCTCTCTTACTCTCTCTCTTACTTTGTCTCCCTCCCTCCCTCCCTCCCTCCCATCCTTTGTTTCTCTTCTCATGAAAAGGAAAGCTCTCTGGACACAGGAAGCTAAGGAAATTCACAGGCTCAGGAAGCATAGAAATTTACAGTATTCATAAGATTCTTCCCCAAGATTACCTAAGTAGTAAGCATTTGCTGAGGAAAGAAGACTTTTTAGTGGTGGCAATGCTTGCAAGCTCTCTAGGAAGCTTCAGGTTACATATTCATGAGTTGTCATCTTTCATGCTGGGGTGAACTTTTCAGTGCTGGAACTGCTCCCTAATAACCTAGTCTTCTCTGAGTAGCTCCATCATCCACCCTTCTGTAAGTTACATCAAGAATTTTTTTTTAGTCACCAAATGAAACTTGGGTAGAATTCTTTCTTTGGTCTATCATTGGTACCCTGTCTGAAAAAAATCATATCATATCATTTAAATTTTTTCTAGTATAACTCTGTGTGTTTGACTTGGAGAGGGGGAGATGGGATGAAGGAGAGAACTTCGAAGAATATGTGAGGTATGAGGTCAGATTACAGAAAGTGTTGGCCCTTTGCAAGCCTGTTTTTTTTTTTAAACGATATCACCAAGTTGGTAGATTGAAACTAAACTGATTCAAAAGTTAAAGGATTTTAAAATCAAAGAATCAAAGAATCCAGGCTACATCATTATGTCTATTATCTCAAGTGCATGTCTCAGGTAACTGAGAGAGTTGTTAGTCTATTGATCCCACATGTTTCCCACCTCAGACTGAGAGCTTAGTTAGAGACAATGACCTTTTCTTTATGGCCTGGACCTATATGAAGTTAGGAATATAAATGCAATTTCAATTCCCTTCTAGAGCTTTCAAATCAGCAGTTAAATGTCATTTGTTGAAGTTCATAGAAAATACATAAAGCCAAGAACTTTTGAGATCTATATTAATCTACTCAATTCTCATTTGCATGTAGTAAAGCTATAAGCTTTAAGAGGTAATGGAACTCAATTATATGAAAAAGATACACTGACTTTAACTTTATAACATTATGCTTTTAATTACCCAGAATCCTTTTGTTCTTTCCCAGATATCACATTGGATAAGGTTACTATGATGTGAACAAGTAAACACTATATAAACAGTATTAGGTTAATATTCAAGGTAGTAAGCACGTTTACAGTTGATTAGCAGTACTGCCTTGGCTCTGTTAGGAGACACTGTGGCACAATGAATGTAATCAGTTGCGCTATTCTGTTCCTTTTAAGTGAAATAAAGATTAGAAAACATTGGTTTACATAGCAGTGTGGCTTCTAGATAAGAGAAAGCAAAATAGAGCCACAGTTGGTGAAATGTGAAAATTTGCTAGATAGATAGATAGATAGATAGATAGACAGATAGAGAGATAGATAGCATACACTTCATTCACCTGTAACCTCTTAAAAGAAGAGTTATTGCAGTTGATGACCACAGCAGAGGAGTAAAGTGTGGAACATCACTCTGTTGATTAATAAAAGCCCAATATATCTATAGTGAATATAATGTTTGGAAATTATTTTGCTAATGATGAAGCAGGGCCTTATATCCTTTTTACTGTTTCTGGCATAAAGCTAAGTAGTGCAATTATGGACCCAGATGAAAGCATATGAATATCAAAAAGTCAGTAAGTTTGAAGGTGACAAGTTGGTCTGTGTCTTAGGGTTACCATTGCTGTGATGAAACACTATGACCAAAAGCAAAGTGGGGAGGAAAGGGTTTATTTCACTCACAGTTTCATATAACAGTTCATCATCAAAAGCGAGGAGGACAAGAACACACACACAAAACAGGAATGTGGATGTGGGAACTGACACAGAGGCCATAGAGGGGTGCAGCATACTCACTTGCTCATCATGCATTTATTGCTTGTCTGCTTTCTTATAAACCCCAGGACTACCAGACCAGCAGTGATGGATGGCACCACCCACAGTGAGCTGGGCCTTTCCCACATCAATCATGAATTAAGCAAATGCCTTACAGGCTTGTCTACAGCCAGTCCTTATGGAGGCATCTCCTCAATTGAGGTTTCCTCTGATGATGATTAGCCCTGTCAAGTTTACATAAAAACAGCTATCACAGTCTAGTTACATAGAAAAAGGAGGAAAGAGGAGTCCTGTAATGACAGGGAAATGAGGACAGATAAGATGTGGAGTAAGAAGAAAGATTTGAGTTCTCTGCTTTCAGCTTGAGATCAAAATCCTTTGAACTCAAGGCAATGAAAACGTCTAGATCATTGGATGATCTTCTAAGAAAGCATGGATTTGAATTCAGGTTAAATCACATAGTATACAATGGTGGTATGTGTAGCGTTATCATCACTCACAGCAGAAGTGTAGTCATTGCAGCCTTTTTTTTTTCAATTTTTAAAATTTAATTAATTTATTCAGATTACATCTCAGTTGTTAACCCATCCCTTGTCTCTTCCCTCCCTCCCACTTTCATCCTATTCCCTTCCCCTGTGTCTGTGACCAAGGGGGACCTCCTACCCCACTATATGATCATAGACTATCAAGTCTCATCTTGGTAGTCTGCTTGTCCTTTCTTTGAGTGCTACCAGGCCTCCCCACCAAGGGGAAGTAGTCAAATATTGGGCACCAGAGTTTGTGGCAGAGTCAGTCCCCACTCTCCATTCAGCTGTGGAGTCATTGCAGCCTTGCTACATGCCTACAATGAATAGGATAAAGCAGAACAACAACAACAAAAAAGCTAACAATTGTGTTTCAGTAGTTCATTTGGACATTAACAATGATTCCTTTGGCCCATTTTATGGATAAATTAAAACATATATTGTTTTATTGAATATATTGAAAATATTGTTTTCAACCTAATGAGATATAACAAATAATAACACAATTGAAATTTTCACTTAAGGCCACATATTTGTGTTCTATTTCATGTTTAATCATGATGATGTGCATATTTGAAAGATCTAATGTGAGTTTAAGGCTAAGTGTACATGTTAAGTATTTTAATTAATATAATTATTGTATACAAGAGCCACTGGAGAGTCTAGAAGAAGATATCTTTATATTCTGATGAGCTGCTTGAAGGGGGGCCTGACATGAGCCCAGGTGTGAGCTAGCATAGTTCCACCACACTTGGGAGATGAGACAGCCATTCTGTAAGACATGTCCTCGAATATATGTGTATTAAGAGAGTGGTGGAAGAAATTGAAGCTGTAAACTTCCTGAGCACTACCATGGTTCTGAGTCAGCAGAACAAGTGAGGAATCGCGTATGCTGCTCAAATGAAAGAAGTGACTAAAAAAAAAATCACAAGAATTGCTGATTTTGAAGGAACATTCTGGTGTGAATCTTTCCAAGTAAGACCTGTGGAAGCATCAGTCATCCATGAACCAAAACTGGGACAGTTGCTATGATCAACTTCGTACAAACATAGAGACATATCTGCTCTGTCTGTCCTTTCTGTCTGAGCACAAGAGGTATAGGTAGAACAGGAAGACATGCATGGAGTCTAGTACACGTTTGGGCAAGAAATATTAGAAAGTGCAGTATGGAATTTCAGAAGATCTCTGCAATGGCTGGTTATCCTCATGTTAGAGGGGTAAGTAGGCACACATACTGGAGTCATTCGTGAGAATATTTTGGTCTTGATGAGTAGGGCTGTTTTCATAACCGAATATATTAGAAGATGATGAAATCAGACCTGATTATTATTAAGAAAATCTACTTTTCAAGAAAAGAAGGGTTGGAGATTCCCCAGAGCAAATGGCTACCAAATATTAGACATATTGCAGTTTCTTGCTTTGGCCTCAATATGCTGATGTATCACTATTCAAAATCTAGTTGTTCTCATTTATTGAGCAAAAGGTTTACTTACAAGTCTTTGTTTATAGTGTTAATTTATTGAGAAAAAGAATTCATTTCATAGTAGTTTTAGTTGAAATTCAGTGCAACCCCTATTGGACATTTTAGATTCATATCAGTGGGGTTTGAACTGTTGAAGATTTATTATGCAGCAATGTTAACCCCAAACTCAAATTAAACCAAAACGGCACACTGGTAAACCATACTTTAAATGAGAGCTTTAATTGGGTGTTTTCTCTATGTTATCTTGTAGCACTGCAGAACTATAGCGAATATTCTTTAAAAAGCTATAATTTAATTTTCTTCCAGGTATCAACCATTTCTTCACTCAGTTACAAAATGAATTCAGATACTAAATCCTCATCACAACGTCGTCCCCTTCTCATGAACATAAACTTGTATCTCCTCAGAAATAATTGCCTTTCTCCTTTTTAGATCCATAATGAACCGAGTGACTGCGAATTGACATTGGTTACTGAAGACATAAGTGTTAGTTAAATTTGAAGGCATTTTTAAAAAGCAACTAAGCCAGGTGTGGTTGTACATGCCTAGGATCCTGGGACTTGGGAGGTAGAGTCAGGAAGATCAGGTGCTCCAGGCCAGCTTTAGCTACATAAGGATTTTAAGACCACACTTGGATCTTTGATACCCATCCTCACACCAAATAAAACAAAACAGAAAGCAATTAAATGCTGCTGCTCATATGCACTTTAAGGAGAAAGTCCTTGCCTCTCATTCTTAGCTGTTTTGGCAAGAATGACCTTCCAAATTGAATCTCTCATCATACGTCATAATTACTAAGACTAGTCGACAGACATACCCCTTCCTGTTATTCTGTGAGGTCTAAAGAACTTTGCTCTTTAAAGGCTGTGGCCCAAGGGCAATCTTCCGGGCATAGAAAAGACAGAATGACTAACATATCCAGGCATTAAATATCAAGAGCTTCTTTTAAGTTACAGTGTGACTCCTGTAGATAGACTCTATTGATTTTAGAGAAAATTCAGTTGTGTTTTTAGTTCAGGCAAATTTACTAAATATTTTTTTGCTCTGAAGAAATAAGGAGGAAAGAAATTAAGGGAAAGGTTTATCTTGTCTATGTCTTTGCTAAAGCTGAATGAATAACATTAAAAATATTATGCTATCTTTCTAAGCATAGATGGTTAATCCAAAACAAAAACTGCTAGAAAGATCTGTGCTAGCAACAGCGAAGAACAAAACACTAAGCCATATAGAGTAGAACCAAGGTTGGATGGAATTAGACAAAAAGTCGCTATTATGGTTTCATTTATTTTGTCTTGAAAAAAAAATACCTTAAGGAAAAGCAACCGAGGCAAGAAAGAGACTCATCCCAGGTCACAGTTGTGGGTACAATCCATCGTTGTGGAGAAGTCCCAATGGCAGGAGTTTGCAATGGGGACGCATCACACTCACAGTTACTAATATATAGTGATCTGGTGGAAGACAAAGCTCTGCTTATCCAGAAATATTATTCTATTAAAGCTGAGATGAACTTGCAATTCCCCCTACACCTTTTGCTTAAAATAGGTTCTGGAAAACTGAAATATTACTTCAGTGCAGCAAGGCATACAGAAGCAAACCATTGATAAAGCAATGGTTAAAAAGGACTGGGAATATCAAACCACTCTTTGGAAAATCTTGCAGCTAAGATCATTTGTGACTTTCCTGCACCAGCCTTTCAAATGTTATATTTCATCACTCCTTCAGACCTTTATACGTACATACCCAGTTCCGCACCACTATGAGTTTGGGATTGAAGGTGGAAATAACTCAAACACGAGCTAAGAAGTACTACCAGAAAGTCATGTAAAAAAAAAAATCAGAAGTTTAAACCTTTAGAATTGCCAAGAGAAAAATTACAGCGACAGGTGAAACTCGGTGGATTAGACCAGTGAGGTATATCCATCAGTATATAGTGAAGTATCACTGGCTGGCCAGCTTATAAAGTAATAGAAATTCATTTCTCATTGTCCTGAAGGCTGGGTAGAAAAGATCAAGATGCCAGGTGATTTGACGTCTAGTGGGAGCCTGCCTTGCAGTTTCAAAGATCACACCTTACTGCTTTGTCCTTCCTCATCTGGTGTCAGGGCAAGCAAGCACCCACTGGCCACTTTAGAAAGAGCCCTACCATCGTCACCTAATCACCTCCACACGTCCTCACCTCACCTTTCAACTTGGGGATTAGCATTTCAATACATAATATTTGGGGGTATCACAAATATGCAGATTATGGCACCCTCTTCCTGAGGAAAAGAAAATCCCATTTCCAGTTGGCATGCAATTTTCTTTCCAACTGACATGTGAAGTCAGAAGCCAACAGAAGAGGACACCCCGATTTGTGATCTGGTCTAAGATGGGTACAGCTACTCCCTGCCTGAGTAGCCATCACCCTCTGCCAAGGAGCAGCAGACCTTCAATTTTCAGACAGCTCTCCACACTATCTCACCGTAACACGTCCATGTCTAATTAAAATTGACGATGGCTTCTAATTATCAGTTTCATTAGCTTGAATGATTATTTTCATTAATTATTACCATATAAAAAAGTGCCCTTTAAGGTCAATCCACAAAAAGCATTTCTTTTTTTTTTTTTTTAATATAGAAGTATAGAGGAGATTTAGAAAGTTATGCACCCATTCTATTTAAGGCTCAATGTGCTCCCAGTGAAAATTATAATAATCCCCTGCAGTGAAATGATTTAGAAAAGTTCAGTAGCTTCTCCAAGGGCAGGGTGTTCATATTTACCTCTCTCACAAAGGCACGCTTCACCATGGGAGTGCTTACAAATGTTACCTAAATTAGCTCTCTCACAAATGAAGCTGACAGAGTCAAAACTGCTCATCCCAAACACTTCCTATGTGGAACAATGACACTTTTGATTTCACCATACAGTTTTTCTATAGGGTGACAGAATCATCTTCTGGAAATGTCAAAACACCAATAAATAATCAAGCAGCAACCAAGGACCTTTAATAAAAAGAGTCTAAAAGTGTTCTAAATCTTAGCATGAGTGCTAGTTATAAGAGAGAGTTTATTTATACTCATCATAGTTCACAAATGGAAGATATGAATAAAACTGCAGGAGTATTAAAAGTACACAGAAATAGAATTGGAATTTTACCTGTGTTTTGTAATTCCAATATACAGCTTTCTTTGTCTTTGTATAGCTTTGTGTGTTGCTAACAGATGTATTTGTAATGATGGTCACATATCCCCATGGTGAGACACAGAAAAGTGCTTTTGCATCCTAAATCTCTCATTTAATAAGTTTTCCCAGGTTGTCAGGAGCCATGTACATAATATGTCTATTAATGTTATATTGTATATTATGCAATAAATTTAGTAATTACTAAATTTGTTCTCTATTTGCCCAACTGGACTACACAAAGAGTAAATAAAGCTTGACCAAAGCAAGGACATAATAGATGCTACATTGTTGTTTTTATTTTAAGTCAGTTTTATGTAAATATAAAGTACATACTATAAGTACAGCCAGATTTAAGAGTTCAATGCCAGTGGTCTACTAATTCTTCAGGAGTAAATTGCCACTATAAAAGGTGTAGAACGTTTCCATCATTCCAAAGTCCACAGATGTCCTCCTCGGTCCTCCTCAGTCCTCCTTGGTCCTCCTCAGTCAGTCCCTTCTCCAACATGAAGACCCTGGCAATGATTAATCTATGCCCCGTCACTAGGGTTTAGCTTCTCTAGCATTTCATAAGTGGATTTATAAAGTGTTTATCAATGTGAATGAATTATGTATTGCACATTTAGAATAACACTTGAGATGCATGCAGAATCTAAAACTGGCATTCCATCGCCTGCACATTCCAGTCATTTTATTCTTTCAATAGGTGACAGGCATTTGAACTGATTTGACTGTTTATAGTTTTTAAAGCTAATGTGAAAAACACAGTCTGTGTCAACATATGCTTTAATCTCCTTGGGTTAATTTTCTGGGAGTGTGATGACTGGTTGCATAAGGTTAGCCTGAGTTTTATGACACTGGCAAGCTACTTCTCAAAATGGATCACCCATTTTGCCCTTTTAGTAGTTATATGTGAAGAATCACGCTGATGCTTATACCTCACTGAGGTTTAACCCAAGAGTGTGCAGTCTTACTGTCTCCATCATTAACTTTTATCTTCATACCTTTACACACTTTAGGCTAAATTTTGATGCTCCCAGACTGATGATGAACCATGCCTATTACTAAAGAGAAGAATCTAAATACAGGAAGAAGTTACAAGCCAAAGCAAGACACAAACCATCAGGGCAAACAAACACTATAGCACAATTGCTGGAATCTGGAGTTCCTGATGACGTATTCGGAGCTTTAAAGGGCTTAGGTAGCTCTACTTCCTACAGCACACTTAGGTTCTGTCTTAGACCAGCTCTACTCCATGCCCACCGTTTTCCTCAACAGATATCCGATGCTACAGGCATCTCCAATATTGTGGAGTCACTGCTATGACTTACATTTCAGGTTTACAACTTCACACAATAGCTCCTGGGGCTTTGTTGCATGGACCCCAACACTCACACATTTCCTGGCCTCAACTCCTCTCCATGAATCATCTTGCTCAGCATGCAAGTTTGGGGATTTTGCTTGTTTGTTTGTTTTTGTTTCTGTCTTGCATTATTTTGGTTACAACTCTGTACACTGGAAGGTTTAATTACTAAGATTATTATTTCCATCTCCTTCACTTGTCCCACCTCCCCACCCACCCACACCCCAAGCTGGTGTTGAGCTCACAGTGATCCATCTACCTCTGTCTCCCAAGTGCTGGGATTGAAGGCATGCGCCACCATGCCTGGCTGATAGCAGGACTTTTTAAGACTCAGGAGAGGTAAATTACTTACTCTTCATAAAAGTAAAAAATCTGAGATGCGCTTCTGATTCTAGTGGAGACGTGACATTCTATGCTGCCCCAAACATTACCTACCATTCAACCCTTCCTTGAGTTAATCCAAATTGACCTGCCAGTCAGCTGGCCTGATCTGTGGGAATGTTGATTCAACTAAAGACAAGTAAAGGAGGTGGAAATAATAATCTTAGTAATTAAACCTTCCAGTGTACAGAGTTGTAATCAAAATAACACCAGACAGAAACAAAAACAAACAAACAAACAAAGTCCCCAAAACTGATTTTGTTCCTTGACTCAATATTGTAGTAGGTGAGGGTCAAAGCTATAAGCTTGAAGAAGTTCTTTCCCCTAAGCCTACGCAGCCACTTGTTGGTCTGCATTGCTGGACCTGCCTGTTTTCTTGGCCCCTAATGCAAAAATGCTTTCTCCCTTTTCTCCATAGCAACAGCCAAGATCAACAGCTCTCCATCCCTGTTGTTTTTCTTTCAAACTCTAATAAAGTGATCCTCCAGCTTCTTTCAGAGTCTGCTTTAAAATTCTTTGGTCAACAAAACTAAGAAGCCACTAAAAGGAAGCCAGATTCTCCAATAACTGATGTTGACTGAAACCTGTAGATTTGAATCTGTCACCTTTCTCTCATTTGATGTCCCGCTCCTGACCTTGCACCTGCTGTCCCAGGTAGGTCTCATGGAATTTATGAACATTCAAAATCAATAACAGAAGTTAAAAAAGAAAAGCTCAGGAAAAAAGGACTGGAGAGTACGTCTATGCACATGAAGGCACCCAGAGGGGTGCGTAGCTACTGTGCTAAATTTATTTCAAGATATAAATATAAAAGAAACCCTTAAACTTCACCATCTCAATAAATTGTGTGTCGGGGGGGCGGGGGGGGGGAGTGGATGCTTTGTCTTTCATATTGAACAGGTAACAACGTGTCCCATAAGCCAGAAACACAATATAAAAGAAAGCATAAAGTAGGACAGAGATGAGAGCCTGTGCTTATATAAATAAACTTAGGAGATTTTGTTTTGCATTATTGGGATTTATGTCTATATCGTGGGAAAAAGTTTAGAGTGAAAGCTAGAAGTTGTTTGTCTCTACCTGTTGCCAAGTTAATCTACAAACTTCTCTATGACATGTTATTTTAATTGATATAGAGGAAAGTAACTGCTTAAAAACAGTATTCAGAAAACCTCATATGTATAGAAACTGATACATATGTTTTCACATTCACTTGATTTGTGTAAATCTTTGATATATTAGGCAAATTTAATATTAGTTAATTAAAAAGAACTGTTTCCTGAGTTAATAGCATATAGCTTGAAATTTCCTTTTTATATTTTTGCATTTATTAGCAAAATAAGAATTATATTTACTAGGTGACTAAGATTATAAAATTATGTCATTTCAATAAAATCTCATTTTCACAAATTGCATTTTATCAATATTGAATGTTATAAGTTTGCCTAAAACAAAATCTCCACACTATCTTTTTGGGAGATTTTTAAGCTTAGAATTAAATGATGTCAAATAAAGTAATAGATATTCATTAAAATGTTAATGAATAGATATTCATTAAAATTTCTAAATAAGAAGCATTACAAAGTTGTAATTTTAAATTTGGTTACCTTTAGGTTCTTGTTGCTATGGTGCCAAAACAAAAAACAAACAAAAACAAAACAACAACAACAACAAACATAAGGCTATGTCTCTTTTATTAAACACATTATTTTTAGCTCTGTGAAAATTTATACTGGGAAGAATCATATATTTCAAAAAGTGGTGACATGGAATACTTATAAATTTTGATAGTTTGCTGTAAAATGCTAGAATTTGACAGATAATTATAATGATCACTTCCTACTTTGGAAGAAGAGAAAAGTTAGTAATGATAAATTTTACACACACACACACACACATACACACACACACACACACACACACACACACACACACACACACCTGTCAAACATATGCAAGTGAGACTACCAGGAATAGCAGTGAAGTAAAATTACTACATGAAGAATAGGCAGGAAACATAGGTTGCATTTTTGTGAAGAATAAAGCAGAATAATTTTGTCCTGAAGCAAAATGACTGCTTATATCAGAATGAAAATGAGGGAAAATGTGAGATGAAACTCTACATGGATGTACAAAGTTGTAGATAAATTAGAGAAAGAGAAACTCTACATTGCCTCATTAAAGATAATCAAAATTGCATATGTTTATACACTTTACAACAAAGTTTCATATTAACAGTAACTACACACAAAACCAAATGTGGAATTTTTCTCTTTATTAAAATGATAAAGCGTTCTCTATCTATTGACATTTTAATAGTAGGAAATATTTATCCTTTGAGAAATTAACTAAAAAGACTGAGTCTGTGTCTTCTCAGAGTGGCTCCTCAATCCTTCTATACATCACCAAATTCTTAGCTATTTAAGAGATTGGAGTATTCTCACCCCTGGAACATGTAAGCGTTTTTACAATTACTTCACCCCTTTAAAGTTTTTCTTTTTTTAATTTTTTATTAATTTATTCTTGTTACATCTCAATGGTTATCCCATCCCTTGTATCCTCCTATTCTTCCCTCCCTCCCATTTCCCCCTTATTCCCCTCCTCTATGACTGTTCCTGAGGGGGATTACCTCCCCCTGTTTATGTTCATAGGGTATCAAGTCTCTTCTTGGTATCCTGCTGTCCTTCCTCTGAGTGCCACCAGATTTCCCCCTCCAGGGGACATGGTCAAATGTGAGGCACCAGAGTTCGTGTGAAAGTCATACCCCACTCTCCACTCAACTGTGGAGAATGTTCTGTCCATTGGCTAGATCTGTGTGGGGGTTTAAAGTTTACCACCTGTATTGTGCTTGGCTGGTGCCTTAGTTTGAGCGGGACCCCTGGGCCCAAATCTGCCTATCACAATGTTCTACTTGTAGGTTTCTAGAAGAATGGATAAAGAAACTGTGGTACATATACACTATGGAGTACTACTCAGCTATTAAAAACAAGGTATTTCCGAAGTTTGTGGACAAATGGATTGAGCTAGAAATGATCATAATGAGTGAGTTAACCCAGAAGCAGAAAGACTCAAATGGTATATACTCACTTATATCTGCATACTAGCCCAAGGGGCATGTCCCACGAAAGCCTTCACTTACCAGGAAACTGGGACAGAGGGGAAGACATTCTATTAAAGTTTTTCTCTGTTACTTCATTCCAATAAATAAATATTGCCTAACAGCAACATATAATCATCTTTAATCAAATGTTCAAACTTTTTGAAATTTTGGAAATCTTATGATATTTTGCCTCTTAATTAATTCCTAAATAAATTTGATCGCTACTCAATTTGAGGTTTCCCAGAAGCTCCTCGAAAGTCTGGAACAGACTTTTCATTTACCCTAGAATAGGAGAGATTAAAATTGTTTAGGCTAAGAGGAATTTTGTGAAAAGCACTTCCAAATAAGAAGGAAGGCTTACGTTCTCCACATCATTTTATGTGGGCAAATATTAGCATATGCATTTCAGAAAGTGTGTGGAATTTCTGCAGACATACGAGTGCTCTCATTGACTATGATAGCAATCCTGGCATAATTTTACAAGTGATAGAGTTCCAGTTATTTTTTAATACTACATTTTACAGAAACAATACAGTTTCATTAACTGCATTATTTCTATGGTGAAGTTTCACCAGACTTAAATGTTAAGCTATTTTATTTTATTTATTTTTATTTTCTTTTTTATTATTTTCTTTTTTATATATACATTTATATGATTACACATATATACTATAGATTACCTATAGCAAGAAGAACCATTGCACAATCAGGAATTATAATTATTACATTTTTAGTGTTTTGGCTATTTGTATTTGACAGCCTTGAAGAAGACATCTTTCCTATCTTGGTGCATCTAAATTTCTGAATGTAAATCAATCTCCATCACATATTGTCATTATCAACTTTGAACATCTATCTAGACCTAAAAACATCTTAACCCCTAAACAATTAAGCTTCATTGTAAAACTAAGCTACCTGGTCTTCAACTTCCTCAGAGACTTGAGAAAGAATAAACTTGATTATCTGAGTATGCTGGGAGTGCAGGTTAGTAGCTTTCAGGGACAGTTTTCTATCTGAATAGTCACCCAAAACTCTCTATATATTTGGAGCATCTTCTTCAGCCTTCTGACCCAATATATCTGACAGACATATTTGTGAGGCAGGAACTATTGAGGACTTGCTTACCCTGTCTTGGTAGAGTTTGGCAGTCAACTCTGCCTGCATCTAAGCTTGCCCTTTTTTTAGGCAGAATTCTGTCTGTGGTAGAAATGAGGAGCTTTTGCCCAGTGGCTAGTTTGCCACATTTGCAGCCATCTCTATAAGGACGTTCTTTGATGCTCATTATCCTTTTTGAGGTAGGCTTGGTGTTGCCAGGAGTCAACCTGTTTCACTGTCAATGAATCTTTAAAGTAATAAAAAACATTTTAAAATGCCATATTCCACATGTCTCTGGGGTTTTTGAAGACCTTATCTTTGTATAGAGTCATGTCTATTTGCTGGACCTAAAATGTATATTCTTGTGATAAAAAGTAGACTAGCAATTGATATAACCATGATTTAATCTACTAACATTAATTTGTATAATTTATTTCTCCTAAACAGCTTGCTATAGCACTTTCAGAGCATTGGAAGTCCCCAGAACAGTCTCCACACTTGAGTGGAGAGTGGGATATGACTTTCTCACGTACTCTGGTGCCTCACATTTGACCATGTCCCCTGGAGGGGGAGACCTGGTGGCACTCAGAGGAAGGACAGCAGGTTACTGAGAAGAGACTTGATACCCTATGAGCATATACAGGGGGAGGAAGTCCCCCTCAGGAACAGTCATAGGGGAAGGGAATAAGGGGAAAATGGGAGGGAGGGAAGAATGGGAGGATACAAGGGATGGGATAACCATTGAGATGTAACAAGAATAAATTAATAAAAAAATAAATTAAAAAAAGGAAAAACAAACAAACAAAAAACAAAGCATTGGAAGTAAACCTTGTATTATAATTGAGTTATATGGATACAATAACTCATATTAGAGGAGAAATATATATAGTATATATATATATATATATATAATGTGTGTGAAGAATAATCTTACATTTGAATTCTGTACCGCTGTATCTAGAATTAAACTTATGTTGCTTGCATATATATACTATACCAGTGAGTTAAAAATATCTTGTGAGTATCCTCCCATTCTGGCATTAAGTTGAGGAATAGATTCACTAATCTACTTTTTGTTCTATCTTCCCTATATATTTCTATATTCTCCCTTCTTTCTTTTCAACCCCTTTCTCCAAACAGGATGTCAACATCCAATATGCTGCAAGAAATGCATCCTGTCAGGTCTGAGCCAACGTCAGTGTCTGGTTCTTTTGTTCTGAAAGCATATAATTTCTCACAAGCATTATACAGTCCTAAAATTATAAGTGTATGAGATGTGCATGAGGCACAGAACAACAAGGCTAGATTTCTATTCCTTGTATGAACAGGGGAAAAAAGACTTCTGTAAATCTTCATTCATGCCATATGAAGAGTGGCATTTATTAGTAATTCATAGAGGTTCTATAGTCAACAAGAAGTATTGTCTATGCCCAGACATTCATGGTTAAGCCAGTCTCAGAGTTAGTCCCATATGGTGGAACTAGCAATATAAGTTACCTGTTTGTTTTGCAGTTTAAATTCTTCACATCCCAATTGTATCCCCTTCCCTCATTCCCTCCTGATCCCCCCTCCCTTGCTCTTTGTCATTGACTTTGTCATTCACAGATTATAGTGTTTTATTTTCATCATTTCTATAATCCTGCTATAAACATCTAAAGGCCAGAGTATTTCTTCTAAATTAAAAGAAATCATGAGGAAAGATTATGTAACATTCTGTGGTATGAGTCAAAGGTCCAAGATGTCCATTAGCTAAATGATATAAGAATAAGTAGAACAAGGATTGATTCATTTTTATTCTAGTTTATGGCCTTTAATAGAATACCAATTTATTATACTAATTTAATGGAATACCAGACTGTTTAACTTGTAAAGAAGATACTTTTTTTTTTTCACTACTCTGGAAGTTGGAAAGTCCAAGAAGAAGGTACTAGTGTTTAGTCTTGTCAGCTTCCTGTTGTGATTGTAAAAAACACAGTTCTAATATAAACAACTTAAAGGAAGAAGACTTTAACTTGGCTATTAGTTTCAGTAGTCCCTAGTTCTAGGCTCCATTGATTCTGGGCATGTGGTGAGAAAGACCATAATGGTGTCATTAGTATACCATAATGATGCTCATATGTCATAGGATACCTCATATCACCCAGGAAGAAGTGTTAGTAAGAAGGTCACAAAAAAAATTCATGGTGTCTAACGACATATTCCTAGTGACCTACTTTCTCCAGTTACACCTCACCTCATAAGACTGAATTCCCCAAATAGCACCACTAGCTGAGGTCCAGCTCCTTGGCACATGGCTCTTTGGAAGTTGGAGTGTTTCATAGCCAGATCATAACAAGGATGCATTTACTACATCTTCACATGGCAGAAGGTTATAAGGAAGCTATCTCTGAAGGCTGTATGATGCCTCATTTGCAAAAACATTAACCCTATTAGTGGGGGAAGCACTCCCATTCATTAGACACCACTGAATACTACTGTAACAAGGATTTACATGCAGCTTTCACATGACTTTCGCTTAGCTCTGAATATATCCAGTGGTACCAGCAGATAGAGTAAGGTCTTAGTCACTAATGATGGTAATGCTTTTTGCAAAAAACTGATCGTCTTAGCATTTCATCTACCATTATTTTTCTGTAGCTCCATACATTCCTCAAATGTAGAGGATAGAAATACAATTCCAGTTTTCTTACTCTTGTGTGTATTCAGTGCCAACACCATTTCTGTCTCAGAGAGGATGCTATGAGACAGAGTGTTAGTCAAGTATACCTAAATCACCTCAGAGTTTTTCACACATATGTAAGAATGGATTAAAGATGGTAAAATTGATTGCCCTATTGTAGAAAATATGTATAAACATGTGTATGTTCACATATATATTTTCTCTGCATGTATGTATATATATATATATGTGTGTGTGTGTGTGTGTGTGTGTGTATAACTATGTGTGTGCAGATATATTATGTTCATATATGAACATACATACATATATATGAAGAGAAAGATTTAACACTGAGAAAATATATTTGGTTTCTGATGATCTTTACCAGTTTCTACATGCTTAAGGCTCCAAATATCTAAATAATTTTCTCTGTATAGATAACTAACTTGTGACTAAGCTCATAGCATTCTAAGCTTAAGCCTGCATATATTTCTGCATTTAATAGTTGATCATTACAGCACTGTCATAAAGCATTGCTATGTTAAATCTAAAGCATAAGGAATCAAATGGCCAGAGACTGTTATTGTATTATTATTGGTACAAAGTGACTACTTAAAGGGATGATGTGGAGTAGAGAAGAGCTGAAATATATACGTGTTCATACACAGTCACTGAGCCCTTCCATCATTCCCTCATCACCACCACAGCTCCTCCACAAGACTCCCCAAGCTCCACCTAATGTTTGGCTGTGGGTCTCAACATTTGTTTTGATCTGCTGCTGGATGGAGCCTCTCAGAGGACAGTCATGCTGGGCTCCTGTTTGCAAGCAGAGCAGAGCATCATTAAGAGTGTTAGTGGTTGGCTTTCTCCTATGGGGTAGGTGCCAGGTTGGTACAGTCATCCGTTGGCCATTCCCTCATTCTCTGCTCCATCTTAATCCCTGCATATCCCTCAACCGAAGAATGGATAGAGAAAATGTGGTACGTTTCCACAATGGGATACTACTCAGCTATTAGAAACAAAGAAATCATGCAATTTGCAGGCAAGTGGATGGAACTAGAAAAAATCATCCTAAATGAGGTAACCCAAACCCAAAGGACACACATGATATGTACTAGCTTATAAGTGGATATTAGCCATATAATACAGGATAAATATACTACAATACACAGGCTCAAAGTAGCTAAGAAACAAGGAGGACCCAAATGAGGATACTTGAATCCTACTGAGAAGGGGGAAATAGGATGGATGTCAAAAGCAGACAAAGAGAGGGGACTGAGTGGGCGAGTGTGGGGGGAGGGGAACTATAGTGGGGATCAAATGTGGAGAGAGCTGGGGTAGGCAAGAGGGCTGTGGGAAGGAACAAAGCAAAGAGGACATCTCTGAGATAGCTGGAGGCCTTGGACAAAGTAGGCTCCTGAGAGGATCTGGAGGTGACTCTAGCTGAGACTCCTAGCTGCACTGAGCATGGAGACTGATGTGGACACCTCCTAGCCAAGCTAGACTTCTAGTGGAGGGAGGGGTAGATCAAGCAACATACAAAACCTTCAACCCAAAATTTACCCTGGCTACAGAGGCTCTTTATTTTTTCATGAATATTGGATTTTTTTATTACTCCTTTTCATTTTTGATATTGTAATACAATTACATAATTTCCCCCTTTTTCTTTCTCCAAACTCCAAACATGTCTACCCTTGTTCTTTTTTAAATTCATGGCCTCTTTTATCATTAATTCTAGTTACATGCATATATATACATGTATATATATACATATATACATGATGTATATACATATACATTATGTGTGTGTATGTATGTGTGTATGTATAAGTGCATGTGTGTATGCATGTGTAAAAACCTGCTCTGTTCTATCAATTTACAAACTGATGGGTTTTATTATGACATTTTTACACACACACACACACACACACACACATACACACACAGTACTTGTTGATCCTTCTTTCTTATTTTTCCCTCAACCTCTGACTAAGCAGATGTCCTAGGTTTCACATGCATGCATACATGTACACACACAGACCCCATAACCTTGAAATTTTATATAGCAAAAGACCAAGTTGAAAAATCAATAACTTGGATAATGAACTAAACAGAAAGTTTTCAAAAAGAAAGAAAGGAAGGAAGGAACACAAGTGGCTAATAATTACTTTTTAAATGTTTTCAATACCTTAAGCCTTCAGGGAAATTAAAATACAAACTACTCTACTTTTCAGATAGAATGGCCATCATCAAGAAAACAAGTCCTTGTGAGGATATAGGGAAAGAGAGTCTTATTCACTTCTTCAAGGAATTTAAGCTGGAGGGCTCTACATGGAACCTAGTATGGATATTTCTAAGGAGACTGAAAATACAACTACCACATGATCTAACTGTAGTGCTTCTCAGCACTCAAAAGACAGTATCTCTCTCCTCAGAGATACTTCTAAATCCATATTTATCACTGCTCTACTCACAGTACAATGGGAAAAGAACTATCTTAGATGTGTTCTTTTTTATGTTTTATTGAAAATACTGGTGGTTCTATTTTCTTGATACGTTTCCTTTTCTCCATAAGTCATCCTTGACTAAGAAATTTTGTAGATAATACTTTTATAAACATAACTGTTTATATTTTTCCTTCCATGATATCCCCAGAATTTATAAACACATTTCACATTATTATTTTCATGGTGATGTACTTATTAATATAAGTTCAATTAGAACAGGAACAGGACATATTGAAACATTCATCTTCAAAGCGTGGCCTTGACTGATGCCTTACTTAACATGCATTCATGAAGTTGGACATAACCAGGCAGCTTTAAGTAATTAAGATTCATGTTACTAAGTGAAAGATTACAGAGCTCACTTGAGAACACAAGCCTGGTAACTTCAACTTCTAGCGTACTGCTCCAAGTCTTATAAGAGAAGTAAGCTTGTTTGTGTGTCTAGACTCCTTAGGATATCTGGGGATCTCAAGAAAACCAAAAGTGATCCAAATCTCTAGATCACATGGGCATCCATTTTGTGCTGCTGTATAATAGCAAAAATCTCTACTTTCCAAACAGAGGCATATTTTTTTCAGGATTCTAGATGCTATGGATTTCTAGAAGAAGGCAGCAGAATCTGTTGTAGGGCTTCCACGTGTGAGCTCAGGTGGCAGAAAAAAAAAAAAAAGAGAATCATATTCTCCTACAAGTCTTCACATAGTAGTATTAATCGGTTTTGAAGCAAAGCCTTCACTACATAAGCACTTCCCAAAAGGTGGACATTACAGCACCACCATTTTTGAGATCAAGATTGTGACATAATATTTTGGCAATATATTTAGCCAATGATAGCAGATTAATCTTGGCGTCCTTCCCTTGAGACTCCTTAGCAAAGATGAAGTAAGTCAAATATAGGAAACCTGTAGTGATCAGTTACAATCTTCCTCTACTCAAGCATAGTAAGTCAAGACACATTTTAAACAATAATAGTATTTCTTTTATTATCTGTAACAACTGAAGTATGTATATATTATACTATATCTATAGATATATTTATGTATATGGAAAACGATTACATATTTATATGAGTTTCCAGATACTAGTTCAGTTGTTTTGAGCTATTTTTATGGCTTTGTAAATTAGATCCTAACATTTTCATATCCTATCAGTAATTAACAATTCTAGGAAGACATTCTGCATGCTATTAGAGGAGAAAGGCAACCACCAACCAAGTTGCAAAAACTGTGATCTGCAATGATAACTCTTTGCAAGATACCCTGGTGCTACGGTGGGACAAAAGTTGTGGGAGTAACCAACCATCTGGTTGGAACTAAGACTCCCTCCATGAGATGTAAGCCATGCCCAACCCTGCCTGGGTCACTGAAAACCTGAGACTAGATAGGCCATGGGCCTAGTGGAAAACCAAATACTACTGTTCTGCTAAAGGGACATAGCTATAAAATTATTCCTGATGACATTCTCCTAGACTCATAGACCAGTTCTTGTTCAGACATCATTAGATAGGCATCTTCTTGCAGCATATGGGAACAAAACAATGTGACATATAACTGGACAATGTGCAGAGAATGAAATACCTTGAAGCATTCAGTCCTAGATGAGATGTCTTCATCAAATCCTTTCCCTCACAGGTCCTGGAACTCTACAGGAGAGAAGACAAAAAGATTTTAAAAACCAGTGTAGACGGAGGACACTGAAGAGACAAGTCCTTCTAGACACAACAGGAATGAGGCATATACGAACTCACAAAGACTGTGACAGGATGCATAGGACCTGCACAGGTCTAATAAGGCTAATGGGGTCCCTGTGCTAATACAGGAGTAGACACAAGCCCCATCCCTAACCCAGAAGCTATCTCCAATTGATAACTGCTTGCAAGAAAAACATTAGTTTTCTCTCATGGAATATCACTTGATATATAAATAACACTTAAAGTCAGGCCCGATGCCCAGCAGTAGATGGCCAATACAAAACAAACTCAATGATATGTTTTGAGGTTTTTGTCTCTCAATGTTTTGTCTGGGAATTTTTTCCCTTATAGATCTTTTACTTATATATCATAGTTTTTGATTTTTTCATCATTTATGTCTTCTAGGTATGCAAATGTGTGTTCTGGCATCTTTACATGTTTCTTTGGCCTTTTTCTTGGCTCTTTCTTTTCCTGTTTCTTCTGTTTTATTCTAATTTGTTTTTATTGTATCTTATTTTATTTATTTATTTTTCTTTTTGTCCATTGGATTCTTGTTTGTGTTCTAATGAGAAAGAGGAAGGAGTGTGAATTAGCGTGGATGCAGAAGTGGAGAGGACCTAGGAGGAGTTGGGGGAGGAAAACTCTAATTAAAATGTATTATATGAAAAAATATTATCAATATAAAAACAGAAACAAACAAATAACAACAAAGACCCAAGTTGCACTTCTATGATTTGGTGTCAATCTCCAGAGTCATCATTTAGTAAACGCGCAAACCCAATATATGAAGTCTTATTTACTAACTGGCTCCCTCTGGATTCAGACACTGGGCTGGTCATCTACTCCAACTATTATTCATTGTTTTTCCTTTAGTTTCTATAGAAATATCCAATGCCTTATTAAATGTCTTATTAAGGTCATGGCTTTCACTCCACAGGAAAAATGTGTATATTGTGTACAAGAGATCTGAAATGTACTTCCTTGAACAAAAACAAACAAACAAAAGCCTGGCCACTGGTAAGATCCAGCCGTCATTCTCTGTGGCTGACTTGCCAATGTTTCTTCTTTCTAATGAGCAGGTGTTGGAGGAGATGCCCATACTGACTGCATTGTCACTTAGCTTCTCTGAGTTTTCGTTTCAGCTCACCATCACCTTTTACCTACAAAAACTGCAAACTCCCATCACAAATGGATAAACACCAGCACATTTTCTTCTAGTTTAAGCCCTTGTCCATGAAATGATTCCCAATATTCCCGTAAAATTTCTGCTTTAGAAAACTCAGTGTTGCTGGCAAAGATATAGTTTGCCCCAAGTTCACCAAAAACATCCACTTCTAACCCAAGCTAATACAAGGAAGACATGGCCCTGAACTCATTCCTGCAGAACTTTCTTTAAAGCCTTACGAATAAATATAAACGTTGGACTGTAGATTTAAAATTTCAACCACACAGAACTACCTTTCCAAGGATTTGAGACCAGCCATTAAACACAAAATTCAAGGAAAGAGCTCTGACGTTTCATTTCTAGCTCTTGTGGGAGAATAAAAAAGCTACTAACATTATTGAATATTGGTCCCCTCTAAAATCATTATTTAAATAATAATGTAACAAAGTTTAGAGACAGGTACATCAACATCTTTGTCTTTTCTCCAAACTGCCTATCTATAAATAATATTATAGTTCCTCCCAAGTGGATTAACCCTTTTGTCCTTTAAGCAGTCAGTATTTTTAAAGAGATCAAGCAATAAGAAAATGTTTTATGTTTGCTTACTTGTCCAATCATTCCTAAATGTAGCTACTATGTAATTTCAATAAATGTATCCTTTATTTAAAATACTGTATTATAATTTACATAGTTTATATGGATCTTTTTGGTCATTTATTTCTAATTTAATAATATTTATTTGATACATTTTTCAAAATCTTGAGCATATTTAGGATAGTTATTTTAACATCTATACCTGTTAAATTTCTCATAACTGTCATTCCTGTGTCAGGTTACAATGACTGATTTTTCTGCTGTATAATATTTTTCTGCTGTTGTAACATCTGGTAATTTTCTTTTGGAAGCCAGCCATTGTGGACTATATATTTGGGTATCTGAAGGCTTTTAAAAAAATAAATTTAAATGATGCTGTACATTTTTCTGACATGCAGTTAAAACACTGATGTCAGTTGAATGCTTTACATACTGCCTTTAATGTTAGTTAGAGTGAATTCAAGATGCTTTGAGCTAGTAATGTTTCCTCAGATCACTACCTATGGACGTGTGTATTAAAAGTCACTACATTTTGTCTGATGGGATGCACAATGACTCCAGTTCACATGAAACTGCAGCTCTGTGGCCCTAATGTTTTCCATGGTTATTTTCATCATCTTGCAAGGCATTTTTTTAGCTGGAGGGGAGGTGTGGTTGCCCTGTCTATCTCTATACAGTTTACCCTCTGTAATAATCAGATTCACACATTCTGGATGGTTTTAACTTTTCACTTCTATCCTAGTCTCTTTGGTGACCACTGAAGGACAAACCCTACTGTGCTACTTCCTATACACAACCAGCTAAATTATACTTGTCACACTTATGTTTACAACATTTGCTTCTCTCATTTTATATATCACAGCCCAGAAGTGCCTGTAGTCCAATGCTTAACAGCCACCATGTTAAATATGCTGCTTCCTCATTTTCCTAGTTGTTTAACATAGGAGTGTGAATCTGAACCTGATTATTCTGTCTTAATACAAATCATTCTTATTCATTATATATATATATGTGTGTGTGTGTGTGTATTCAAATATAGTATTTATATTAATTGGTTGAGAATTTCATACATGCATACAATGTATTTTGAAAACATTCACTGTCTATTCCTTCTAATTATTCCCAGATCTAGATTCCAAATACCACCAACTCCTTCTCTCCCTCTCAACTTTATGTCCTCTTTGTTTTAATATGTCACTGACTTCAATTTCTGCTGTCCACATATTCTTGGGTATGGGGCCATCCACTGGATTTGTCCTACCAGGGTCACACCTTTAAAACTGACATCTCCTCCCCAGAATTCATCAACTATTCATGGATCCTTAGTTATGGGTATGAACTTGGGAGGTCTTCCTTTCTTCTCTATGAAAGAATGCTGACTGATTTATTCTATGCAAGTTTTGTGTGAGCAATCACATCTGTTGTAAATTCATAAGTGCGCTGATTCTGTCATGTTTACAACACACTGCTGCACAAGTGCTCCCTCACCTACGGCTCTTACAGCTTTTCCAGATAGTCTCTGGGGGACAAGGGACAATATAGATAATATAATTTGTGGCTGAGCATTCCATTATTTGCAGTTAGATCAGTTAGTTTTCTCTGCTTTACCTGCTATGCTGGTTGTTGTTTTGTTGTTGTTGTTGTTGTTGTTGTTGTATTAACTTGACACAAACTAGTGTCACCTGGGAAAAGGGAATCTCAACTGAGAAACTATCTCCACAAGACTGGCCATTAGACAAGTCTGTGGAGCATTTTTTTTTTCCTTAATGATTTGACATGGGAGGGCCCAGCCCATTGTGTGTGGTGCCACCTGTGGGCAGGTGGTTCCAGGTTGTATAAAAAAAACAGGCTGAAAGATGGATGGGGTAGAAGCCAGTAATCAGCATTCTTTCATGGCTTCGGCTTTAGTTCCTGCATCTAGGTCTTGCCCTGCTTGTGTTCCTGTCCTAACTTTGATGTAAAGTGATGGACTTTGATGGGAAAATTGTAAGATGAAATAAGTTCTTTTCTCCCCAACTTGCCTTTGGATGGAATGTTTACTCACAACAACAGAAAGCAAATTAGGACAACTGTCATTCACTGCACACAGAAACTTCTCTGATGAGGCTTGAGAGCTGCATTAATCTATAAGTGCAGAGATACACATTTAGAGGGTATTTCAAGAATATGTCCATTTAGCAAAATAATAAAGTAGTAGCTTCACAATGGGGCATATGAGCTACTCAGCCTTGGGTTCTTGACCAAGTTTACAGTCCCAGGCATGCATCCCCTCCTATGGAGAAGGCATTAGATCCAATCAGAAGACGGCTGGGTACATCAATAACATTCAGGCCACTACTGTATTCAGAGGCATATCTTGCCACACTAGTCATTAATGTCTTTGCAGGGGTCACAACTGGGTAGGAGTAGTGATGGCTTTTTTTCCTACAGCAATCTAAACGGCACCTTCCTGCAGTATGGAAGCTATCAACGAGAGAGGACACATCCTGGTCTTTATGAACTCGATGTTTTCATCTTGAGACCAAAGTATGTAGCAGCTGCTACTAAAAGATAACTATTTTAAAGGAAATCAAGGCATAAACATGTCATAGTAACTTAAAGTACAGATTGGGTAAATTTGGGAATAATTTTTAAAAAGTGGAATAATAGGATCAGAATTACAGGAAAAAAAAATAAGCTGAAGTTATTGTGAGTAAACCTGGAAGTTGAAGTTAAAAAGGTGATCTCTAATTTAATGGTAGGTTATGTATAATTACTTTAGAATTTTTAAAAAGTTCACAAAAACTATGCATGCTAGCTTTATGGAAGAAATTGGTTTATGTTGTTGTTTCTTCTTTTGTTTTTTGAGAGATAGTTTCTCTGTGTATTTCTGGCTGACTTGGGACTCACTCCGTAGACTAGGCTGGCCTCATTTTCAGAGATCTGTTTCTACCTCCCTAACACTGGGGTAAAGGCCCCACCACATCCATCTAGAAACTGTTTTTCTTCAATGTAGTCTTTTTTTGTTAAGTCACTAGGTTAAACCAGTGTACACATTAAGGAAATGATGAATTTTTTTGGTCACCATGCCACTTTAGAGTGTTCAGTTTAACATTCTCTTTTATAAACATATGCTATCATTTAGGTACAGTGTTGTAACAGGGACACAATAGCTAAGACTGCTGCCAATGCGTCTGCAAAACCTTCATGTCCAGTGTCCCAAGCTGTGGTCAAAGATGTAAGGCCAGTGGTATCTTACTACATCGCATACTCAGCATTTCATACTCCCACAACCTGTTTCAGTGGATGAGCCAGACACTGGCCTGAGAATTTAAGTGCTCATATCCAATTCCTTCAGATATAGTGCCAATCTCTGTCTTCCTAGCATTCCTTCTTGTCTTTCTTCCTGTTACCTCCTTCATTCTTGCCTCTACGGAGCCAGGGAGAGAAGATTGGTCTCCATGCAAGGGACTGCCCCCCACAAAACACACACCCAGGATCTGCAAGTAGTAATACATGTTTGGACGTAAGTCTAGTTTCAATGGTGTTCAGAGTTTTTTATACCTAATGTCTGAAAAGCCAGGAGCTATCATAGGTTATCTCCAGGAACACCAGTAAAGATACCCAAGTGGGAGACAGAGGCAAAGTGATGGCTAGGCAGGCCCAGACTGAAAAATGGTAGTCAAGATATCAACTAGAAGAAACAAATTCCCCTGTGAGGGAGCCCTGGTCACAGTAAGAGCACTCGGGGAGTGGGGCTGCCTGCTGGAAAAGAAAGCATCCTGTACCCAGTGTCTTCTTTCCTGTCATGGCAACCTGCTGCCTCCTCTGGTGTTGGGATTCCCACCCAGCAAACAGTCAGGCACCGACACATTATATGTTGCAGTAACGTATAAACCTGACACCTACCGTGTGGCCTATGCTCCCTTTCTTCCTCTGCAATGGCACTGAAGATTCTACTTCACTCTCTTCCCAACTTGAGTTCCTCTCCATTCTAGATGTGTTTTAACTTTTTATATGTTATTTGATCATGGAACAATTTTGTCTACAATTCACTGATAAATTTAAAAAAAAGTGGAAGGGAAAGCGAGGCCATTTAACCCACAAATCTTTGTTGTAACTGGTAGAAATGTCACTCTACAGAGAACAGAATAGAAAGGAAGAAAATGAGGGTAGAACTTGTGTCGTGTATGAGATAATGCTTTTAACATGGCAATTCCTCCCAAATTTATATGTACACTCAGAATAATCTCTACCAAAATCTCAACAAAAGTTTCTTTTTCTTTTTCAAAAACTTGTACAAGCGCTCGCGCGCTTGAACACATGAACAACACTCTTAGATTCTTAACCATTAGCAAAAAAAGTCAATTAAAATGTATCCAAGACTTAAATGTGGAAACAATTTAAAAAGAATTTTAGAAGAAAACTAAACAGACAATCTTAGTAGCTTTGAATGAGGCAAAGATATCTTAGATGTAACAGGGAAAGCACCAATCTAAGCATGAAAACAATATTGATGGAGTGGAGTTCAGTATTTTTTTTCCATTTAAAAAAACATCAGTAATATAGTAGAAGAGCAAATCACAGAGTCTGAGAGAATATTTAATTTATGTACTATATATACTCTCTATATACAATATATAAGTTATATACCTTTGTATATTATATATCTTTTAAAGGACTTGGTTTCAGAATATATAAGAAACATGAAACTTCAGTAAAATGACTCAAAACATAGCCAAAACATCTGCACAGACAATTTATGTACTGTGTCTGCATGGCCAGTAAGCACAGTAATGGAAGCTCAGTAGCATTAGTCATTGGAGAATGCCAAGCACCACTATACAGTACACCAAACCTATACCTAGTAGACAGGTCTTGATTGATAAAAAAAATGCAATACCAAAAAATACCTAGGGCAGTACTTAATGGTATCAGTAGGGGTATAAAATAGTAGAATCATACTTAAATAACTTTTTTCTTAAAGGTTTTAAAATAAGCTTAGTATATAATCCAGCATTTCTACCCTAAAATATATGATGAGGTTCAAAAAAATTTCTACTCAAACTTATATATTTTATTCATAATGTTATTAATAACACATTCAAATTCAAAACAAACAATGTATCACTTGGTAAAAATGTAGACAATATGGTACATTAATGCAATGGAATATTATTCAATATAAAGGAATAAACTATGAAGGCATGCTTCAACATGGGTGAATGTCAAGATTATTCTGAATAATAACAGCCAGACTCTAAGACCAATATTGTACAATCTTCTTTATGTAAAATTCCAGAAAAAAAATGCACCAATAGCGATAGAAAGCAGATGGATTGCTGCTGAAGTGGGAGGTTGGGGTGGGAACCCAGCAGAAGCCAATGTCGGAAACAGTGCTACAGTGATGGCTTGCTACTCCTTTAAATCTTCGGAAAGTCCTTGAATTAATTGTGTTCATGAAATAGAGGGATAGCTCCTGACATGTAAGTTACACCTTTCTAAGTTACTTCTTTCATTCTAAGTGAGTGAAAGGAGCCCTTCAATCAAGCACGAGGAAGACTTGGATGAAACCAGTTCTCTGAGAAAAACAAACCTGACTTGTATATACAGTCAGGAACCAGTCTTTATCTTCTCAACTCCTGTGTATACGCTTGTGTGTGTGAGTGTGTGCGTATGTGTGTGTCACACACACCTATGAAATGTCCCATCTGTGTAGTTAATCTATATTTCTACTTCATAGGCAGGGAAATCAATTCTTAGAGTTGGTCAAGTACATAGTTCTGGCTATATGGCTAGTATGTTGAATTAGATTTGTCTGCCCACCAGCGTGTTCTCTTTTTCATAGGGACACTCTTCCTTTATCTTCTACCTCTCCTAAGAGGTAGAAGCTCTATCTCAGTATCATGTTGCCTCTAATTCTCTCTAGATAAACATTTCCCAAACCTACACTAAAGACAGGGCTGTTACCAAAGATTAAATAAGTGGATATTCTCGCTCTAACCCAACACTGTCTTTTTCTTAGTTCACGGGATTCTGCTCCACCCCTCTAGTCCTCTGTTTTTCTTTTGGCATCTGAAAGTCTAATTTTCAACACTTTCCCTCCAAATGGAAATAACTATTGGTGTGGTAAGCATTTGGAGTTTTATTATTGATTTATGCCTTGGGTGAAGAGGTTAATTAAATGTGAATTTTAAGCCGACAACATGATTAGGAGAGTGAAGCCAACTAGAATTCATGAATACTTCCAAAGCCATTAAAACTATTTAAAATGAGCAATGAATAAAGGTGGGAGTGTGGGGGTGGGGCAGGCATACAGAGCAGCCCAGTTATTTGTGACTAGATTAATGAAATTCTGAAGAATTACAGAATCTTTCCAATGCATTCAAGTCCAGCTGGGTTTTTACTTTGCATTTATATTGACATTAGCATGGAATATAATACATTCTTAATAAACCACTCTTCCGTATTCCTTTTGTTTTTTTCTATTTCAAATTGCATTTTCAAGCCCTGAGTTTATCCACATCAACAAGCCAGCTTGGGAGACAGGGCAAAGTCTTAGTTTACCAACATATAAAGGATCCAGAGGATGAATTGCTAAAACGCAGGAGGGTGACTTAGACTCAGCCCCTGAATCTCCCATGGTTGTCAGGCACAACCTTGAAAGTCATATTTTAAAAACCTGAATGAGGATGTTTTTAACGTAAAAAAAATACAGAAATATTATTATAAACAAGTGATTTGTTATATTTTGATGCTGTTGCAAAGCTGTAACTTATAAAGCTCCACATCTGTCGCATTTTAATTTGTAACAGGCATAATCCTCCTTACGACAAACGGGATGAATAGATCTGTAATGCAGGACACAGAAATGAGGCCACATGCCAACTGGAGCAAGACCACTTCAGAGTCAACCTCACTGTGACAAAGGAAGCTCGTCCACTGTGGTGACATCCTCACAGGTATCTATTATGCGGAGATGGCAGAAAACACATGGGCATGGATGGAGACCAAGTCAGAATCAAAGGCTCAGAGAAATGACGTTTAAAAACCAGTCTAGAATCAGATATTTCAGATGGAAAGGATTAACATCTCAGACAAATGCTAACCTGATGGCTGATCAAGGTGGGGACATGAGGAGAAGAAAATGTTTTCAATCAAAAGCTGTGAGGCCATACACTGAAGCATGGGGAAAGTTCTCTCATTTAACACATATAGGACCGTGACAATCATGTGACACTAGGCAAGATATCACTGAGTTTTGTCCTAAAAGCCCCTCCATCAGAGTGTGTAGTAGCCATATCCCCACCAAGAATGTGTCTGGTAGGATTCGTGGGACCTTGTGATTGACTCTCCATCTGCAGAGGCTAGCTGGAGCATTTCATGATACTGAGGGTCCCCAGGATGATAGAAGGGGCTTTCTTTCAGTTGCAGTTCAAGTTTAAAATGACACTTACTGGCTCTAGCACCGCAGCCTTGGTGTTCAGCTGCTAGGCTTTGTGTTGAGGATGACATTCCTGGGGATCTGAGCTAAGGAATGGATTAGTCCTTTGATGGATTTTTAAAATGAAGATACCCATACATGACTCCACACAACCACCTCCTGTCTATGATAATGTTATAATAAATCTTGCCTCATTAGAACATGAGAGAATTGAGAGCACAGGGGATGGATTTGTTTTAGTCCATAGTTTCAAAAGTTTCCATGCACTGTTTTTGATCCTGCTGGTTCTAGACCTGCGGAAAAGAAGAAGAAGAAGAAGAAGAAGAAGAAGAAGAAGAAGAAGAAGAAGAAGAAGAAGAAGAAGAAGATGAGAGGGAGGGGAGGAGGAGGAAGAGGAGAAGAAAGAGGAGGAAGAGAGGAAGAGGAGGAGGAGGGCAGTGGGAATACATGCTGGAGCCACTGCATGATAGGCAGGAGACAGAGGGATGCAAACATGGATGCAGATTCACATACACGACCCATAACCAAGAACCTGCTCTTCCAATAAGACTTTATCATCTAAAGTGTCTAGAACCCCTTCCAATAATGCCAGTGCCTAGGAACCAAGCTTTAGTATTGAGAGCCTAAGACCCAGCATAAGGTATGTCGTGCTTTCAGACTGTTCGGTACCTACTCTCATTCTTAACCTTTTCCATGTGTGTACTAGTTGAGTCTCAATGATGGAGCCAAGGTTAGAAGATATAATTTCCCTTCATCTTCCTATCATGAATCCTTTTTTTCCAGCTTCTTTTTCATTTCAGGGAAGGTGACAGATTGAATATCATCTCCCTTCAAGGAAAACCCTATTCTCCCAGGTGTGTACCCTTGCTAAATGTCCTTAGCAGACAGATACTTGGGAACCCTGTAGCACAAGATATACCCATGAAACAGTTATCAGGGGTTTTCTATCTTCTTCTAAATTACATGTGTGAATTGTGAGCTCTTTCTTCTAAATATCCATTAAGTTTTTGGTTCTTAAATACTGGGCCAATATACACAGAATTTTAGCAGTGTGGTTTCCAGTTATTTTCTGAGAGACTAGAATGGTGTCTTTCATATAAAACACAATAAAGAAAGTATTGAGTCAATAAAAGCAAGTCTTTTTTTAATGCCTGAAGCTTATATATTTTTTGTGTGTTTCAAAACTCTTATTCAAACACATAAGCAGAAACCCACAAAAACGATGCAGTCTCATGCATGGTCTTGTATGCCAGTGGTTCCGAACCTGTGTGTCATGACCCATTTGGGGTCACACATCAGATATCCTGCATATCAGGTATTTCCAACTCACAACAGTAGCAAAATTACAGTTCTGAAGGAGCAATGAAATAATTTTGGGGGGGTTGGAGGTCACCACAGCATGAAGGACTGTATTAAAGTATGGCAGCATTAGGAAGGTTGAGAACCTGTGTTCTATGCTATCTCGAACCCTGGACACATTCACACACCCTGAAGTGGTATCTCCTGCATGAGTTTGTGTGTCTGTATCTATCTTTTTACCTGATGCAGAGTCCCCTCTTGCTTGTCCTGGCCACAGCTGCCACTTACCAACATAATAAAGAGAAGCGCGGGGGCTTACTAATAATTGTTGCTTTCCTTAGCCTTAACTTAAAGAAGTTGCTTTCAAATTTACTAAAGGTCCAACCCTAGGAGGGGTGCAAAGATAGCGAATGGAGTTGAAAAAAATAAATCCGCTGTGAGGATAGGGATTGGCGGAGAAAATGTTGAATTAGTGCACAGATCCTCATAAATTCCCAACTGTTGAGGAAATAAATGAGACAGGCCCGAAGAGCAATGCAGGACCAAAGTAAGGGATTCTTGGAGGCAGCAGGTGTTTAGGGCATTTAAGATGCAAAGGGAAGCTGTGAAATTCAACTTGGACATTCTTACCAGGAGCCCAAAGGGATGGAGAGAGGACGTCCTTGCAGTGAGTTCGTCAAGATGATCTTTCCTTTCCATGACTCTGTGGACACCAGAAGTTAGAGCATAGCACCAAAAGTTTAAGCCAGTTTGCTCAGCACAGTGGCCTTTAGTTTCCCTGGACTAGACTCTGTTCCATTAACAGGGGTCAAGAGAGCAATTCTTTCACCTTATTCGTGTGTGTGTGTGTGTGTGTGTGTGTGTGTGTGTGTGTGTGTGCGCGCACACACACACATATGTGCGCACTTGCTTATTAATTCAATTCACAAGAGGCAATTAAGCACTTTTGACTCTCAGTTATTTACTTTTTATGAACATATTTGTAATGATATTGTAAAAGTTATGTGGTCACTAAAATACCATGACTATATTAACAATTGGGATGTGATTCTGTTTGGGGTACAGTTAAGTGTCCACCTTTCATTGCCTTTATATTCTCTGATGTCCTTGCTTATCCTCAAAGAACTCCGTGGGAGGGACTGCTGCTCTCCTGTCATACACAAGCTGACTGTGCAGTTGACATGAGAGGCCCGGCAGCTTGCTTGGTATCTGTGGTGAGAATTTTGGTTTCTTTAAAAAAAACCACAGAAATATGTTTTTGTTTTAGTCCCAGGTATGGGATGTGGGTCTGCTTCGGATTGTCCACATTAGCTGGCTATTATTTGCCTCATGCACAGGCAGGGGTGTGATTTTGCCAGCTGCAGGTAATTTCTGTGACTATGTGACTTTCAGAATTCTGAGGAATTTGAGAGGGTTATTTAAATTCTAAGGCCCTGAGAGGCTGAGTTGTCCTTATTGGTGGGATGTTGCTTTCTTACTGTTGGTTGTGGTTTGCTAAGTAGTCTTGCACAAAGAATGAGACGAAGAAATCAGATAGTCTGGCAACAAAGATCAAACTCGTCCCAAAGAATTCAGCAGCCCTAATCAGCAGAATGTAGCCTAACAATGACGTCATCTCCTTTCCCCTCTCTCTCTTTTTCTCTCCTATCTAGTGTTAGGGGGTTGACAGAGTGGAAGAAAAGGGATGGAGAAAGGTAGAAGAAAGAAGAACCTACAAAATAGCAAAAGAATTGTCTACAGGTATCAAAACCTGGGGCTTCTGATTCCATGCTCCAGAGGATTAGTGCAAAGGACTGAAACTCACTGGAGAGAGCATGCCACTCAGAGTGTGAGACAAAGGAGGGATGTCTGCAGAAAACAAGGGAAGCTACAGCGAGAACTCAGCTGATACTTAGCATCTTTCCTGTTTGACTTACTTTCTAGAGGGAACATTTACAATATTTCCCTCTAGACATATCCCTGGTTGTTTTTTCCCCTAAATTCTAGGCCCAACCATGAACTTGGCATTTTTGTCCTGTCTCTGTAAACTTATACAACAATGCACCATGAAAATTGGCAATAGCATGTTGTGATTTCTCCTTGCCCTAGGCATGTTGTGCCAGGTGTCTCCACAGCACAGAGGTTGCTATCTGATCCATCTTGTCCTTTAATATACTATTGATATTTGTTTTCTCGTTAGGAGTGGGGAGAGTAAGGGTTTTTGTTTTGTTTTCCTTTGTTTTGTTGATTTCCCAGCCTCTATAATATTTGCTTGCCCATTGAAAGGTTAGATTTAGAAAGAGTAGGTCTCCCAGAACACCTGATCTCAATATAGCAGGAGGGAAGCGAAGACAGAAACTTCCTAGGGCAGATTAATAATCAGAAACTTTAAAGCTCCGAGAAGGGAAATGCAGAAGCAAAATTGCTTTTGCCTTCTTTTTATCTGCACTACACCTAGGAACTCTTTTCATTTTCCACTGATTTACAGCACTAAACACAGAGAAAATCCTGTATGCATACATAACGTGTGATGGGTAGCCCAATTGAAAAGCACAGGCTAAAATATCCACTTCAGTGCCTGAGTTATTGAATTATTTGTGATGCATTTCTGCATCAGCCAGCAAGCCAGATAATTGCTCAATGTTACTATTTTCTTCTCCATAAGCATAGATGCATTTGTTGAATTGGATTAACAAAAGCAAGAGGAAATATTTAGCAAACGATTGATTGAAAGGCACAGTGGGTAATATAAAGGCTAATTTTGAAAAATCCCTGAACCAAAGAAGTTTTTCTGCTGTCTGTGCTCATTAGAGAGTGAATCAAACCCCGGGAGAAGATAATTTTGCTTAATGGCAACAATAAAGTCTCATTCATTCAGCCTTCAATGATTACAGACTTGGGTGACATTTCTGGGTAAGGATTGGATTACATGTAAAGTTATAGCTGACAAGGGTAAGATGTCCTTTTCCCAAGACTCACCCAGTCATCATTTGTTGAAACAGAATATTTGGCTTCCAGGTTATCTCCGTGGCCTAACACTGGCCGTGTGTGTGTGTGTGTGTGTGTGTGTGTGTGTGTGTGTGTATGTGTGTGTGTGTGTACACACGCATAAGCACGCATGCCTGGGTTCCTTCCCCAGCACTTGCAGTATCATGAGACACCTGTGCATTTGTTTTAGAATAGTCTGATTTACCAGAACTCTGAGTAATTTATCCATTTCTAAGAAAGGGAACCTGCCTTCAAAAGATGAAATCTAAATTTGGTAACTACATTAGATATCTAATTCACTTTCAGACACATTTACCATTAAGTAGTAAGATCCACTAGCCAGGAGGAAGTAGATAAATCCTAAAATGGTATTCTCATTATGAAATAATCATATGATGGGGGATAACTTATCTTTTCATTCTTTCAGAACATACAGAATGCCTAGTAAGTGTTAGAGTAGAAAAAAAATGATGACCTTCTGTCCAATTTGTATGCCTGTATCTATTTTTCTACATACCCAAACAGATTAATTTTATACATTATTGGAATATGTTTGCAAGGGAAAAACTTAAGTAAAGCCAAAGTTATTTAGCCTGTTAAATTTAATTATACAGTAGTAGTCAATTTTTGTTTACAAAATATATGGAAAGGGTCCATCTGTTCAAGTTTTTCTATAAGTAGGTATGTACATATTTTTTTTCTCCCAGCGAGACTGTGCAATGGTCACAGGATAAGGGTTTCACCATTGCATTTATTAATGTATTTTTATTTCCTCACCTCAACTTAATAACTGTGACTGAAAAGTATTCAAGTGCTTAAATGTGTTTAAAATATGTCATTGATATTGTTTCATGTAGGACACATAATGGCTCTAAATAGATTTTAAAGAAGTCTACTATTATTAAGTTTTTTAAAGGATTACTGATAGTTTAAAAATCAGGATTTTTCAATTTCCTCCTGTAAAATATTTATTATATACATTATTTGTATACTTCCAACAAGCTATTCAATCTATTGCCTGCCTCAAAGTTGGGTACTAGCTTCTGTGATGTATTTTAATGAGAAATAAATACACATGTCCTTGAACACACAATATACTCCTTGGGACACAACAGCTTAGGGCACATAGCTCACATTGGAGCTCTATCACTAGTAAGTGATTTTTGTATAAATTTGGATATTTTACTTGTCTTCCTCAAAGTCAGTCTTCTCATCTGAAAATGGAAGTATTAAGTATATTTCATAATTTAGTAAACCAAAGGAGGTGATGCTTAGGAGTTATCTAACATGGGCCTCAGCGGTTAGCATTGACTGAGTAAGTGTAAGCTTTCTCCCTACTGAAGATCAAGAAGCGTTTCGAAATTACACCTTTGTGTCTCCATGAAAACCGAAGCTTTTGGAAGACATCCATCTTATTTGTTCATTAGAGCAGAAACAGTTGTCATCTGACTGAAACTGCTCCATTTCAAAGTTACCACATGCAGCTGAAAGTAATAAAACTGTGTATGCTCTTTAAGCACACATAATTGGGCTAGCATTTTTCTCGCATTTTATTTTTGGTCTTTACATGCCAAATATATTTTTTTTTCCCCTGAAGCTTCTGGTTGGTTGTTCTTTCTGTATTTTGCTGTGTACACTCCCCACTACCAACTACTCAGAACTAAAGTTTTCTGAAATCAGAAGAGAAACTCCCTGAGGCCTTCTGTTTACCTGATCCATATCACGGTCAGGAATGGCTAAAGGAAGGAAGGCTAGGTAGCCTTCCTGGCAGTGGCCATCAGTGTAGGATCGTGGGCCTGAGTTGTCAGGGCCGTTAGACTGAAAATGTTTGACTTTGAAAAGGAGCTGGACAGAATTTGATAGACAACTGCTAATCCAGGTCTGGAACTCAATTCACCTCTGCAACAAGAAAGGTCTCAGCGCCTCCCTTTCCTTATCCTCACTGACTTTCTCTTAAACTTATTTCCCATGTTGTGCAAGGACCAGTCACCCGGTTGACAGATCACACATTGAAAATCTGCACCAGATAGGCTGACTCAGGAGAAATGCCCCCCCCCTTTGCCACTGGAGGGGCACCTTCATCCCATTTCAAGCTGGGCTTGGAAATCAATATGTCATTACAAACATATATGAAACAGGCAAAGACAGGAAGAAGCTACAACTCCTTGGTAAAGTGATTTGGAAACAGTTGCTTTGAAATGTACTGTCCACCCACGAGAGAGTTGATCATTTCATTCTGAATGTCTTTTTAAATATATTTTATTAATTTATTCATATTACATCTCAATTGTTATCACATCCCTTGTATCCTCCAATTCCTCCTTCCCTCCCATTTTCCCCTTACTCCCCTCCCCTATGACTGTGACTGAGGGGACCTCCTCCCCCTGTATATGCTAATAGGGTATCAAGTCTCTTCTTGGTAGCCTGCTATGCTTCCTCTGAGTGCCACCAGGCCTCCTCATCCAGGGGATGTGGTCAAATATGGGGCATCAGAGTTCGTGTGAAAGTCAGACCCCACTCTCCACTCAACTGTGGAGAATGTCCTGTCCATTGGCTAGATCTGGGTAGGGGTTCGAAGTTTACTGCACGTGTATTGTCATCCTGAATTTCACTTCCTCGGTCAGCACCCTTTCCTTGACCTACTTCAAGCATGTTTTTAGATAAGCAAGGTGACATGCCAAGGAAATATTCCAGTGACAAACAACATTTTACTGTTCCTCCAGCTCTCAACCTCTCTTCGGTTAATTAAGCCACAATCCATGCCGTTTACCTTGGGGAAATTTTTTATACTAAATAAACAGAACAAAACAACAAATGCTTAAATACTTAAACACTTTAATGCATCCTCTGTGTGGTTGTGTGATTGTTTTGAGTCATACTCAGTGTTCTTTCAACAGCCTAACTGTCTTGAGAGCAAACTCCTTGGTTAAGTTCCCATCCCATTATTTCTGCAAAATTGTGATAAGCTGTGATACAAAGCTTGCAATGCTACACTCAGTTAAGGAAGGAGCCAGAGCAAGATTATGAACTTCCCTTCTAGATTTCTAAGGCTCTCAACAATCGCACCCCCACCCCCTGACAAATGTTCCTAAAAAGAATCTATTTCTACTAATCTTCTTTTAGGGTTCCCCCTCCTGTTTCATCAATTTCCAACCAGCTGTTGGGCTAACAGCTATATCTTGACTCCTCTATCTTAAAACCTGCCTCAAGTTTGATAAGCTATAATGTTTCCAAGTTGAAGCTATTGTGACCCTCTTGAGGGTGAAGGATGCTACTATGTGTGAGCTTAGTGTACTCGAACCTAAAGTCTTGAGTGCTATATTCAGGATCACTGCTACCACCAAATAAAACACCCAGGTATTATAAACAAACTGCTAAGAAGCCCCATGGTTCTACAAAAATACAGTTTACTTCTGTATCTTTCCTGTTAGTATACACTCACTCATGTAGACAGTCACTATTTTGTTAGTTTTGCTGTATGGATGGCATTAGGCCAATAACTGTGTGTTCTATCTGGGAAACAAAGAACATACAGTTCTGTAACACAAGGCAGGGTATGATACATCTTACCGGAAATGCATAGAAGACTGTGAAGGTGAACACACATAAAACGAACAAAGTAAGTTTCTAGGCAGAGAAGAAAAATAATGTCTCCCATTTATAGGGAATAAATAAGATGTAGGTAGGAGCATGGAGAGAGACAATAAACATGAAAACTAGACCAACGAGTGTTGAAATTAGGCCCAAATTTTGCATGTTAACAAATAAGCATTTAAAATAATTTTACAAAACCTCCTCTTTTGCATTTTTTAAAGCAAGAAAATAATCTATACGTGTCAAGAAAAATCTTCAAAAAGACTAAGAAAAAAATCGCAGGCAAAACCTGAAGATTTTGTTTTATAGTTTTTTAGACAGAGCCTCACAATGTAGCTCATCGTCGCCTGGTATTCATTAAGTAGGGCAGGCCAGCTTAAACTCATGTCAATCATCCTGCTTTGCTGTCTGTTACAGGTATGCACTGCCATGCCCAGCTAAGAGTTTGAATAAGGCAGCGCAGTAGAAGCAAAACTGAAGGAACACATTGACATATGGTATAATTGGAATTTCTAGAGGGATAAACAGCTAAAATCAAGAGCTACCACCAATGGGGCAAAAGAAGAAATGGAGAGACAAGGAGAGAGGAAAGTGGTTTAACGTTCTTCATCTATACAGGCCCCTAGAGAGGTTACCCAAGCTCTTCCTGGATCATTCAAATGTATGAAAGCACTTTCAAGCAAAAGGGCACCAACTCGGATGTCGGATTGTGTCAGTCCGAGCACTGGCCATCTGCTGGAGCAGAGGACTCCACCTGGTCCCCATGGCAAGCTTTGATAAAGGTCAAAGGCATTCTTGTGTTTTTAGCTTCCTGATGGTGATTGGTCTCAGTTTTCAGCTTTTCCAAAGCTGGTACTTTACACTTCATATTCATCTAAGAACTTAGTACACAGCTGTGTATAAGATCCTAGTTGCTACGCCCAGTGCCTAGGCTCACAAGACAGGAGAATACCTTTCCTTCACTCTTTCCATCTTATTTCCTCAGTCCAGCAGGCTGATTACTATCCCACTCCACTCAGCTGAAACAACTAGACAGGCTAAGTGAACAGGTTCACTACACGGAATCACTGCCACTGGGTCTCACTTCTCTATGTTTTAAGATGTTTGAAAACGGTAACTATCTTCATATCAAATCTGATTTTCTCCTTGGTCTGCACTCTTCTCACAGCACCTCCAAAGAAAAAGATATAGAACTGCGTAAATTCACACATGTGCATACACACAAAAACATATGCATATATACATACATACACACAAGCATATAATCATAAACACATTAAATAATATACACATTATATTTAATTTTGCTTTCCCAGTTTTTTTTTTTGTCTACTGATTTTTCTGTTTTTTCCTCCTACTTCTTCTCTTTGTCTTTTCTTGATTCTCTTAATTCATTTTTTTTCCCTAAAGATCTTTTTCCTCGTCTTTTTGCCTCTTGACGCTCAATTTTTGTTGAGCTCATCCACACTCGCAGATGTAAGTCAAACATCTCAGGAAGAAAGAGCACAGAGAGCCTTTGGTGATAGTAAGTAGTCATGAAAGCCACAACTTGGCTGAAAACATCTAAGGAAGGGTGCTTAGATAGGTGAGAGCAGGCTCTGGGATTCAAGAGAGACATAGTCAGTGCCCTGCAGGGTAAAGGAGAGCAACTCCATGGGCTTCAACAACAGTGGCCAAAGCTCACACTCGTTTAGGAGGGACCACATAGTACCATATGAACAGGAGACACACACACACACACACACACACACACACACACACACACACACACACGGCAGAGGGGGGGGAGGAGAGAGAAACAGAGAGAGAGAGAGAGAGAGAGAGAGAGAGAGAGAGAGAGAGAGAGAGAGAACTATCTTTGCACATGGTGTTAAGAAGGAATTTGTGACTCTCCGAATGCTGGCACAAGCAAAGGTCATGATTTGGCATCCAGGTAAACTCAGGTTAAATTCAGTTTACAAAAACCATCATTTTAGACTACACTCCTCCATACTGGCCAGCTTTAATCTGAAGATGACAGTCCCCTCTCTGAGGTCCTTAGATGTATGCTCTAATCTGACTTGTTGAGATACAAAGTCAGTTCTATCTCTAGTGCTGCCTCTCCAACTTGGCCACAAGAGAGAGACTTAGAAACGGCCAGGCTGGTTGGCAGGGGAGGGAGGATTGTTTCCTTTTCTAACCTTTCTTTTCCTGTAACCATCATCATCTTCCATGCTGCCCGGGAGAGCACTCACTCTGTTTTCATGAAATACAATATTGCCAAGATCTAGAGTAGGAAATGAGACCAATTAAGACTGTTAAACTGAACTGTTGTCTCTTTTGACAGCTATTGTATTGGGGACAACTTCCGAAAGACCTGTCTGTTGTCACTTCCTCCCTTACAAAAGACATTTGGCCTCACCATGCAATTTAGTATTCGAAATGCTCTACGAATTTTATGGAAGTAAGAGTCGGGAGAAAATTCAGTTTCCAGGGAAATAAATTTTTCTTCATTGTCAAAATAACTGTAACTGTCAGGGGATAGATAGGCCACATCTTTGCCATCAGAGGCCTACCAGAGCAGCCAGCGCAGGAGGAACTGTTGGGAAGCTGCTGTTAGAATGCAAACTAGACATGCTGCAGCTCTAAAATTACTGCAGTTGTGCCAAGAGAGGGGTAGATGGGCTGGGTTAAACCAAACAAGGGGGTTGAGATCATTGGCAGAATCATGAGACCATGATAAATTGACTGGTAAGTTGAAGAGCTTGAGAAGACAGTAGAAAAGAGGTGCTTGGAGCAGTGAGGGAACAGTGCAGTGTCACAGCAGGCCACTTCTAGATCAGGAAATATGAAACACGTTCAGAAAGTGAAACTTGAGGTGACGGAAAGGTATCCATTGAATGTTGCTAGGATCAGCTGTGATAACTTCAGGTACTTGTTAGCCCTCTTCACGCCATTGCCTTCGATTGGCCTGCCTCTTAGAAGCTCAGCTGGGATGCAAAGAGAGAATTATGGAAAACTTAATGGAGTGTTTCCTTTCTGATCTCACTTTTGTTATTCAGAAGGGAGAACACAGGGAATCCAGGAGAAAGTTCCCTGCTAGCAGAGCTGCCAGAAGTGGGGACATGAGAAAGTAGGCCAGTGAAGGAAAGGAAGAGGTGTGCATGCAGATCTGTCCGTAGGTATGAGGAGGGGGCTGTGGGAATTCAAATAGTACGGGCTCATCTCCTGGGAGATGAAATAGAGGACCTCAAATAAGGGTAGCATTTGTAGCATTTGTACTACCACTGGTAAATTCAAGGCAGATAACGAGTAACAAGTGAGAGATTATCTGGGAGTTTTGAGGACAACGTGAGCTTCTCCAATGGTTCCATAGTTGGTAGTTCTCTTGGGATCATAAAACCTATATGATTCTGATTGAACAAGGCAGAGTCTCCATTCCAGGGGCTTGACAAAGCTGGTTATTTCTTCCATTATTCCTAAATGAACACTTGAGAACTTATTTCACACTAATAATTGTTCCACCTTTCTGTTCCTCTCCCGCCAGCCCTTTGTCATTCCTAGTAAGTGCCTTCTACGTACTAGTTGCAGAGTGCTGACGCTGTGTACTCAGCTTGGCTTTTCTACCACATTCTTATCTTTAGATGCTTCGGAATTAAAAGCTTCAATCTTTGAGCTGGTCCTTGTCTGATTTAAAAAAAAAAAATACACGTCCTTCACTGGTAAAAATCCATGAGCTTCTTCCTCATCCAATTAATGCTAGTGAGCAACCTGCCCAGAGGACAGAAAGCCAATAGGCTCTTTCCAATAACTGACTCAGCATGCTCCATTGAGGATGTGATGAGATGGGCTCCACAAGCTGCTGTATCACACTGTCATTATAGACATGAAACACAGGGTAGCACCAATGATGGCAAATGTTGTGTGACAGCCTTGGGAGGCACACACCACATAATCCATAGTTATTGACTGTTCTTGTTGATTGTGTCTGGGTTAATCCCAGTGGGTTGGAGTTGGAACTACACACACACACACACACACACACACACACACACACACACACACACTCACATGGACACACATACAGGTACACTTGTGTGTAATAATATATAAACACACAAAATAAAGACCTTGGCTTTCAGAAAATTTGTTAGCTTATGTGCAGAGGTGAGGTTAACATTTAGGTTGTTATAACAAGGGTAGAGTGTCTAATGGCATTACTTGTCACAGGTCTGAAGGGATGGCTGCTACTGACTGTCTGAATGGAACCTATGCTTTGGATGCTGCTTTGGTTATTTCGTATATGACTATACTAGAAGAACACATCCGTGCTCTTACCCACAATTATGCAAACCCCAAAGCTCTAGTAAGTAAACAGCAGAGTTTTTGTAAACAGGGGAAAGCCTTCCATGACAACATGTGAGCTCAACTGATGTGAGACAGTCCAGCCTCTGTTTCTCATGCATGGAACTCATATATATGTGGCAAAATTGTGTACTGACAAGAAGCTCCCTTCCTACACCCTCATCAGGAATAAACAGACATGTGACAGGACATGGAGCACCCGTGAAGTTCTGATCAGTAAAGGCCATGCACCTCCCAGGCTTCTTGTAAGGATTTAGGAGCCTGTTTCTGCATCCTTTCTGTTAAAACATATTGAGTGGCTGCACATCAAGTGACAACATGGTGACCTTTAAGTCTTCATTTTTCTATGACACAAATTTATTTATTCTGGAAGACCTGAGAATCTTTGAAAATGGGCTCCCAGCCCGTTTGATTAAAGCCCATATAACTAGACCATGGATATACTCTCCACAGGCAATGCTAGTAGAGACTGAAGTTGGAGAGCATATTTTTAAATAAAGAGCAGAGTAGTTGCAAGAGATACGAATCCAACAGATTTGAGGCTGGATATCCCATGGAATGCTTGGCATCACCCTGTTCAAGGTAGGAACACTGCCCTTGGGCTAGAGTACTGAAGGATGTTTTGTTCTGTGATGGCATTTCTTCTTTGGGGCATGGGCCTTTCTTCACAGCTAAAGGGTTCAACAGCAGCATTCCAATCACTCCCACACAATTTTATAGTCTATATATTTGATGCTTATATAACTTGGCAAAAGCAGCATATCCTATGTAGCTACTCATAGCCTCTGATATAATCTTTCAACAACTAATATTTAATTATATAACAACTGTTACTCTCCTCATTAAATGACTGTTGGGACAGCATCCTGTTTAGGAAAAAAATGTCACTTCCATGTTAAAAACAAAAGTCTCAAAAACATATCAAATATGTTTTTAGTCATCTATACTCATAGAAGTGTGAGAGGAAAAAAACATAGAATAAACAAAAATACGACTTTCCAGAAAGCATGGATGTGAGCCTGGTTTCCAATAGGCTCTTGATTCCCTTTCTTATTTATTCATTTGGAAAAACTAAACAAGTTTGGAGTTAGTGCCTTTCCAGATGCTTGTATTTTATAACAATTTTATAGAGATATTGGGAGGAGTTTATTAAGTTGTTTAGTGTGTAGAACATGCTATATTCATAAAATATGAGAGAGGGATATCTATTTAATACTGAAAGGAGGATAGAAGCACAGTGTCTTATACTGCAACAAACTGAAAACAATTAAATTTTTATTTTTCAAGTGATGTGGAAGGAAAATTCTAGTTGATGACTGAGTTATAATGTAGCCAACTGACTCTGGTTTGTGAAAAGTGGATTTTATTGTTAAAGAAGACAAATGAATTAGTGATGAGCTTTGTCAGCAGGAAGCCTGTGTAGTTGTTTTCCCAAGGGAGGAATGACTAAAAAGCTACACTTAGTATTTGTCACAACTTAAGGAAAGAGGCTTGCATTCAACATTTACTCTGTGTCTAGTACTAGTAGTTTGAGTTCTGAACTAGAATTTATTTCCTAAGCACATGCTGTTTTTCCTCTGTATTTTGCACTGCTAGCCACCAAACAGCCAGCTCTTCAAGATGTCAGGAAATATACCCCAAAACACACCTTTATGTGCATTTTCTACATGTAGACCTCCAGTTAGACCAACACCATTTGTTGAAGATGCTGTCTTTCTTCCATTGTATGGATTTGACTTCTTTGTCAAAAATCAAGTCTCCATAGGTGTATGGGTTCTTTTCTGGGTCTCCCATTCAATTCCATTGATCAACCAGCCTATTTCCATGCCAGTCCCATGCCATTTTTATTACTGTTGCTCTATAGTACAGCTGAGATCAGGGATGGAGATTCCTTCCATAGATAAATCCATATTTATCATGCTGCACAAAACTAAAGTCAAAGTGGATTAAAGATCAATATAAAATCAGACACATTAAATCTGTTAGAAGAAAAAGTGGGGAAGAGCCTTGAATGCATTGGCACAGGAGGCAACTTCTTGAACAGAAGACCAGCAGCTCAGACTATGAGATCAACAATTAATAAATGGAACCTCATGAAACTGAAAAGCTTCTATAATGCAAAGGACACTGTCAACAGAACAAAAGGACAGCCTACAAACTGGAAAAATATCTTCACCAACCTTACATCAGACAAAGGGCTAATATCAAAAATGTATTAAGAACTCAAGAAATTACACACCACCAACTCAAATAACACAATTAAAAAGTGGAGGACGGAGATAAACAAAGAATTTTCAACAGAGTAATATTGAACCACCAAAAAACACCCAAAGATATGCTCAGTGTCCTTAGTTATCAGGGAAATGCAAATCAAAATGACTCTGAGATTCCATCTTATACCTACCAGACTGGCTAAGATAAAAACTTCAAATGACAGTACATGCTTGCTAGGATGTAGAGAAAGGGAACACTTCCCTATTGCTGGTGGGAGTGCAAACTTGTATGACCACTTTGGAAATCAACCTGGCACTCTCTCATAAAATCAGGAATAGTGCTACCTCAAGACCCAGCTGTACCACTCCTGGGGATTTACCTGAAAAATGCTCAACCATACAACAAAGATGTTTGCTCAACTGTGTTCACAGTAGCTTTATTTGTAATAGCCAGAATCTGGAAACAACCCAGATGTCCTTCAACTGAAGAATGGATAAAGAAACTGTGGTACATTTACACAATGGACTACTACTCAACTATTAAAAACAAGGAAATCTTGAAATTTGCAGGCAAATGGATGGAACTAGACATGATCATCCTGAGTGAGGAAACTCAGACCCAGAAAGACACACATGCTATATTCTCATTTATAAGTGGATTTTAGCCCAACATATATGTTCTCTGAGAGACTCCACCCAGTAGGGGATCTGGAAAGATGCTGGGACCCCCTGTTGCACACTGGGCAGAGCAGAGCACTGAGAGTGGTATGGAAGAATGGGGGGATGGAAGGACACAGAGGGCCCAGAAGCCCCACAGGGCTGGCAGATCTGGACCCAGGGGGCCCTCCATGAACTTTTGCACCCACCAAGGACAATGCAGTCAGTGAACCTAGACCCCTGTTCAAATATAGCCAATGGAGTGGTCATTCTCCATGGTTGTGGAGAGAGCAGGGACTGCCTCTGGCAAGAACTCTGGTGATCCTGATTTGATAATTTCCCCTTGGTGAGGATGCCCAGAGAGCACACAGAAGAAAGAGAAGCAGGTTATCTGGATGAGACCTAACAGGCTGTGGTCATATGATACAGGAGGAGGTCGCTTTCTGTCAGAGGTCTAGGGGAGGAGAATAGGGAGGAAGAGCAAGGGAGGGTAACAATGGGAAGATATAAGTGAGGGGATAGCAAGTGGGAGGTCATCTGAATAAATTAGAATAAATTAAAAGCAAAACAAAATGAAACACACCTTTATCAACTCTCCTTTCCCCTCCCCTCCTCTCCCCTCCCCTGCTCTTCTCTCAGCTCCTCCTCTTCCTCTACCTCCTTCTCCACTTTTTTTCTCCTCTTCTCTCATCCCCTTCTCTCCTTCCTATCCTGTCCCAAGCTGAGATGCTGAGATGATTTGGAGTTTTTGGTTACTCTGCCAAGGAAAACTATACTTAAAGTATCCCCAGGAGACTGGATGACAAGATGGTGCAAATGAGAGTGGTTAGATAGCTGGTGGCTAGTCCCTAGGCCATATTGTAGGTCCCAATTATGGTGACATCAGTATTTTCAAGCGAAATCAGCAAATATCAATATAAGCTTAGAAGCACAGCCTCACAGGAAGCCAGCTTGTTCGATATGTAATGATTAAGTTACTTAAAACTGTACTACAGGTTAGCGGTTATCCTGATCTTAGTGGCTCCTGAATAATTAATTGATCCATATTAACAGAGCCCCAGAACTCTCAGCCTGGCTCCCTTTCCACTTCACCTCTTTCATCTCAGCTCAATCCCCCACAATTTAAAAGAATGTTCTTGAGGCTTAAAGTATTTCTACCAAACCCCGTTAATTACTTTTCTCATTTTCGGTGGCCAAATACTTAACAAGAAGGAATGTGAGGGGAGAAGATGTTATCTTGGCCAACAGTTTTAGGGCATAAAATGTGTTACTAACCATGACAACTCAACCCCTTGTCATCATGATGCTCAAATGTAGCTCTTTGCATCTTATCTTCTCACCCCTGGTCTTCAGTGGCTTATGGCTAGAATACTACAAAATGCATTCAGTTCATCTCTAAGAGTTCCCCAAATCTTAGCAGTTCTAACATTGTTCAAAACCCCAAAAGCCAATGACTCCTCTGAGTCTCAAGGAAGACTCCTGTTTGTCTAAAAATAAAAACAAACAAACAAAACCTTTTGCATGCTTCCATTGCAATGCCCACTGCCATCTTTTAGCTACCATGGAGCTACTAATGCAGCCAAATCAGGAGAAACAGTTACATAGCTGTTTCTGCATTGCAAGTTAGACAAGATAAAGTTCTCAATTAAGTCAGTGGTGCTGGAGAGAGGGGATAGATATGGGTAAGAACAAAGCTAGAGTTGGAAACTTTGATAGAACCAAAAGAGAGTAGGGCATAGCAAAAAAAAAAAATGATTGGACTAACATCAACTCTTGTGGTATGATGCTTGACACCCAGGTACCTAGGCTCCTCCAAAGTGCTTGGCTAGCCTATTCTTCCTCCTGTTTGACCATCTACTGAGCACACAGCCTCTCTCATGGGATGACTTCTTTCCATGTCTGTAGCTCTCCTCACTGGACGTCCTCTGGTCTTGGCATCTCCAGTTTCCCAGGCTTTCCATTACATCTTAAGCTTCACTTTACATTTTTACAAAATGGCATCTCATCTTGGCACCTCTTCTTAGTGATTCTCACACTGCCATACATTATCCAGCCTCTTTGGTTTTCTGGGACCTTAATATAAACCTCTATAACTCCACAATGTTTGCATTTTACATGTCTACGAATATAGCACCACACGGATGTCCTAGTGTCCTCAGAGCAGAACACTGACTTAATGCCCTGTCCTAGCTTTATTTTTTATGGTGCTAATCTCTCTACGTGTTACAGCTGATTTCTCCACACCCGCACGCCTGAAACTTTCAACTTGTTTACATGCCCTTCTTCAACAAACCATATATTTTCCATGTCTTTTTGCCCCTTCAATAATGATGCTATAGTCTGGATGATCTGCAGGCTTGACATTGCCTCTGCCAAACAACTTCATAAATTTATTTTGAACTCAGCCTTACTCAAAATTTCAAGGCATGGATAAGCAAGCCAAATTCTTTGCCAGAATGTATCATGAATGACCTCTAGCCCAGTTTCCAATAGAATTCTTACTACATTCTAAAACCCCATAAACACAATCTTTAATGCCCCAATTTCTATTGCTATTTTTTGGCCTTTCACACTCACTTCAGAATGGCCCATTAACTTTGACCCTCTGGTTGGGTCAGAGGCAGAACACCAGCAGGTGAGCTCCTCAGATCACAGAGGTCCCGAGAGGATGGGGGTTGGTGAATTTATGACCATCAATGCCTTTTCCTGTGTCCCATTCAGATAAGACCATCTATCATCTATAAAAGGTGTATATCACTCACCACAAAGAAGAACATGATCGCACCCATAGATGATATGTATAGTGGCGGGCATGCGCACTACCCCCCTCCACAGCTAAGAAACACATTTTAAGACAAATCTGGGAAGAAAAACTGAAAAGAAACAGTACTGTGTTCTATATGAATGAGTTCCATGACAGGATATCCTACTTGTGACAAAGTCTGCTGCTGAACTGCTATGTCTGTCTATTTATAGACTACTACTTCTTTTCCTGGGCTAGCTCCAAAGATGAAGTCCTGGAGCCTGCAGGTCCTGTTGCAGTTTGCTGAACCCACAAAGTGGTTCTTGATGGCTATGATGGCACCTCAGTGTGACAATGTTGGTGAAAGCTCATGAATGCTTAGCATTCCAAGTGCAATAGTGGAGGCTGAGAAGAACTGCAAAGCCAGTACTGTGTGATGACTGGTGATTTGGTTTCGTTTCAAATGCAAAGGCTCCAATAAATGAATAAAGACTGCATTACTCCTCCCTGTCACAGAAATGTTCCACAATCCCTAGTGTATACCTGAAACTTCACTGTAGTATGTGTTATTTTCCTGCATAGAACCATAGGTGTAATAGGACTTAATTCATAAATTAGACATGGTAAGAGTTGAGCATCAATATTATAATTATCCACCTCGGACACAATCATCTTCTGTTAAGTGGAGAACTGTTACTTTAGCACTTTAAGAAGAAGCACTTTGTTACCAGCATCATTCCTCTGGCACTTTGGAGATATTATTAAGCTAAGTAAGGGCTCTTTAAACAAGCTCCATGATACCGCAGCAGTGGGTCTGATAGCCAAGGTGATAGCAAGAAACTGCTTAACAAGAGCTGTAGATATCCAACAAAGAGATGACGCACATCCTGAGTGAAATTCCATCACACTCCTCAGAATGGCACACAGCTAAAAATGTATGAGTTGTTTATTTCCAGATTTCTTAATTCAACATTTTAGATTGTGATTTACACTAAGTGGCCCCCAAATCCCAGAAAGCATGGGTTAGAAGAGGCTACCCCCAATAAGCCATCCCAATGTGTGAGTCTGAAATGTCCTCCAAAAGGAATCATTCGGCTCATCTGTTTGAACTGTTGGTGTCCAACTCCCGGCCTTGTTTTGAAGGTTTTTGGTACCCTATGGCTGAGATTGCAGAAGAAGACTTCCTGGCAGTGGGTCTTGAATGTTACACTCACTTCTGTTGCTACCTGAGCTCTCTGGCTTCTGACCCATCAAGAGGGGACTGGTTATGACACAAGCCTCCACTGCCATGGATGGAGCCATTGCAGTCACCATGCCACCTTCTGCATGATAGACTGCTAGCTCCTGAAACAGTAAGTGAAATAAGCCTTTCCTCCCTAAGATTACTCCTGTCAGATATCCTGTTACAGAGGTAAAGGTTAGCAGCACACCATCTATGTGCCCAAGCAGCAAGTGAGGTATGTCTGAGCTTGAGATAGAAAATGGGAAGCTTAAAAGAAAACCAATAATCTGATAATTACCATTCATGAATTGAGATTCCAAATGGCGTTTGCTTAGACTGTGCTCACTTTGCATACAGCAAAGAGTGCTTTTGAAGCTGTGCTGGTCTTCTCTGCTCTGGTGTGTAACAAGGCCAGCCTTCCTGACAGCAGGAAGACTTGCTTTGCATTGAGCTTCCTCCATAGAGCTGGCCTTTTGCAGTAGCTAGAAATGACTGAGCTTGAAGAGACACCTGCTGGAGAATTAAAGCATACTTTCCTCTTTGTAGTAACATTTTTTCCCTGCACCATTATCTCATATGTACAATAATATAACGTCAGGAGATTTTTATGGTTCTTTTCTCCTCTCTAGAAATGGGAAGTGATCACTAGAATATACAGTTTCTGTGCTAACTTAACCTTCTTACTACTATAGTGCTCATACTATGGGTGTTGTTATTTCCTAGATTTTTTTCCACTTCTTTATTTCTCCATAACTAAACTAGTAAAGGAAAGGTGTTGGTTCCTATGTGCAGTTCTCACAGTGAGCTAGCATCTGTGGCAGAACATATCTGATCAATACCTGGGAGGAAGGATGAAATTAGAAGGTCTACAATAGGGATGATAAATGACTAACACACAGAGAATAGGTGCAGGCCATAAAGAGTGTCGTGATTGGATGATTAGAAGTGAAGTGTTGGGCAAGATTTAAGTAAAGAGGGACAAGTGGTCCGGTAGAATGGGATGCGTGTAGCAAGAAAAGCCACTGCCATTTCTCACTTCCTCAGGGCAGTGTTAAGAAACTTTGTAGAAGACATGACTGGAAAGGGTGAAGAATAAGCCAATCCCACGCTGACATGGAACTGGCCATCTCTCTCTACTCGTCCCCAGCCAGTTCAGTCACAGGAGGGTGACAGCAGATGATTAACTTAGCATCTTGTGGAATAACTGGCTAGAAACTGATGTTTCTTATTCATCTTTTTTTTTTTTTTTGAGACAGGGTCTCACCTTGCAGCCCTGGCTTGGCTGGAATTCACAGAGATCTATATACCACTGTCTCTCCAGTCCTAGGATTAAAGATATATGCTACCATACTCAGCTAGAAGCTTATGGCAAACAAATAGATTCTTTGTAGAAACTAAGATTCTATAGTTATGGGTCAAATAGCTAAAGTTTCTAATCATGGGGCTAACATGCCCTTAGACACATGCTTGAGTTCTTCTGAATGTGTTCTCAGATGGGGGAAGTGAGGGAACATATACACTGTACAATATAGTTCCTAGGAAAACTATATCAAGTGCTATCAAAATGACTCAGCAAGATAGCCTGACCATAGCAGACATCGATTACACCAGCTTCTGGTCTGGCATTGGAAACACAAGAGATACTGTTTGTTCTATTCATTATTCATTGAGGATTTAGAGCCTATTAATGGCAAATGACACAAGGATTTGTGTGCCAATTCTGAATGATTGACAGCATCCTGCTGGAGACTTAGGATGAGAAGGATTTTGAGAAAGGGCTCAGTCTGGAGTAATGGGGTGGATTATTGGTGTCTGTTGTGAGCAAAGCTAGGATTGAGGAATAAGTGCCATGTATTTACTATCTCTATACCACTAAGCAAATAATAAAAATAACAAACACATTCAATCTTCAAGGATTATGTGGCCTGGAGGGTGACTCATACCAATAAACTAAGTGTTACAACAGCCATCCTATCATTTAGTACCTGAACAATCTAGGCAGGTGTCTCTTAGCATCCTTATTCCACAAAGAGGCATCTCTGCAACCGTCCCAATGAGGCAATACTTGAACTCTAACAAATAAACAAATGTGAAGGGAAGAGGGGAAACACACACACACACACACACAAACACTCCTCCAAGACAGAATACACCACCCAGTGCAGAATCATGAAATCCACCGCAGAGCATAACGGCACAGGGGCCTGTGATTCTGGGCCCTGGATGAGGTGAAGTTACTGAGGTAAGCAGGCTTCTGTGTCACAGATAGGTTTGTCAAGGCACTAGATTGACTTGACTTGCAAGGGTGGGAGGCAATGCAGTTTGTGGCTCCAAGAAATTCCCATTAGCATGTATTTTAAAAGGTCCATGAGTTTAAGTTTTATAACCCATGTGGTGCGATTAATTTATTTTTCTGCCATGATCTCAAAATTGAAACAGAATCTAAAAGTGAAATAAGATTGTGTCTTTATAAGTCATTGTTTTGATCAATTGGCATCATTATAACAACTCTAGTGAAGGCAAATTCCATAATGAATTTCCAGAAGATAGCTTTGGTTCACTAGGTTCCCATGGCATCTTGTATCCTTTCTTCTTTGATAATTACTTTCTAATGCCCTTGGAGAACGTCTACCAAATTCCACTGACATGATTAACCACCTCTTTCTCTCCGTATCCAGAGAAAATTGCTTAGATCTTTGCCATGGCCTTTTTTCTATTCAGGCAGAATTTTCTCAGATTTTGGGGGGATGCTAGTTAATGGAAGTTGTCAGCTTGGCAACGTCAACTTGAGAGTGATGAGCAAAAGGGCTTTCTTAGCACTGTACCATTCACAGTACTGAGTTGCATGCATTATACATAACAGATGCTTAGTAAATGTGTTACTGGGTAAACTAAATCATGATGGTGATTTGATGTTGGAATTTTAATAATCATTATAATGGACTTGGTCACCAGTCAAATTTCTACTGAAGTCCACAGAGCAGTATTTAAATCATTTTATCAAATCTTAGCAAACCATTTTTATTTGAAAAACATGTGAGTAGACATTGACCGTGATAAGCTTACACAGATTTATATGGTTTATAAAATACAAGAGGTAATCCCACTATGGTTATGATCATGATTATGGCCACCAGGCACCATACTAAACCAAACAAATTTCAACAGGCACACAGTGGCTGTCAATTCTTGGGGTAAATATTTCTTTGCACTGTAACAAATTAAGCATCTTTTGAATGGTAGTAAAAGAATACATGTCTTATTTGAAGTGTAGAGGAGACTTTGAATAATATAGGAGTAACCTCTAGTTCTCACGGATTAGTTTAAAGGGAATTGGTAGTGATTCTTCAGCAAGTTTATGCAGAGTCAAAAGAAGAGTAAACTATGGTGACGATGGGGATTATAGGGGAAGTGACATTGTAGAAATGAAAAGTGAGGATAACATCTCCTGTGACTTTGAACAAGGACTAGTTCGAAAATTGTGGCACAACGCCAGCTACCACCTGTAGTTATAATAAGTGCTGAGGGTACTAACTGACACTCATGTCATGCAGAGAGGCTGACCCCTGGGCAAGCATGGGACTTTGATCCATTTGGATGGACTGTCTATAGTATGAAGTACTTTGGAGTAATGTCTAGAGCACTGACATCAGAGAAGTCTAGTATGTGAAATACAACAGAATTTTCCTAGTTATTTCTTCATGTGAGAGATTTCCATGGAGATAACAATACAGTTGACTCATCCATACTGCAATTGGGCTATTTCCAGGCATGCTACTGAATAGAGTGCGGAGGACTGGAAGATTAGCAAGCAATTGTAATACTGCTGAAAATAATTCTTATGGAATTAATATTAGCATGCGTTGACATGGATGCTGGGCCACTTTTCTGAGGTGCCCAGGAAAAGAAACTGTATTGGTTTTTTTTGAAGAGGTCTGTCATTGTTTTGACAATCTCTACCTCCTAAATTTGCTATAGACTCCAGCAGCTTACCTATTTTATATCCATCATGATGTTGCAATGATTGCTGCATACACATTTAAGTCATCAACTATTCCTCAACACTCTGGGCAAATATTATCCTAGTTTTTGAAATATTTCTAAAGTAAGATAGTAGATGCATATTACAACCACAGTCTGCAGAAACTTAAAACCAGTCAACTTGGCTCTGGTTGTCTTTGTCTTATTCCATATGTCTATAACTCTCCGTTTCCTCTGTCCTATCAAATTGTATTCTCCAGGGAGAATGTGCCATCATGTTCATAGGCACCATGGATATTTAGAGACAGATATGCTTATGAATTTATTCCTAGGCCAGTTTTCACGTCATTCACCTAAGTAAACCATGTCTAGCAGGGCAGCCTGGGATTCCACAGTGTGTTGATGGCCAGGGAACTTAGGGCTGAAACTACGGCAAGCATCTGTTTTACCACTTAGACCATCCTGAGTTGAAAGGAATCAAAGTATGAACTGGAACCAGTTTTGAAAAAAGGAAAAAGAAAGGGGGAAGAGAAGTCTGTTGACTTATAAAACTGGTCATTCTAAGAGAGGACTCCATTCTGGAGTCGGCTTCATGTTCAGGCCAGTCTTCTGCTTTTGTGCTTCCTGGACAGCTGCTGAAGCTCCTCTCCTCAGTCGTATTTCAGAAGAGAAACATTTCTAGTGATTAGTTCCAACAAAACCCCAACGTTCAATGGGCTTTTGCACATGCTTGTAACCCACCACTGTAACTCTAGCCCTGAGTTCAAGGCCAAATCAGAATACATAGTGATTGATTTTTAAAAAGTACCCACCCACATCCCCACACCCCTGGCTCTTTTGTTTTTTCGAGACAGGGTTTCTCTGTGTAGCCCTGGCTGTCCCAGAACTAGCTCAGTAGACATGGCTGGTCTCAAGCTCACAGATAACCCCTGCCTCTACCTCCCACTGAAATTAAACATGCACACCACCACTGCCTGGCATTGTCAAGCCTCACATTAGCATACCATATTGGATCACGTGTCTACTCCTGAGCCAACCAAGGAACGGGTAGATGACACTAGGAATAAAATGTCTACTGTTCTTAAGCTTCTGCTCTCTAGAGCAGAGTCCCATATAGCATACAAGTGGAAAACCTCTCCCTCTTACCATGCTTCAGAAATGGTAGCAGTAGGCTTCCTGGAAGGCTGGTGCCACTCAAGGCAAAGAGGCCTTAAGCTTGCAATAGATAC